>NC_056731.1:14804562-14944562 GCF_019279795.1 Protopterus annectens
GCTGTCCACTAAGTGACCATGATCTCTTATTGACAGTTTGTAACCTGTCAACCATTTTATGCTTTAGAGTCCCTTACAAGTTGGCAGCTGTGGCAAGTGCCCCACTCAGCTCACCTTTTTTGCATTACTGCTACAACAGGCATTTGACTAAAGTCCAGGAAGAGACAATAACTGTACATGAATAAGGCAAAACCCATTTCCTGTACACTGCTATAAACAGGTTACAATGAAGATTGGCAGACTGGACGTGCTAAATGTACCTCTATTTTGCAGCACACAGATCACTGCCACCAGAGTTGTAAAGCATGCCGGCTGAACATTTATCACTACATTAAGCTTGACATGGTTTACATTTCTTTAGGAAAGATATTAAATGCAACTTAACCAAATATAGCTTACATTCTTATGAAACTACAAACTCTGCATTCAGTTGAACTATATGCACTTTATTAGCTTAAAAAATTAATTTCTCACTTTACGACTGTTGCTTCATGTCCTACAGCTTCTGAACACTGCCAACCAGAAAGCATAAGGAAAACAAAATATTATTTTGGGAAATTAAACTCTTAAGATGTAACTAGTGATTTCAAATTTAATTTACTGAGATATTTTATTAGTAAATTGTTTAGTATGTTGTCATTGCTAAAAATCAGAATGAAAACAGGCTAAATATAAAATGTACTGACATAGGCACTTAAGAACATAAAACAACAAGTTAATCAGAAAAATACTAATTTACACTAAGTGATACCACTGAACAGTTAGGTAAGCCATTTATATAAATATATATATATATATATATATATATATATATATATATATATATATATATATATAAATAATGTGGTACATATGTGGCTATGCTATGCTAGTTTCAGTACTGTGACCAGAAAATGCAGTTTGCAGACATAATTTTATTACTGGTTGGTCGATACAGCTCTGCAACCCCCGACTACTTGCTAATTGTACTGTGATTAATAACATGTTTGCATTCACTAATCTCATGGAAAATGTGCAACTAGTGGCTATGAATAGTCTACAGAACTATGCTCAATTGCAAGCTATACATTTTTTTTACTGATGTGAAACTTGTAGGTTTGCTGCAACTTGTGCAGTGAAACTTTCTGTGCGGTAACTGCTTTGCACCTATTGCAGCTTTGTACAACTGATAGCTGAAAAATGACTGAAATGCAGTTTGCTGAACAAGCAAATAAATACTTCTATACACACAGCTGACTTGAGCAAACCACTAAGGAAGCCTTCATGTTTTTCAGCCTAGACTCAATTTGACATACAAAACAGTTGCCTGCTTTCACACTTGTGCAAGGTTTATAACAAACAAGAGTTTTCTCAGTCAACAGCTGAATAAAAAGGTGACTAAATAAGTCACCTGGAATGGGTATGGTATAAAAGGGGAAGGTATCAGTTTCTAGAGCATAAAGAAAAACTCACTGCCAGCCAGAAAACTGTATTACAGAGCTTAACCAAATTTAAATTATAAAATGTCAGGCCTGCATTGGTATTACAGCCCCTAGTACAACGTGCCATTAAATTTGTTTAGCAAGACAAAGTTGTTTTTCAGCATGAAACATTTTGATGAGCTGTAAAATGAAGGGCAAACTCATCTACATTTTGACAGCTTCACTGTTTAGCTAACAAAAATGATTAAGTTCATGCATCATTTTCCTCATATCTGGTAATCAGCTTATTAACGTAGGCAAATGGGAAACAAGTCTGCCAGCCAATATTTCCAAAACACACATTGCTTTGCAGCTGTAACCCATTTATGGGCCACAGTTGTCAATGAATGGGCTGAAAATATGGATAGCTATTAAGCAAATTTGAGAACATCTGTGTTTATACCTATGCATTTAATGAATAAAACATAACCTCAGGTACAACTTTGCTGATATTTTCAGGTAAAATTAGCTTATACTGGTTGCAATGCAATGGTCACTGTTGTGACCATCACTGAAGGTGGAATGCATTTTTTCAATGAGATCTCTGTAGGGGAAATTCCACTTTTATCAGGTGCAAAGACCTTGGAAACTATTACATAAGTAAAGGTCTGTAGCAGGCATTCCCTACAACAAGGTTGTGGGGAACTGTAAATGCAAGATTATGAAATCCACTTATTTTAATGATTTACTGATTTTTTTAATGTGTATGTATTTTCAGGCCTGTGTCTTGGCTCAAGATGGTGTTTATCAAGTCATTACAAATGACTATGTTTCCCTGAAAAGGACATTTGACTCACTGAGACTTGCCAACAAATGTAAAAAAAACAAACAAAATAACAAAGCACAGAAGACTTCATTAAAGCGTGCAGTTCTAGTAAAGTGAAAGTTAAATTAACTTCTGTCTGAAGAAGCATTGATATACCCAAAGCAAAGAGTGGCATGAGGCCAAACAGAAGTTTGGTATATAGGTTAAAGACTGCCTTCCCTACCAAGGACTGATAGCATTCTGTTTGCCTGTACTCCGATAAGTGAAAGACCATCTCGAGTAGAGTTTTTAGTCGAGTCTAGAACGCAAGATGCTGTTAAAAAGATAATTTGTTGGGCAAATGAAATACTGCATAATAACCGTAAGAATAAATTGCAGCAAACTAGAAAATGTTAGGAAGAGTGACTGGAAAAACAAAACACAAAGGAGCAATGGGAAGACATTTATGTGAATCCAAAATGTGCAGCAAACTGCAGAAGGAATGCAGTTTTTGTTTTACTGTTTGCAGAGGTATTTTTATATCCCAAGCAGACTTTAGAAAATTTATCCTCCAGTAAATAGCAAATGCTGGAGAAGAGAGATATAACTCGGAACATGCTTTGTCTGGAATCTAATAGATGTCAGATTTAAAAAAAAAATTCCCAGCAGTATCCTTTGTCAGAAATATTGGCAGAGCAAATGGTTGTAACTAAGGAATGCATTCTTTTGAGCCGGGACACAGTATCTGAATTGTCTAGACATAGTAAGAACTTACTTAATTTAATGCTATTGGCTGCCAAAATACAATTACTAGAAAATGGAAACCAACATCTAAACCAACTGAAATCAAAGTAATGAACATTGTAGAGTAGTTAAAAGCACTAAAGGTAGGATCTTTTGAAAATGGAGCAAACTACAAAGAAATGAATGGAATTTGAGGGAACAATACATGCAGAATAACACAGAGTAGGAGGAGTAAGGTTTTAAGAAGACAGCAACTGAGTAATTTATGTAACTATTGCAGTACTGCTCCCAAAACAGAATTTATTACAGTGAGGATCGAACCGGGAATGACTGCTCACAAAGCAAAAGCTCTAACCACTACAGTATTGTAACATTGGAATAAATGATAGTTTTTGGCCACGGTGGTACAGCGGTTAGGGTTGTTGCCTTACAGCAAGAGGTTCTTTGGTTTGATTCTCAGCTGCAATGTCTTTTGTGTGGAGTCTGAATGTCTTCCCTGCATTTGAATGAGTTTTAAAGTCATGCAGTAGGTGTGTCTGTGTGTGCCTTCTATGAAGGTTGGGCTCCTGGCTGGCAGCTCGACACCGTAAAACTCCACTGCCAATCTGTGGACTGGTGATCTGCTGTAGCGACCCCTAATGGGAGAAGCCGAAAGACTTTTTTTTTTTTGGAATGAATGACAGTTTTAAAAAGAAAACAAATATGTATACAGTGTATATGTCAATATGTTTTTTCTTTCCTATTAATGTACATGTCCTTATGCCATTATGTAAATTGTGATTTAATAAATATTTTAAGAAAAAGCAAGTGTGATGAACTGAGACAGTACCAATAAAGATGCTGTTTACACTTCCTTGTCCTTCTGTGATCAGTTTCCATCATTCACTCTTATCCTTACAAACAGCACCAACTGTGGATAATCTTTTGCTGTGTCATTTACTCTCATTTATACAGTAAATATTGTTGTTTGTTTGAACCTGTAATCTTTATCATAAATAGTACCGCTGTCATCTAAACACAGTCTTCTCAAGTGTCTGCTGCTTTTACTGTAAAAAAATGCATAAGCCCATTTTCTTTTCAAAATAATGTACACCTTATTTTTAAGGTCTTTCATGCAACCTATTTTGTTACAGTTGACATCACTGTTAATCTTGTCTACAAGTATGGCACCCTTAAGGGTCAACAGCTTTAAAAAAAAAAACAAAAAAAAACTATACAGTCTTTGACCAGGTTGTGTCTGAAAATCCCCAGCTATACAGCTATTTATCTTCCAGTCTAAAAAAGTAAGGATTGCTCTCTACTAAATCTCTAAATTTAGTATAAATGACTTCTTCAGTCTATTGGAGATGTAGTAAAGTTGCAAAAGCTGGTTGGATGTACGTTTATGGATTATGAAAAATTAAATGTATATTGGGAAGAGATAAGTGTTTAAGGGGTTATGGTATGACAATTGTTCTTTAACTAGATCAATATATTAATGAATGTTCCACTTTCTAGTTATTACAAAAAAGTGGAAATCGGAGTTCCTACATTCAAAGAACTTTTACATTTAACAGTACTATGTAAAACTGAAAAATAAGTGATCAGAATAAGATCTATAAATCATACTAAGACTTTTAGTGGTTGGGATAACCTTGAAGTGTTGCTGTTGAAATACCAAGACTCAATGTGTTAACTGTATAAGATTACCTTGATGATTCAATATATTCCCATCATTGTATAACAATATATGAAGTTGAATTTCTTCCTGTGTATATATTGTAAATATGTTAAATTAATATAAAATATTCTTAAAAAAGTAAGGGTCGATCATTTTTATCTATACAATTCTACTTAACTTTAACATCAAAGTGCTGCTGTTGTGCTTGTCTCTACTGCACGCAGAGATAAAGCCCTAACAGCAGCTTGGGTGCTGGAAGAGGTAGGAGGGAGTTTTGGCCTGGTTGGCTGTTTTGCAACATGAACATGTGGACTTCACAGCTGTGGAAGTTGGGAGTACTCTCTTACATGGGGAGAGAATAGCAGACCCCCATATGGGCAAGGGTGTCCATGGCTACCTGCATGATGCCCCCTTCCATTCGCCTTTCATCTACGAGCTGAAAACTCCCCAGGTGGCAGGGGAAGAATTAACATTTAACGACTGGTTGGGGTAAAGTAATGGTTGGCAGACACAGACATAAAAATCACCTAGGGGGAAAAAAGGACCAGTAGCAGTGGGCTAATGGCCAGCAGCACAGAGACTCACAGAGGAAAAAATGCAGGTGTTTCATGCAGTCTTGTAAAAGGAATCTGTGATTGTCTTGACTAACAAAAGTAGATAAATCAGTGTTTTTCAATAAGTATTTTCAAACATGAGGAAACATCAAAAATATAAAGGGATATGAGTTTTTAAAGCAGAATTTTATTACAAAGCTTCTTCTAATATAGTTCTGCCAACACTGTCTCAGAGATGGCCACATGTTGCTGGTATTCACTTGATTAAGGAAATAATTCTGCAAATATATAATACTGCAACTGTATACAAGGCTTCATGAATACGGTACTTGAACCTGTTTCTTGTTTATTATACAATGAAGTCTAATTACTATTTAAAAATGTGTACCCTGATTGGAAACGCCAGTGTGCCCACTGCACTACTGATATAAAAGAGACAAATGTTCCTAGCTGATGACTATTACTGATATAATAAAGTTCATATATGTGGCAAGTGCAATACTGAATTATTCATTGCTAAATCTCATGGAGTACAATTCTAGTAAGTGAAAGTCATCAGTTAATCTATTAAAATTAGATTTTTGCATGGTTAACCTCACAAATGCAACCTGAACTTCAAGTTGTGCTTCTTAGGGTAATAACTCCTAAATGTAATTTTAAAGAATTTATTAAAAGCTATATACAAAAGATAACTCTACCAAATGTAAGTTGAACTTCATCAAATTAGAGAGTAGTAATAGCACTTGCCTATAGTTTGATCGGTTTTCCTAGATGGTAGTTCCATGTATTTTATTTTTGTGTTTATGTGACAAGTGGGCCTACATGACTGAGGTAATGAACTGGCTGCCAAATCCAATTCATTCACTGATTTTATCCCTCTTCAGCACCCAACAAAATCTCTACCCAAGCCTCCTAGAACTCTTAAATCTAAGAATCAGATTAAGCTCTCAGATCTATCCCATATACATTACCTAGCATCAACAGGTCTAAGCCAGCATACAGCACATTATGGCACTACAGTAAACACAAAAATGAGTCACACAACTAGCATGCAGAATCCCTTAAGGTAGCATCACAAAACTTGGACATTTTGCAACATCCTGGTAATAGGCATCTCCAAAGTTAGATACCCATAGAAGCTTCACCCACTAGGCTGTGAAAAACAGTAATTGTTAACTGGCTTGAAGGGGCTAGGATCTGCAGTGTTACTAGAACCACCAAGTCCCATCACCTGAGGTACACATATGACCTAATCATTGTGCACATGGGAGACAATGATGTGAGATGCACATTCTTAAATCACATGAGGAGGGACATAATGGAGCTCTTAAAGTATGCATCTGAATTGGGTATCTTACGATCATCATGCCCGATGCCTGGATACAATTAAAGTCAATAATCTTTTGTTTATTAGCTCAGCTGCTGGTATCATTCAAGGGGATCCAACATATATAAGCTTGGCAGGAGAGAACTAACAACTTTGGCTGCTCTGCTTGAGATGGCGTGCATCTCTCTCCTCATAGCTTACGTATATCAAAGACGTTTTCCTCCCCATAGTGTCTTTAAGCAACATCAGTCTCCACAAATTTTCTACGGAGCCAATCAAAATCAAAATAATATTATGGCCTAAAGCCTTAAAAATGTTAAATTTCTTATAAACACTCCTAATCCTGGAAAACGTGGATACATGCATAGTTACACAACCCTGGTTTCAAAACAGCAAAAGCATCCCAGCAGTACATTGAGTTAATGTCTGTCACTCCTTCAGACCCAGTGCCAAACTGGAAGGTGTAGCTGGAGGGGGTGTCATCTGTGCTCCTAAGAAACTAATTCAGGACAATAACCTTGAACTTCTTCATATCCTTCTCATGATAACTAAAAATGAGTGCTACATCACTGCCAACTATTGTACCCCCTCCATGCCCCTAACAAACCATGAAGCGTATCTAAACAAATTGGCATCCCACATTGTATAACTCAACACTATTCAGTACAGCTCAGTTCCATGCAGTCACTGGATAGGAACTAAAGCCCTTTTGTATCCATAAACTAAATGTAAAGCATTAACAAAAATACAAATCTTAAAATAAAAGGCATAGAAACCAAACCACTTTAATCAAGACACCAGTAAGCACTTTTGTCTACATAAGACTTTTTCAAACTGACATACATTTCTTCACCCAGCTTTTAAAACACAGAAAAAGTTACATGACATAAAAAAATGACACGACATAAATAAAAAAAAAAAATCACATGATATAACAAAGCACACTTATAAAAATACTAATGCTTTAACTTCTTTTTTTTTAAAAAAGCAACAAAGTCTTCCCTATTAAGTCCTGGTGGATGGCAAGCATTTAATTTTACCTGCCAACAATATTCTTTCCACCCTAGAACATCTTCAGCACTCAATAACTTATCATATCCCTGAATCTCATCTAATACAAGAAATTTGCAATTCACTCTACGTTTCCCTCTCTTGTAATGTTTAGCCAATGCATTTTTTCATCACCAATACTCACTGCAGGTTTATGTTCATATATATGTCTAAATAATTCTCTAGAAGTATGCCCTACATTAAAAGCAGGGCATGACATGCATTTCACTAAGTAAACCACAAATCTAGATTTACACATGTAACAACCCTTTAAGATAGTGCTAATATTATTAACTAAAATTTCTTACATTCTTAAAAAAACATAAATCAATGACATTACAACTAAAACATTTGTGCATCCATGTTTTGTTTACAATAACATTACTAGAGGCTTTTAACTTAACCTGAAAGGAGTTTTTAAAACTTTTCCCTCTAATTTGTACAAAAAGGGGGCAGTCTCCCAATACTTCTTTCAAATCAGGATTATGACTGAATATTTTCCAGTTGTTTGAAATAATAATTTTTTATTGCCAAGGCATCTACACTAACACAGAAGTTCTAAAATCTTTGCTAGCAGTTTTAGCCCTAAGTTTTTTTTTCCA
The DNA here is from genome assembly GCF_019279795.1 of Protopterus annectens. Lineage (NCBI taxonomy): Eukaryota > Metazoa > Chordata > Ceratodontiformes > Protopteridae > Protopterus > Protopterus annectens. Next base: position 14,812,705 of record NC_056731.1, read on the forward strand.
TTTTCTTATTTCAGAGACTTCACTCAGTCTCTGTCAATACTTTCCCAGGATAACCTCTACTAGCAAAGTTCTGAATAATATTAGAGCTTTCACAAACAAAAATCATCATTCTTTGTAAGAGTGCTGGCTCTTAATAACTGGCCTTTGACAATATTATTTTTCATCTTTTTGGACTGCATACTGGTATAGTACAAATATGAATTATCATGAACAGATTTCTTATAAATGTTGGTATATAAGGAATCATGTTCTTTACAAACAGTGACATCTAGAAAATTAATATTTTCTAACTCGTGATCAGTAGCGAATTTTAAAAAAGAACTAATAGTATATAAGTAGTTCACAAACTCAAACTTATTTTCTCCCCTGCTTGGAATTAAAAACACATAGCTACTAAACCTTTTGAATACTATGTTTTTGGCATAGATACTTTTCAAGATATTCACTCTTTCCCATCCAGCCATGAATAAGTTAGCATAGCTGGGGGCCATAGCTGCCTCCATCGACCACGCCATTAATCTGATGGTATAATTTTCCATTATATTCTAAGAAATTATAACTGAGTATTACATGTAACATTTCCATCAGTAATGTAACCATCTCTTTAGAAAATAACCCCTCATCATTGGGTATAACAGTATACAGAGATCGGATGTCCAGGGTTACTAATAACTCAGATTGTAAAACTTTCATCTCCTTTATTTTATTTATAAAGTTTAAAGTATCTTTTATATACTACTCATTCTTTTCCACTACCTTTTGAAGATGTTTATCAATGAAGACGGCCATAGCTTCTGTTTTACTCCCTGCATTGGTTACTACTATCTTTTGAAGATGTTTATCAATGATGATGGCCATAGCTTCTGTTTTACTCCCTGCACTGGTTACTAACTACCTTTTGAAGATGTTTATCAATGAAGATGGCCATAGCTTCTGTTTTACTCCCTGCACTGGTTACTATTGGCCTGAGAGGGGGATTATTCAGATCTTAGCGAACTTTAGGGAGACCAAAAAAAAAAACGACTAAAATTAGGATTGCATACTTTAAAATATTTTCTCAGCGTCAGTAATTCTCCCACTTAAAAAACATTCTTCTATTAATGAATCAAAGAATGAGCCTTCTTTATGTCTAAAAACAAGACATTTTTGTAAAACTGTACATCATCCAACAATTCCAATATTTTATCATTATACATACACACCTGTTCATTAGAACTAATGCATTGCCTTTGTCAGCTTTGAAAATCAACTCTTCATTCTTCCTTATTTCAAAAAAAGGTCTCTCTTCAGCAGACATATTATATAACTTATATTCCATCTTGTTATTACGTAATTCCACAATTTGTAACTCAGACATGTTTAAAAACATCTCTAGTTCTTTATTTAAGAGAGGGATTAAAAACACTCACAGAATGGAACAAATTTACATCTCTGTTATCATTTGAAAATAAAGTTTTTAAATTGAGTTTACGAACACAGTCCTTCAGGCAATTAATAACATCAGACTTTTCAGCTCTTGCTGCTGGCACAAAGTTCCAACCTTTACTTAGAACTTTACATGCGGAGTCAGAAAGTGGAAAAGATAAGTTAATCAGCACAACGTCAGGAGAAAAATAACTACATTCCACTGTCTCTGGTTGTTCATATATTGCTTTCTCCAAGTTCCTGCTACTTCTGCCCAAGTCTTGTTTTCTGTGCCGTCTTTCTTTTATAAGAATGTTTTGGTTATTCGGATACTGGTGTAAATTTTGATGAACAACTCCAGATGCGGCACCAGACACAACCCCAGAGGCATTTGTAGTATTTTTGTTGGTAATTCCCCTCTCTTTGTTGCCACTACTTACAATGCTATTAGCAGGGCTGTTAACCTTGCCTGCTAGACATTCGGACTTCCTCACTTGCTGCTCAGGGGGAGTTTCTACTTCAATGACATCATTTCCTTCATGCACTTGAGGCTCACAATTGGTCAGGGGAATGTCTGCATTAATTGCATAACCATAAATCATTCTCCTTTTATAGTCCGATCCATCTCTATTACATTTATGCATTTTCCTCTTTTTAAGGATCTCATTCTCTCTCAGTAACTTGTGTGTTAAAGAGAATCTACAGCCACAATTAGCAGCTGAAATACTTGTTTTTAAATGAAGAGATGCTGCTTTGATTTCAGTCGTTAAGTCATTAACTTTCATTCTGTTTAAATTTGGCAGCATTTCAATATACTGTATGCCTACTTTTGAATTGAATTCAATCCACTTATCTATAAATTCTTTAGTCAGAGAGTGTCCCCATAGGCATTTTGGTGACTCTTAGTCCTTTTGGCACTCTGAGCTGCTAAGCAACTTTCAAAATAGATGTTGTCCCACTGCAGCCTTTTAAGGTGGAGAAGGTTTATTTTCTAATTTATTAAATAATTCCCCATAATTAGAGGGTTCTTTTCCCATAGCACACATACCTTCTTTGAAGGGATCTATAGAAGAAGCCAAACAACCTAAAAGTACCTCATCCATACTTAAAGTTATAAAAAATAATATTGTCAAAGGCCAGTTATTAATAGCCAGCATTCTTACAAAGAATGATGATGATTTTGTTAATAAAAGCTCTAACATTATTCAGAACTTTGCTAGTAGAGATTGCCCTGGGAAAGTATGGACAGACTGAGTGAAGTCTCTGAAATACGGAATACAAAAACCTAGGGCTAAAACTGCTACCAAAGATTTTAGAGGGTCTATGTTAGTTAGTAATAGTGTAGATGCCTTGGCAATAGAAAGAATTATTTCGAACTGGAAAATATTCAATCATAATCTTGATTTGAAAGAGGTTGTGATGCTTATGCACTGGCCCAGCAATCAAGGAGCCTCAATCCTCACCACTAACACCAGTGAGGGGCGTCCATATAGGGAAAGGATAATAAATACACACACAGTAAAGTACAAATTTCCCTTAAGAGCACACAGAGATCAGTCAGTCTGGGGCTGGTTTCTCTCTTTCTCTTCAGGTCCCCAATAAGACTCCCCACTGGCACAGCTATAGGGTCCAGATCTCAGCCTAGTGGGCAAGCTAAAACCTCCAGTGCCCTCTCTGTCCAATCAATGCTTCATGCCCCTGCCCAAGTAGCTGACACACACACACTGAGATGAGAGTTTATACTACTACACAGACATTCCTGGGGAAGGCTGGCACAGGTTCTCCAGCTGTGCCCCTTTTACCCAGACTATACGGTAGCAATCACTGCCACCACCCAGCTAATATTTATAGCTACTCAAAGGCCCTTAAAAGGGTGTCTGATTACTGTGCAATATTATTATCCAAATGGTACGTGCGACTGAACAGTCAAGGCTTATTAGAGTGACTTGGTACAGTATCACTATATACATGCAATGTACTCAAGCTTAAATTAACTCTACATAAAACAGCCCCAGTTAAAAGGTTTAAAAATATTTAATAAATAATAAAAACACAAAGACAATACTTCTTACTACACAGTGCTAGTCAAGACTTCAGACATCACAGAGAAATAATACCGTAGAAAAGTTTTGACATCACAGAAAAACAGTCTAATCTTACAGGTCTAAATAACTTGCACATAGAGCAAAGCAGTGCTGTTGATGTTGTTTGTCCTGAAGACAAATGGTCTGAGCTCTCCAATCTCTCTTTAAATTGATAACACAGAGCTGCTTCACATGACATCATTCTTCACACTTCTCTGCTGTTCCCAGGCTAACAGAGACTACATTTACATTATTTAAACCTGGTTACAAACCAGAGCAATAAAGGACATTTAAACTTGCAAATTCTAGCCTTTAACTCTGGTCTTAAAACAATAGCCAGAATTCCTTCATCCAGACATATCCGCTCAGAGTTTTAGATCAAAGAAATTTCACAATGCTTGACTTATCAGCTTTGTTACAGCAGAGTGCACTGTTACATTTTTTCAGTTCCACATCCACTACAGTCTTTTCACATTTAAGAGAACAAGCCTGTGGCTTACATTAATAGTTACAAACGACAGAATTATCTACAAAATTCTGTCTAGCTAGGCTCGCAGCCTTCACCTATCTTCACAGAAGTATTGGGAGACTGCCCCCTTTTTGTACAAAAGGTAGGGAAGAGTTTTAAAAACTTTTCAGGCTAAGTTAAAAGCCCCTAGTAATGTTATTGTAAACAAAACAGGGATGTACAAATGTTTTAGTTGTAATTTGTAATTATATTTTTTTGGGGAGTGCAAGAAATTTTAGTTAATATTAACATTATCTTAAAGGGTTGCTACACGTGTAAATCTAGATTTGTGGTTTACTTAGTGAAATGCATGTCATGCCCTGCTTTTAATGTAGGGCATACTTCTACAAAGTTATTCAGATGTATATATGAACATAAACATGCAGCGAGTATTGGTGATGAAAAAATGCATGTCTAAACATTACAAGAGAGTGAAATGTAAAGTGAATTTTAAATTTCTTGTATTAGATGAGACTCAGGGGTATGATAAGTTATTCAGTGCTGAAGATGAACTAGGGTGGAGAGAATATTCTTGGCAGGTAAAATTAAAATGCTTGCCATCCACCAAGACTTAATAATAGGGAAAACTTTGTTGCTTTTTTAAAAAAAGAAGTTAAATCATTAGTATTTTCATAAGTGTGCTTTAAGTTATATCATGCGATTTATTCATGTCATGTGACTCTGTTTTTTTAAAAGCTGGGTCAAAGAAATGTGTCTGTTTTGAAAACGTCTTATGTAGACAAAAGTTTTTACTGTTTTTTTTGTTTAAGTGGTTTGGTTTGCTCATTTCTACGCCTTTTAGTTTGTCATTTACAGTTTATTAGTGCGTTTTTTACCTTTGGATTATTAGAAAAATACAAATCTCACAAAACAGCACATACTTAACACACACCCAAGAAGTGAAATAAAAGAACTACATCAGATATACTTAAAGCAAAATTATAGTTAAAGTATTATGTAAATAAAAAAGTGTGGAGAATTAGTACAGTGAAGGAGATGAGAAGAAAAATTTTAAAAAAGGAACAATATATCTAAATCTTATACAATTGTATAGTAGCACTAATTCATGCCTGGTTGTGGAAAAAGCACAGTTGTGTAAGCCTTACTTACCTATAACAGTAGATGTTCAATTTTTATCACTGCTTTACTGGCTTATGGGTAGTGTCTTGCCAAGGATGCAGCACCCGACCAGCTTGCCAAAGCTCTAACCCCCTTCACTCTCACTCACTCTGGCTGCTGATAGGTGTACCTTTTTTTTTTTTTTTTTTGAAGGGAATTATATTAGCAACCAGAATATGGTAAATCTTTAGGAATTTACTGCCTGACAAAGAAAGGAAGATTCATTATGAGCCAACAACCAACAAAAATACTCACTATAAAAAAATCATCCAAACAGCAGCAACAATAGCAACCATAACAATGGAGGTTGTGTCCTACCTCAACTGTCTATGAAGGGGGATGGTGGGCGGATGTGGCTACTGCAGCAGTGAAAAAACTCAAACATTTACTGTTATGGGTAAGTAGAACTTGCACAACTGCTTTATACTCTTCAATTTCACTGCTGCAGTAGTCTATGGGTAGAATCTGAAAGCATACTCTATGTGGGAGGAGGAAGGATGAGGGTCCAGGGACCCCTGCAGAATGGTCTTAGCCAAAGTCTGTCCTGGACCTGGAGAAGGAATCCAGTTTGTAGTGCTTTGTGAAAGTATGAACAATGGACCAAGGTGCTGCCTCTAAAGTATTTCTAAAGTCCACTCCTTTCCAGTATGTCTCAAAAAGAACAAGGCCCTGGTAGAATGTGCCTTAACATTGCATGGAATAGTTATACCATAGTGGAAATAGCAGAAAACAATAGCAAAGGACAACATGTTTAGACACAAATTGGCCTAAGCTCCAGAATAGGAAACAGACAGCTATTTACCCTTTCTAAATTACTTGGTTCTGTCAAGATAGTACTTGAGCTGCCTGTGCACATCCAATGTATGTAGAATCTGTTCCTTTGTTTTTGGCAGTGGGAAAACACAGAGACGGAGGTCTTTATTCAACTCAGAAACAGCTTTTGGCATGAATGAAAGATTAGTGCATAAACCCTATCCCTGTGGAAAATCAGATGTTATTCACTCACTATGAAAGTTTGCAAAGTACAGTTGTGTACACTTATCATAAATGTAGACATGTTAGAGTGTATTCACTGTTGCAGTCCTTACTTATGGGTTATCCAGCCCCCGGTAGCCCTTGACCGGCCCGAGTACCAAAGGTAAAGGGATAGGACATCAGCTGCCATCGGTTGCATTGGACGTCAGTGTCCTTAATACAAAAGGAGGCAGTCAATGTCACGTCCTCAGTCTTTCTTGCCACAAATGTCAGGAGCCCCCAAAAAACACAAGGCTTTAGAGAAATATAAATAGTCCTTGGTAAAACTAACCAAGGAAAGTTTGGACCTTAGGAAAGGAGAGCAGAGGAAAACCAAAACAGGGGGAAGGAGGGAGGGAAACCAGGACTGCAACAGTGAATACACTTGAACATCTACATTTATGGTAAGTGTACAAAACTGTACTATGTTCATCGTGTTTCAGTGTTGCAGTCCTTACTTATGGGTTGATTACCAAAGCCCAGGGAAGAGGTAAAGCAATCATGGATTGGAGAGGATGCCCTGCAGAACAGCAGTGGCAAACCCTGCCCTGGATCTAGAAAACAAAGGCAAATTATAGTGCTTTGTGAAAGTATGTACAGAAGACCATGTGGCAGCCTCTAAAATACCTTTAGTAGGGACTGCCCTCAAAAAGGCTGCAGAAGTAGAGGCTGCTCTTGTGGAGTGGGTCCTCACACTCTGAGGGGAACCTTGCCATGAAAGGAATAACAGAAAGAAATACAATGTGCAATCCATTTAGAAATAGTTTGCTTAGAAATAGCTTTGCCCCGAGCTCCAGCAGCAAAATTGACCAATAACTGAGATGATTTCCGAAGGTCCTTAGTCCTATCCAGGTAAAACCTGAGCTGTCTGTGTACATCGAGAGAATGTAGGATCCTTTCCCCTTTAATTTGAGGATTAAGAAAGAAGGTAGGAAGGTGAATGGACTGGTTAAGAGTCAAGCTAGAAACCACCTTTGGCATAAAAGAAGGATTAGTCCTTAGGGAGACCCGATTTGCATGGAATATGAGAAAAGGCTCCACAGCCATCAAAGCCTGCAGTTCTGAAACTCTCCTTGCTGAAGATATAGACAAGAGGAATGCAGTTTTCCAAGAGAGAAACTTTAAAGTTGTGGTGGCAGCTGGCTCAAAGGGAAGAAGAGTGAGCTTTTCCAAAACAAAATTAAATGTCCCAGGCTGGAGTAGGGGCCCTTCTGGGAGGTTTTGTTAGCACCTCTGAGAAACATTTTCATCAGGGAATGAGAGAAAATGGGCTGCTCAAAAGAACTGTAAGCAGAAATAGCTGAAGCATGAATCTTAATAGAAGAAAAGGAAAGTCCACTTTGGAGCAACTCAGCCAAATATTCCAAGATCAGAGGAAGAGTAGGCTGAGAAGATTCCCCTTTAGCTTGCATCCAGTGAGAGAATCTTTCCCATTTGCCAGTGCAGGACTTCCTAGTGCTAGGCCTTCTGGCCTCACGAAGTACGTCAACCAACTGCTGGGAAAGGGAAGAAGAAATTGATTCATACAATAAGCCAAGCTGCCAAATGGAGAGTCTGAAGTTGAGGGTGCAGAATCTTTCCCCCCTCCTGAACCAAAAGATCTGGTTTCAGTGGAAGACACCACAGAGGAAGCTGGGATAGACTGCTAAGCGGAGGATACCAATGCTGCCTGGGCCAGTCTGGGTATATAAGAATGGTCCTTGGTCGTTTGTCCCTGATCTTCAACAACACTCTTAGAAGAAGAGGAAGAGGAGGGAAGGCATAAACTGAAAGTAGATTCCAAGGGAAAGAGAACATCCACTTTCCAGGCTTTGCTGTGAAGCTGTCTGGTGCAAAAGAGTGGCAGAAGGTGGTTGTCCGGGGAGGAGAAAAGGTCAACCTGTGGAGTGCCCCGATGCTGAATGATGCTGCAAAAGACTGCTCTGTTCAGTTGCCACTCGTGAGGATCCAAGGTTCATCTGCTCAACTGGTCTGCCAAAACACTGAGCCTCCCTGGAAGAAATTGAGCTAGATGTATGCCCAATGATGCTGCTGTGGTCCATAGAATCATGCTCTGCCTACACAGGGGTTAAGAATGAGTCCCTCCCTGTTTGTTGATGTACCACATGACTGTGGTGTTGTCTGTTTGTACCAGCAGAGTTCCAGGAGAAAGAAGATGCTTGAAAGCCAGTAAGACCTGGTGATCTGCTATCCATTCCTTCAGGTTTATGTGCCTCTGCTGGGCATTCCAACGTCCCTGTATGCACCTGCCATCCATGTGAGCTCTCCATGCGTAATACGATGAGTCTGTAGTCAGGACTTGACTTGCAGGAGGTGGACTGAAAGGCATGCCCTTGTTTTGTAAACAGGCTGTCGCCCACCATAGAAACTCTCTGCAGACAAGGAAGCAGAGGAACTATTACATCCAGATCTTGAGTATGTTGACACCAAACATTCTTGAGGTACCATTGCAATTTTCTCATATGCAGTTTTGCATATGGAATCATGAGAATACAAGAGGCCATGAATCCCAGAGCTTGGAGGTATTTCCTTGCATGGAGGTGGCCTGCCAAGTCCTTGAAGTAAGCTGAAAGAGTTGTCTGCTTCTCCTGGGTGAGATGTATCATCTGGGCGGCTGTGTTCAGACTCACTCCCAGGAATATTATTCATCTCTTTGGTTGGTACCATTTTTTTACTTCTGCTCATTGAGTGTGTCACCTAGGGAAGAGAGAAGAGTCTTTACAAATTCCAAATCCTTTAACAGTTGCTCCCGAGACTTTGCTTGAATCAGACAGTCGTCCAAGTATGGATAAATTGTATGTTCTTCTGTCTGCAAAAGGCAATGACTGGAGCCAGGCACTTTGTAAAAATTCTGGGAGCAGTAGATAAGCCAAAGGGCAGCGCAGAGAATTGATAATGTTGTCTGTCCACTCTGAAGTGAAGAAACCACCTGCAGGTTTCCCGGATAGGGGATGTGCAGATAAGCTTCCTTGAGAGCTAAACCAGACAGGAGTTCTTGTCCAACATTGGTAGCAACTGATGAAGAGTGAGCATTTTGAACTTTGGAATCACCAGGAAAGAGTTCAGAATGGAAAGCTCTAGGATAGAACACTACGTGCCCTCTTTTTTTGGCACTAGGAAAAGTCTGGAGTAGAAGCCTTTGCCTACCTGCTGGGAACTGATTCTATTGCCCCCCTCCCCCAGATGCAATAGAGCCAACACTTGCTTTTCTACTTCTGCCCTTTGATTCGAAGAAATGTCCGAGAATCCTTTCAACATAGGGAAGGTGTGGAAAGAAAATACAGTTCTGAGTACCCATTTGTCGTCTGTGATGGTGGCCCAACCTTTGAAAAAAGGGCCAACCATCCCCCTAAAGGAGACTCCGGGCAAGCAGGAATAGGCAGAAGTTGGACAAAGTCATTGAGAATGCTTGGCCTGAGATGTAGGCTTGGAACTTCCCGACTAAGACGTGGAAGCATGCCAATGTTTATAGTCCTCTAAGGAGTAGCCCCCTGAACCCTAGCAGATTTGTAACCTCTAGTCCTGGAATGGTTCTGTCTGCTAGTATCAGGAGAAGTTCAACTCTTAGAAGGGTAGTTCCTGTTAAAACGAGGAGGCTGAACTTGCAGAAAGTCCTTAAGTGTTTGCATGGACTTGGCTTTATCCTCCATCTTCTTGAGCACCTCCTCAGCTTTGCTGCCAAAAAGAGTGTCTTTGTGCAAGGGAGCATCTAAAAGCTTTGCCTTGACCGACTCTGGAAGAGCCTGTTCCCCAAGCCAAGCATGCCCCCTGATAACAGATCCAGTAGCTGCAGCCCTACAGGAAGCCTCAAGAGCATCAAAACCACAGTGTAAAGAATGCTTACTGACAAGACTGGCAGAGTTCAGTAAATCCTGCATAACTTTGCTCTCCTCCAAAAAGGGGCACAGTTGAAATATTTGACTTAATAGCCTCTAAAGTATGCTGCTGATACTTCAGCATATGAAAGAGACAATTGATAGACCTAACAGCAAGAATTGCAGAAATATAAACCTTTATCCCCCACCTGTCAAGATTCCTAGATTCTTTATCAGAAGGAATAGTATTACTGGAAACAGTAGCCTTAACCCCTTTAGGCCCCTGAGAAATAACTTCTGGGTCAGCCAGAGGATTACAGTAGAGAAACAAATGCGAATCAGGAACTCTATAGTACCTGTGAGGATTCCTGGGTGCAGGAGGAACAGAGTTGGGATTCAAGGAATTTTCCAGAAAAACATCATCCACCACCTCCAACACAGGAGGAATAGCCAGAGGCTTGTGTTGAGTCAAATCCAAAAATGTCTGATTCTCTTTTTAGAATGAGAATATTCCTGACCTTCCCATTTAAAACGTTCCCTATGAGTATTCAAAGTATCACCAAAAGAAGCAGAAGGAATGGAATCCTCAGCATCAGAATCCTCAAACCCAGAATAAGCCTGAGAAACTACCTCTTCATCAGCTGAAATGCTAGCAGGGTCAGAGTCTGAAAAAGACAAAACTTCTGAAGAGAGATCCCTACCTCTTTTGGAAGGAGGTGGCTGACAGCTCCCAATAAATGTCAAAAGATCGTTAGCCATTTTAACCATCTGAGATTGAGAAGAACAGGGAGGAACTGGAGCCTGTTTCTTCACAGGCTTGTGACTAGAAGATTTACCCGACAGACGGAAGGACTCAGGAGGCTTGGCCACAGAGGAGGTGGTCAGTATGCACCTGCCGCTGGTAGGAAGAACCAAAGACTGTGAAACTGCAGCTTTCTCTGTTGCAGGCTGAAGGTCTGAAGAAATGGAAGCCACAGGCATAGAGGACTCAGAAATGGTCTCACTAGAGGCCTGGGCCTGAAAATCCAGACTGCAAAGGCATCTCACTGACTACTGCTGAACTGACGACCAACCTAGCATCATCGGGAGATTTGACTCTCTGAAGCCTGTCTCAGTCTTTGTCTTTGCACTTTTTAGGAATATCAGAGGCCTGAAGAAGCTATACTGACAAACTTGGGCCAGACTCCGAAGTGATTAGCTAAGAGCTTAAACCGACGAGAAACAGTACGCGGATTAAAGGAAGCTGGCTTATGTGAGTAATCACAAAATCATCATTTTTGAAATCCCACCCCTTCAATTATTTAAATTTATTGGCCATCCTACAGTATTTCATAGTACCAAAATACAAAAGTGACCACCCCTTTCAATCCATCTTGCAGTTTTAAAAATAGTAACTCTCCACTAAACCTTAACTTTTTAAACAGGTAAAACTCAAGTTACCTACTTTCACATCTAACTTCTCTAGTGCACACTGCAGAGTGCATTCTTTTCAATCTTACCTTTAAGCATCCCTGTGACTAGCACTTTCTCTAATACCTGCTGGAAAGCACTAGGAAGCCTTAAACTCATACAAACACTGAACTCTCCTTGTTAACAAGGAGAAATTAATAGTAGGCACTAAACAGCCTATAATTGCAAAGTACCTTGCTAAGGAAACAGCTCCTATACTTTACAAAGAAAAAAAAAAAGCCCCAAACCAAGCATGTCCAAGGGTCAGCTTCCGGTGATTTCTCCTGTCCACCTGGTGAATCTGGGCATACTGGGGCAATGCAGCAATTGCCTCATGTACACAGACAACCCTCTCCTCCTACCTCCCAACACTACAAGCCCCAAACCAAGCATGTCCAAGGGTCAGCTTCCGGTGATTTCTCCTGTCCACCTGGTGAATCTGGGCATACTGGGGCAATGCAGCAATTGCCTCATGTACACAGACAACCCTCTCCTCCTACCTCCCAACACTACAACCTGTGAGAGATGCACTTACATATCCAAAATGGAAGCAAAGCTCTCTCCACCCAAGATTGTGCTAAACAGTCAAGAGGAGAAGGTTAACACCCACACTACATCTCAAGCAACACATAGCCCTTCTAAACCCGCACCACCAACACCCACATATAGCAACACTAAATCCACATATGCAGAGGCCCTTAACTGTAACCTGCCCAAGCAACAAAGACCTCTGAAGCTGAAATGCAAACAAACACCAATCACAACCAATGTGTCACATAGTTCACAACACCAGTGTGCCACCCAGCAACAGCCCCTAAGGCAAGACAATGTACCTAACACTTTAGTCATAGGTGACTCTATAGTCCGGCACACCAATGTCCCTCTCACCAGGTTGAATAAGGAGAAAATTACAGTCAGCTGCCTGTCGGGTGCCAGGATCCGCCACATAACACATGCACTCAAGTCACTCCACAACAAGTGCAAATATGACTCTGTCATTGTCCATGTTGGAGTGAATGACTTGAGACGTACCTCCCTGGACTACATGAAAAGAGACATGGAAGAGCTCTCGGATCATGTGGCCCAGGCAGGTATGACCCTAGCCCTGAGTAGCATCCTGCCTTCGCCCAAAATGATACCACAATATAAGGATAAAATGATTGACTTCAACAATTGGCTAAGCTTATGGTGTCATCCAAAGGGGATCCAGTATCTGTCTGCCTGGGATGACATGATTGACAGACCACGATGCTTTGCCAGAGATGGTCTGCACCTGTCGCCCATGGGATTCAGGTTACTGGCTAAGGCTCTTGCCACCCCTATAGTGCCTTTTTTAGGCAAACTTCAAAGGACAAAACCACCACCGTAACAGGTACAAGCATGCAAAATCTGAAGGTAATGCTACTCAATGCTAGAAGTCTAAACCTCAAAATGCACTCTCTCAAGGCACTCCTAAAAATGGAGAATATCGATATCTGTGCAGTAACTGAGACCTGGTTCAAGGCTCCAGAGAGCACACCTGCAATACCAGGCTACAACTCTTACCACACTTTTCGGCCACCAAACCAGGACCGAAACACTAAAGGTGGAGGAGTGTCAATATTCACCAAGGACATTCACACCACCAGGCTAGTTGGACAACACAATGTGTCTGAAATTCTCCAAGTGCAACTAACACTAGGTAAGACTGCAATCCAAACTGTAGCTTGCTACAGATCCCCCACCATACCCCAAGATTCTCACTACACCTTTCTAAACATACTGGAAAATATTAAGATAGAACCAAACACCCTAATACTAGGTGATTTTAACTACCCTGCCATTAACTGGGAAAACTACTCATGTCCCAACACCTTTATGAACGGTTCTTGGAATTCATAAATTCCAATGCCCTGGATCAACTAATCCATAGTCCCACCAGGGGCTCCAATATCCTAGACCTGGTCATTACCAACATGGGAAATTAATGCTCCATACCTATGGTCACCCCTCGTTAGTCAGGTCTGACCATAAGCTAATCACCCTTAACATCCACATCCCACCCCACCCCCAGTAAAGAAACCACCATAAAAAACTTCTCCAAAGCCAACTTCATGCTACTCAAGTCAGAAGTGACAAACTTCATAACACCCATGCAGACGGGAACTGAAAGTTCAACTGCTGAATCCTACACTAAGGCACTGTACGAGCACATCCACTCATGCATGAATCGTGCCATCCCAAATAGAACCAAAATGCTCTCATCCAAAAAAAGGAAGCCAATCTGGTGGTCCCTGCCATAAACAAACTTTACAACAAAAGGAAGAAACTTTTGCAGAAAAGAGGAAAATCCCAGGATGCAAAAAACTCCCTTACTAGCCTCAGTAAGAAACTGAGATGCCTCATAAAATCCTCCAAAGCTAGTTACAAAAATAAAATTGCCAAAGATTCCAAAGAGAACCACAAAGCATTTTATAACTATGTCAAGAATCTAAATGGCAATGCCCAGATCTGCTCTGAGCTAAAACAGAATGGCATTAAATATACTGATCCAAAGGATATTGCCAATATCCTGGCAGATCGATTCAGTGCCAACTTCACCCCCCTCTCACCCCCTAAATGGCCCATCTCAATACCGGAAGATTGCCAAATTCCAGTAATAACGGCCACACAGGTACAAAACGCACTCTCTAAAGCCAAGAATACAGCATCCATGGGACCAGATGACATCCCGGGCTGTGTACTACATGAACTACAATATGAACTGGCACCTCACCTAAGTGTCATGTTTAATCATAGCCTCACCTCAGGTTTCGTGCCCACTGAGTGGCGCAGAGCTACAGTTATCCCAATCCACAAGGGGGGATCCACCTTGGATCCCGGAAACTACCGTCCCATCAGTCTGACAAGCCTTATCTGCAAGGCCATGGAGCGTATTATCATGGAACTTATAAACAAAGACATTGGCAACCTTCAAACACTGGACCCCACCCAGTTTGGGTTTGTGAAGGGCCGATCTTGTCTCCTGAACCTGATTGACTTCTTTGAATCAGTCTCCAGAGCCATGGACAAGGGTAAGGTGGCCAACACAGCCTATCTAGACCTTGCCAAGGCCTTTGACACCACCCCCCACTCTGGAATCATAGATAAACTTACTAAGTTGGGCATTAATCCCTATGTCACCCAATGGGTTGCTAAATGGCTTACTGATAGAACCCACACTGTAAAAGTAGCCGACTCCAAATCCAGCTCCAGACAAGTGACAAGTGGAGTACCTCAGGGTTCAGTCCTGGGGCCGCTCTTGTTTGGCATCTACTTCTCTGAAGTACAGGTCAACACTAAGGGACTTTGGCTAACAAAGTTTGCAGATGACTGCAAACTGGGAGCCATTATTGAATCCCCAAATGATGTGGATACTCTACAAAAGGGCCTTACAGAAACAGATGCTTGATGCCAGAGCCATGGGCTCAAGCTCAATGCCAAGAAATGTATTGTTATCCCTTTTGGGAAAAACGTATCCATGAATTACCATATAGGTGGCAGTACACTAAACACAGAAAGTGTGATAAGAGACTTAGGGACACAGGTGGACAGTGGTCTCACCTTCGATAACCACATCGCCACAACAGTCAGGAAATCCTTCTATGTGGCACACCTCATCACGAAGGGCTTTTCATCCAGAAAAAAGGAGGTCATTGTCCCACTGTACTCATCCCTCATTAGACCCATTATAGAATACAACGCCCCATTTGGTATGTACCTCTCAAGACATCTGCAACAACTGGAAAGGCCTCAGAAATACCTCACTAAAAGAATCACAGGCCTAAAGCAGGTGCCCTACGCTGACCGCCATAAAAAACTCCAGCTATACTCTTTCGCATATCGTCTACTCAGAGGCGATCTCTGCTTAACATACAAGGCCATGTCAAACCCAGAGCTGTTGGACATGCTACACTTAAAGAAATCCCAATCCCTCAGAGCTACATGCTCCAGGGATCTAAACCTTGTCATCACAATAAACAAAACATGCTGGAGGGATAGGTTCCTGACCCAGAGACTCCCCAGACTCTGGAATAGATTGCCCATACATGTCAAGCAGAGTGCCTCTTTGGACCTCTTCAAGAGGAACCTTGACGATTGGATGGGAGAAAGGAAATTCACCCCAGGGATCACGTCAGTCGCCCTGCTAGACAGGGGTCCAGGAAAGTAAATAATGTGGGAAGAAATAGCCAGGGAATTGTTATGGCTAGGCTTGTATAGGCCCTAGGGCTGATAGCCTAGTACCAACCTATGAACAATTAGGAATATTGGTGTTCAAGGCCTAAGCAAATAATGCAGTAAGAATGAAAATCTCTATGGGGAATCTGCTTTCCATAGGTAAGACAATTATTAACCTTTTTCTGACATTCGTTAAGCAAGAAAAAAAAAAAAAAAAAAAAAAAAAAAAAAGGGAGGATCCCCAACGGGGTACTTGGCTGTAGCTAACTTCAACTTTTGTAGTCAGAAATCAATAAGCTAAACAGCAGACTGGCACTCATGCAAAAAAGCTTCTGCTTCTGGCTCCACGACAAAGACTGAGGAAGTGACGTCGGTTGCCTCCTTTTGTATTAAGGACACTGATGTTCAATACAACTGATGGCAGCCAACATCATATCCCTTTTCCTTTGGTACTCGGGCCGATTGAGGGCTACCAGGGGCCGGATAACCTATAAGCAAGGACTGCAACAGTGAAATACGATGAGCATCTCAGACACTCACTTGTAGGTGATAAAGTTCATTACCTGACATGCTGCTCTAAGTCAACCTGAGAATTTGGTTCAAAGGGTGTTAAGGTCAGTTTTTCTAGAGGAAAACCGAGATCCCAAAGAGGAGGAATTTGTAATGAGGGGGTCTTGTGCTACACTCCTTTTAGTAACTGTTTGACTACGAACACAGAAGAAAGAGGGAGCTCCATAGGTAGACAAGCTGAGATGGTTGCAAGATTCACTTTGATGGAAGCATATTACAAGCCATCCTTAAGAAGTTCACACAAATATTTGAGAACCAGAGGTGCTACTTCCCTTTCCAAGCCCCAGTAACTGGCAAGGCACCAAATAGAAAATCTCTTTGGATTTGCCAAAATAAGAATTTCTAGCAACAGGTTTTCTTGCTCCATTTTGTACCTTGTGGATATCCTCATGAAATAGTGCTTAAAAGGTATCAAAACTGAATCATCCAGGCTGTCAGTTGTAGTTGATTGATGTTGGGTATATCAAATTTCCAATGTGCTGTGTGAGTAGATCCAATCTGTGGGGAAGCTTGTAGTAATTGCCCTCGGCCAATTCCATAAGAAGGGAGAAACAATTTTGTTTGGCCAAAAGGGAATCACCACAATGATTTTTTGGTATTTTTTCTGAATCTTTAGAAGTACCTTGGAAATCACTGGAAATGGTGGAAAAGCATACAGGAAAATTCTAACCAAGGGAGTGGAAATTCCTGACAAAGGGAATGACAGATCATCATTATCCTTACCTGGCTGCAAGGATATCTCAAATAGAATTTTTCTAGTTGTCTTTTTGTAAGAAGGCAAACAGATCTACTTGTGGTGTCCCTTGCATCTGGATAACTCCTGGAACACTTCTGTATTGAGTTTACACTTATCGTCCAGGATCTGCTGGCTATCTATTCAGTGGTTTGCTCCAACGGAAATGTAGGAGGCCTGAAGAGTCGCAGCATGCTGAAGAACCAACTCCCAAGCCATCATGGCCGACCAACAAAAAGGGTATGACCTTGTACTCTTGTTTACTGAAATGCCACATCACTGAAATTGTCTAACCACCAATAAAGGGCCCAGAGCCCACAGATGGTGTAGAAATTTCAACAGCATAAATCATTGCTAGCATTTCCTTGATGGTTATGTACTTTGGTCTGTTCAAAGTGTCCCACAGACCTGGCACATTTACTTCCATGGAAACTGCACTCTAAGCATAACTTGAAAAGTCTGTCTGGACAGATTGAACTGTGTTTGGAATAGAGAAGCTGAGTCCTACATTGAGAGACATTTGATCATTACACCACTGCAATTCTCATCTTGCAAACCCCAGCACAGAAATCTAAAAGTCCAAGGGGTGTAGATGATAGGTCCAAGATGTTTTAGGTACCACTGGATTTTTCTCATGTGTAGTCTGACTAGTGGTATTGTGAGGATCATGGATGCCATGAGGCCTAGAATCCTGAGAAATTCTCTTGCAGGAGCCTGAAGCAGTTGAGAAAAAACTCAAATATCTGCTGGTAAGTTATTCCCTTTCTTTTTAGAAGAAATTCACTCAAGCAAAAAGCCTATCAGACACCCCAGGAAGACAATTTCATGCAAGGGAGTGAGACAAGACCTTTCTAGGCTCAAGTGAAATCCCAGATGTGACAAAAGGTTTGGCACATTTGTTAAGGACTCCAAACATCTGGGAGAAGACTGCAGAAATAAGCAAGTTACCTAAATCAGGAAAATGTGGATGCTCTGCAATCTAGAGAGAGAGTGCCATCATTGGGGGTAGACACTTTGTGAACACTTGCAGTGGAGAGCCCAATGGGTAATGCAGAGTACTGAAATTAGATCCAGGTACAGCAAACCTTAGAAACTTCCTGAAAATGTGAGCACTGGGTATGTAATGGCAAGCACCTTTGAGATCCAGTGTTATCATAAGACAATGGTCTGGAAGCAGAGCAAGCTCTGACTGTAGGGTCAACATCTTGAATTTAGGACTTTCCACATAAAGGTTGAGAAAAGACAGATGTAAACACAGGTCTCAACATTTACTCTGTGTTTGGTAACAAAATATTCTGGAATAAAAACCTTTGCCCATGTGATTTGCAGGTACTGGTTCTGTGAATCCTACTTCTAAAATAAATTGTGGCACTGATGAAAACAGGTCTGTCTGGTTTGGTGGATGTGAGGGAAGTCCCCTAAAAGGAGAAGGACAGTCCACCCACTGCCAAGTAAATCCTTTCTGAATTACCTTCAACACCCATCTGTCTGAAACAGTATGATGCCAAGCTAAGGGTTGAAGGTCAGTGTGAGATAGGTAGGGAAACTGGGGCAGGGGGTGTGGATAAGCTAATCAGATTTCCAACACAGTCATTCATTCATTATCTAGAGCTTGACTCTCTTTGGAATATATAGTTACTTTTTGTTTGGGGCCCGCTTGTTATTAGGCCACAATTTCTGTTTGTTCTGCCTCTAAAGGATCGAGAAGCTGTCTTGTCAGGCTAGAACCTGGGTACCTGAAAAATCTTACAGGCAGACACCATGCATCAATTTACCCCTGCCGTCTCACTACTTCACTATGTGTGTAGCTGCAGTCCCATATACCAGATTTGGGCAAATTGGAGAATTAAGAATTTCAACTTTCAAGTTATCAGAAAATTCAGGATTCATAACTATACAAATCTGCTCAACACCACAGAAGAAGCAGAAGCTCTAGACACTGTCAGCACAACAATGCACACTTCTCAGAGCACTTTTAGAAACTTGAGCTATGGTAGAAACAAACAAACAATCTGATCCAAACATGATCTCCCTTGAAGAAGCACATTCTTCCGAACTATAGCAGATTTTAATGTACGCTTCTACATATAACCCTGATAATTCAAGATCCTAAAGGCTAACGTAGTAGCAACCAGTTTCAACTTGTTCATCTAACCACTTGCTGTCCTTAACAGACGGACCGAGTTAGAGGAAGCCAAAGTTTTCTTGTTAGCTATTGCTGCTGGAATTATTTTAGCTGGGTCAGCTGCTGACAGATGAGAATAAAGATTTATAATCTGGAGAGATCCTTAACAGTTTTTTTTTGGAACTGCAGCCAGTGAGTCGGGAAGCCTTAAAGAGCTGGAAAAATAGGAGGAATGGGTGCAGTATTAGGAACCTTGTCCTCTAATAGATTGTAACATATGCCCTCTTCTGGGGGAGCCACAGTCTGATCTCAAGCAAAAACACCTCTGAGTCTAGCAAAAGTCTCAGCAAAGGAAAAAACTTGAACAGAATTAACTTATGGGCAATGGATTCCTGATGAGAATCACCCAGTCTTCAAATTGTACTCGTACTGTAGCTAGAAAAGAAACCTGAATTACCAGTACAGTAAGCTTAGTAACAATAGGAGAAGATAAGTAGTCACTAGTAAGCACCAAGCACACTTTCCTTCCCCATACTAGTAAACACAAGCAGCACACTGAAAATTGTGTTACCAGACCTCAAACTTTTAGTCAGAAATATCACAGAACAGCAGAGAAAGGGCAGAGTAAGCTGGGAGTTTATGAGTAGGGCAATGGAAGCATTTGCATTCCCTGATAACATTATAAGGTTGATTAGGAGGATATATGAGGGATCGGAGGCGAAAATTGAAGTAGGTGGGTTCATCTTTGATCACTGCCTGGTTAGGCAGTGGTGTCTTTTCCCTTGGTTATTTGCACTATATTTAGAACCATTGGCAAAGAAAATAAGAGACTCAAATTCAAGGATATAATTGGTATGGTCATCAAGAAAAGTTGGCTCTATTTGCAGATGATATTTTATACCTGATAAAAACAGAAAAGGACATTTCAATGTTGTGGAACATTTTGAGGCAGTTTCAAATCTTTTTGGTATACAGAATTAATGAAGCTAAAACAAAGGCAATAGCTGTAAATTATGTACCCAAACACGAATTGGTTTAGCAATATCCACATTTATAGGGACATGATAAATGAAGTACTTAGAAATATGGATTAGAAAGGATTACGATGTAGCAGCTAAGGATATGTGGGAAGGGACTAAACAAACATACATAAACTGAGAAACTGGAAGCTCTGTTTAACAAGATACAAGCAGTTGAATGTTTTTAGTCCCTTTAATTTTACACACAGGTCAGACATATTTTTATCAATTAGAGGAGAGGATGTAAATAGCAATTAATAAAGAGCTGAAGGATTTTATCCGGGATTGAGGACAGCAAGAGTCAAATGGGATAAACTGATTCTTCCAGCTGAAAAAGGTGGTTTGAGATTACTCGATTTGAAGGGGTACTTCAGAGCTACAAGGTTACGGCTCCTATACATAGCACAAGCAGAAACCTATAATTCAAAAGTGGAAAGGGATGATGAAACGGGGGGGGGGGGGGCTCAAAAAATAAAGACAGACTGGGATTTTGGATGCAGATCCTTAAGGAGAATAACAATACCTATACATAATATTATATTCATAAAGAAGCAGAAAGTACTCTAAGAACTAAGCCAACACAGGCATGGAGAAAGGAGATTCTCCTGATAGGGATGACTACAATTAGGGATACAAACAGGAGAGAGGGGGCTGGAATTTATTGTAGAAAACTGGCAAAAGAACCCAGACATTGGGAGATAATAATTAGAGATGGAAAGGTAATAGAATGGGAAGATGCCAACAATTTATTTGGACTGCATTCTAGAGATTGCTTTCCCAATAAAGGATTAATATCAGAGTATAGGCAAACAGAAAGAAATAGGGGAATCCCAAGTAAAAAAAAAAAACGGTACTGGCAGAATTTTTAGTAGAATCTAGAACAGAAGTTGCTGTTAAAAGAGAATAATTACACCATACAAAATATTGCATGAAACAATCCGAGGAGGTTAGAAAGGACTGGGGAGACTGGATAAGCAATTCACAAAGAACCAATGCAGGCATATATGTATGTCTCCCAAATATGCAACAAAGTCTAGAAGATTTAGAATCTTTGCTTGGAAGCATTTACATAAATATTTTTTATACCCCTAGTAGACTTCAAATAATTTTTCCTCAGGTATATAGCAAATGTTGGAGGTGTGATGGGGAAGAAAGAGGTAATTGGGAACATATTTTCTGGCGTGTAATGAGTTGCCAAACTTTCAAGATTCCCTGCAGACTGCTCTGTTACAGACAATGGGTGAGCAAATTGCTGTAAATAAGTAAACGATTGTTTGAACTGTGATACAGAATCGGAATTGCCTAGACATATTACGGCCTTGCTGAGTTTAATCATGGTGGCTGCCAAAAAAGCAATTACTAGAAAATGGAAATCAAAGTCTAAACCAACTTTACTAAAAGTAGTCAATACAGTAACAGAGATAAAAACTGGAATCAAGATCTTTAGAAAAAGGTAGGACCAAATTACATACAAAAAAAAGAGAATTGTGGAAACAATACATACAGAGTAGGTAACACGTTTAAAAGAAGGCAGGATCTGAACGAGCTATGTAACATTTGACTGACAATGACTGGATAGATAAGTGATATATAATGACTACAACTAAAATTATGTCAAAATCTTTTGTTTTTATTTATATAAATATAGGATTACTAAATTATCACGTATTACCTAGGCAAACAAGTTTGTTGTTTAAATAAAAAAAAATAAATATCACAGAACATTACCTCAGAAATGAGAAAACATTCTAATTCTGTTAACAGTAAAGGGAGAAAAGATACATTCCAACAGTAAAAGCACAGCCCAAACACTTCATATTTTATATAAATCACAGTTTTTCACACAAAATTGAAAAATAGACCAATTATCAGAGCCAAAGCACATGTAATCTCTGATAGAAGCCAAAGCCAGTGTTGTTTTTTTTATATTAAAGTAAATCAGAAATAACACCATAAATACTCAGTAAAAATATTTATGAAATGAAGGGGTTCCTATAAGGGGTCTTATCTGTTAGGCAAGAAGCTTTTGACTGACTGCTGTTCCTCTGGAGCCACAGGAGATACCTCTCCTCAAGCCAGCATAAAATTCTAAAGATTTACCTCACTCTGATTGCGGATATACTTCCCTCCAAAAAGGGCACAGCCTATCAGCAGCCATAGTGAGCAAGATGGTAGGGAGTTAGAAATTTGGCAAGCTATCCAGGTGCTGTGTTCTTGGCAGGATACTACCCATATGCTACTGCAGTAGTGAGCATGAAGAACATTGCTTATTTTATCCTTGCTTGACTTTGTCTGGTTATGAGACCATGAGTCAAAAAATGCACTGCCCACATGTAAGCCATGGGTTACTAATACGGTCTTTCATTCATCCGGAGTAAGGGCAGCAAACACTTGGTTAACCAACATTAAACTATTTTAGTACTAAGAAGTGCAGGTTCAGAGAGTGACCAGTATAGAAAGAAGTTCTTAAAAATGTGGTTAACAAGAAGTGGTTGCAACAGCAACCAGAAGAAAACGGGATTTGCAGGCAGTGAACTTTATAAAATTGACCATGCATTTATGAGAAAAATCACATAGTACCAAAAAAAAAGAGGAAACTTGGCTGTCAATCTGGGTTCTTTTTTTTTGAAGAAAAAAGGAGGAAGGAAAGTATTGCACACTAGGAACTAAATTCAAAATAAATGTGAAAAAATATCAAAAAGATCTGTAGCAATGTCTGTCAGATGCTGCACATTAAAACCAGTAAGCAAAACTTCAAAACATAAGGAAGACATTCAGCAGCTGACTGGTTGTTCACGCTCAATGCCATGCAGCAAATGCTAAGTTCTGATGAGTTTACCTATTACATTAGAGCTTTGTATTATGAAGTAGCATCATCTGAAACCAAATGGAACAGTATTTCTTCATTGGCCTTCAGAATGCATTCAAACACACAAGAGCCATTAGCCGATGAAATACTTCTGAAAAGAACATCAAACGCCTGATACAACTAAATACAAAGTAGCATGGCTAATTCTGGCACACTCCGTGACCATAATCTTACATTTCATAATATGCAGTAAAAAAAAAAAAAAAAGTCAGAAGAAACCACTTATAACTGGATAAAAGGCTACCTTTATTAAAACTACTAGTCAAAATAATTGGCACCCCTAAAACCACTCTCTTAGATGATGCCATAAGTTATTTTAATAATTTATACCTTAATTTACTGGACTCCATTGTTCCCATGTGCATAAAAAAGTGCAAACCATTTAATTTGCTTGGATGTGTTCTGAAATTAAACATCAAATGACCTCAAGAGATAAGGCTTGGAAACAATGGAACATCTCCCAAAATATTTAATCCAGACAAGCCTAGAACACACTTGGAAACCAAATCAAAAGCTCAATTAAAATCAACAAAAACAATCCTATTTCAACCATTTACTAAACCACACAAACTAATCATAAAGAATACTGGTCCAGTATAACAAACTGCTTAAACCAGGAAGAAAATCCACATACACTCCTCTCCCCAATGAAACTGATTTCAATATTGCTTCCATCTTCAACACGGACTTCATTAACTTAGACATCTCTACTCTTCACACTTCTAACACCACCAACTGCATAACTTACAACCACTCCATCTAGCCACCATAAAAGGACTGCTTCAAAAACTTAAGCTTACTTCGTTGGCACCAGATCTCCTTCCAGAGTACCTTCAAATAGCTTCTGAAGCTATAGCCTATCCTATTATACTAATTAACAGATCCATAACTGAGCAATATATTATTTTTCTCTGGAAAAAGATGTACATAATATCAATTCATAAAGGTGGAACAAATAATAACTTCTCCAACTGTAAATCCAATGCTATTATAATCTTGTTTATCCAAAACACTGGAAAAGTGAATACAAAAACTATTATTCGATCTCACTTCAAACAATATTTTGTCTCCCACTCAACATGGCTTTTGTCCAGGTGCAGTACAGTAACCACCCTATTATCCTTCTTAAACAGTTAACCAAGTAAAAACAGTGCACTCTATATCACAGCCATATTTTTAGACTTATCTAAACCTTTTGAAATGGTTTCACACACACTTCTCCATCGTCTTGCTGAAGTAGACCTTAAGTTCTAACATTCTAACTTGGTTTAAGAATTTTCTGTCTTCTGTTGATTACAAAAACTCTCAGATGTTCTTCCCATTACAACAGGGGCCCTACAGGGATCTATCCCTTACTCACTCACTCTACTGCATCAGGAATACAATATGCTGATGACTTCATAATAATTTGTTCTGTAGACTCACTAAACAAACTACAGCTCACTATCCAAAATAACTTCAACCTAACAAGAATGGCTCAAAAACCCACAATTACTACTAAATGCAAACAAAACAAAGCTTCAATATTTTGCATAGGTGAAATCTCAGTCATCTCAAAGAATAACACCACCATTGACCAAGTCATCTATGTCAAATTTCTAGAAATTATTTTTGTGCATACATGGTCTTTTGATAAACATATTGCTAAATTGCTTCCACAACTGATAAGTCTCCTAACTTAACTAAGACTGCAAAGCTCAATACAGCCAAAGCACTGCTTCTTCCCCGTTTACCATGCTCCTCATCTATTCTAATAGACATTCTCAAGAATCTTCTCCATAAACGAAACATCACCTGTAACAAAGTCACCAAATTTGCCCCCAACACCTCTAACTTATCCCACCACTACACAACTGAGAAACATCAGCTGGCTAGAACTCCATAACCTTCTTACACTGAATCAGCTAAAAAGTATACAAAAACTATTACACAAACCAAACACTTGCCCTTAACTTACTTCCTTAGTATCCAAATACACTTTAAATGGAAGCCTGGGCTTGCAATTTCAGAACCTATTTCATCATCAGGGTGTGATTAAATGAGGTATTGCCAGCTGTGCCAGGAGAAGTAGGGCAGTGGCTGTGTAACATATGCCAGCACAGCTGGCTGTAATTTAGTAAACAATTATATATTATTTGAATATCAAACTGATTTGTACAGATGCTTGTATTAAAAATGTATCTGTAAAGTTGCTTGTGTTACAGTCTGTCCTGCTGGACAGGTGAAGAAATGTACAGGCATTATTGTAACTGCTGAAATGTATATATTGTAATAGAGGATACTGGAAGAGAAGAGATTAAATTTCAATCCACCTGACTTTTGGAAAATAGCAAGATGTTAAACTTAACTTAGGTCATAAAGATTGTATCCTACAGTTCTGATTGCAGCCATAGACAAAATGTCTGGGAAAACAAGCATTAGGTAGCCCTTTGTATTGTCTTTAGCAGTGAACTAATTGCTGCTCTGGAAAGGTGGAAGTCTGAAATTGGTTTATGACTTCTAGAAGCAGCAACAGATCTTAGCAAGCTCTATGTCTTTGTATTATTGACACATATGTGCTAAATCCTGACAGCTTCCAGCCAAGGGGGGAGGCATGGGAACCAAGTCAGATGGCCAGATGTATGTGATATCATTCTGTAATCCATCACTAAAAATAATGTTTAATACTAGGTGAGACCAAAGTCTCAGAGCACTCTGTTTTTGCAACCAGACAAAGAAAGATCTCTCACGGACTTCATCTTGCCTTGCTTTTGTAAGTAACCATGTAATATTTCCTTAGATCAGTCAGGAAAATATAGTGAGCTTAGTTAAGTACCATTTTTCTGTACCTGTGTGAATCAATCTGTGTTATTTTAATATTTCCTAGGACTGAAAATGTAAACTGTAAATAAATATTTAGTATTTTGATGTTATTTTACTATTATTAACTATATTTAAACTTTTCATAGTGGCTGGCCCTTTACAGAATATTTTAATCTTTGAGAGTACTTGTATCTATTGGTGACACTCCTGAAAGGAATTCAGGCTCCTTACTGCCCCAGAGTGGAGAGGTCATCCCCTTCATATATACGGTACTGTGCCCCCTCATTCCCTAGGCCTTTATCACGCATGTCTGAAGCCATTAAACACTGAGGTAGAGACTTTCCCCACAGGACTGCATATCTTCAGAAATTTCAGATAAATGTGGATTATTAAATGACTGATCATTAAACTTACATATTTCTTCCTGACTAAGTATGCATTTTACCACTTGTACTACTAACTGAGGCTTTTTTTAATTTTTAAAGTGCTACGTGTTCATGGAAATTCAATCAACTGATATGTCCGATCAGAGTGCCTTGTACCTCTACAAATTTTCAAAAGTGACCACTCATTCACTCTTTGTTGAAGTATCTCATTAGTTTGTAAATGGACAAAACTGTTAATTAACACAAGTCATATTAAACACTCCTGTTATATGACATAGGCAGGCAAGTTTATTGTCCCAGCAAGCAGTTCCATACTTTTGCTCACACTATTAATGTTATCAGATAAACCCAATCATGTGCTATATGATCAGGTCCTAACATTTGGGCTTTACAGTGTATGTACCATGGTACCACTTAAGATTTCTGTTACTCAGAAGGTCAACAACACAGTAACTATGTATAACTTAGGTGTGGCACAGTGGGTGCAATAATTTGCACTGGTACCTCATAGCACCTGGTTTTCCAGTTCAGTTTTTGACTAGGATGCCTTCTGTATGGAGTCAGTACATCTTCCCTGTGTCCAACTGGAATTTTGCAGGGGGATTATGTTTACTCACATATCCAAAGGAAATAAAACTCAACTGGCATTACTCCAAATGCCTCACATGCTTATGTGTATGCATATAATATATATAGGTGTGTGCGCGCGCGCGCACACACACACACACACACACACACACACTTCCTGCTATGGGGTAGTACCTCCTCCAGGACTATTTTCTCAGAATTAAACCTACTGAATACCAGGAAAAGCTCCATCTCCCAAGTGGTCCTGAATAAGATTATCCTGATCAGGAAATTGAAAATAAGAATGAATAAATAAATAAATATATTAATCCAAACAGCTGATATTGTAGAATTAGGTCAATGCTTTACAACAGTTATGTTCAACAGCTTACAAATGTATATTTATTCACAGCATTTGATTATTGGATCAAATTCAATCCAGCCAATCTACCATATTGGCCAGAAAATGCATCCAACAACAAAATGGCAAATATTAGATTTCACAGCATGTTTCTAGGGAAGAGAGGTCTCCTGCACCTTCATACTGGGGGCTGCATTCCCTATACCTGCCTACTTAGAATAATTAACTCTAAGGATGCTCCACTTTGGCCAAAATTCTAAAAGCAAGACTTAGGACTTTACACCTTAAACCATTACACAGTGCTTACAGTATAACTGAAAGCTGGAATAAATTCTAAATTTCCATGAGGTAAAAACAAATTACTAACGGTTAACAAGACAACAAAGAAGTTCCAGCATGCAACTATTAATACAAACTTGTAAAGTAAGCAATTTTAAAGAAAAAAAATAGCTTCAAGGACTCGAACAAAACCTCAAACACGGCAAGACATCCAATAACTGCTCAAAGTATTTTTTTTCCTCGTAGACATAATAAAAAATAAAATGAAAATGAAACTGCTGTCAA
The DNA here is from genome assembly GCF_019279795.1 of Protopterus annectens. Classification (NCBI taxonomy): domain Eukaryota; kingdom Metazoa; phylum Chordata; order Ceratodontiformes; family Protopteridae; genus Protopterus; species Protopterus annectens. The sequence continues at coordinate 14,840,291 of NC_056731.1, forward strand.
TGGCAGAGACTGCAACTTAAGGGTGAACCAAGTGTGTGCTGAGGCATTCATAGACACGTAAATGTCCAGTACATCTTGCCAGCATCTCTGCTGATTCATATCAGTGCAAAGAGATGGAGGAAGTAACAAGTTTAACCTATATAGCAGCATTACTTAATGAGGGCAAGACATTTTTTCTTTAAAGAACATATGTGCATTATAAATATACCACTGCAGTGCTGCAGGTAGACCTGCATTTACCCACGTCTCTGAACTACACAGGCCATTAAGGCTGTCATGACATTGACTTATGGTTCTTAAAACAATGAAATTCCGTTTCATGAGGTAAAATCCAGGAACTGTATCCATGTTTAAGTGTAACATCTACTCATTGTTATGATTTCATTATACCTTTTAGTGCATCTACGCATACATGCAAAATAAAAACAGAACAGATACAGAACAAAGCCAGCTGATAGTACTGTAATTAGTGGATATGACAAGAAACACAGGGTGTGGTGAAGGAGTTCTCTGGTTTCTTCTTCTTCTTTCAGCTTTTTCCCTGTTAGGGGTCACCACAGCGGATCACCTGTCCGCTCATGATTGACAGTGGAGTTTTACAGTGTCAAGTTGCCAGCCCGGCGCCCAACCTTCCACAGAAGGCACACACACACACACACACACACACACACCTAGGGCCAATTTAGAGTGTCCAAACCACCTACAGCATGTTTTTGGGATGTGGGAGGAAACCGGAGCACCCAGAGGAAACCCACGCGACCACGGGGAGGACATGCAGACTCCACACAGAAGGCACTCCAGCCAAGGATCGAACTGGAGAACCTCTTGCTGTGAGGCGGCAATGCTAACCACTGCACCACTGCAGCCGCCCGAATGAGTTCTCTGGTTTAAACTGTCAAATTCCATGAAAATTCCATGTTTTACCACTACTCATACAGTCATACTTCATTATTTTCTTGTATTTTCCCAGAGATATGAAAAATCATTGCCCCTGCTCATGACCAAAATATAACATATCTACATTCTGACCACGTGTATATTGCATTATATGCCTTGATGCACAGTCATGTTCCAAATGTCCAGGATAGCTGTCAGTTTGGAAACAGCAGACCTCAGGCATATAGTATAATCATGGCAGGTGATCTTGCTGTGATCTAAGTAAAGAACACTATAGAACCCTTTCTTAAATTACGTATTCCAGAAATATTTCCACTGGGGGTATAGTTCTGTGAAGATACCGGAAAAGTTACACCGACCTGTTTGCAGGGACTATGAGAGCAAAAACTACAATGCGGCCAGCACTCAAATCAAAATCAAGTTATCACTGGTGTTAAGTTGTGTGAAGAAACATATGTTGTATGTGTAACAAGTATTCACTGTACAGTGTTATATGTTGCACCTGTAAGGTGTTATACAGAATAGTTAGAGCACCCTCCCTGTGGAATGTGGATGTTGAATGCCATAAAGCAGTACACAAATGGTTAAAGGTGTGTCACTCTCTGGAACATCTATCATTATCTACTACTATATTTGTTTTGCTTCATTTTCTTTAACTCCAATTCTGGACTGACCTACACCACATCTGTCCGTCTGTCTTCCAGTAATACTAAATAAGCTGTTACTCCAGTGCTCCTCAGACTGAGATACATTCTTAAGGATCTCCTCTGAGCTCACCTCTGTTGTCTCTTTCCAATAGGCAAGAAAACTGTAAGCACTCCATGTCTAGGGTGAGCTGCAGTGCTTTCCCAGGGGATCTTCTACCAAAGAAACAACCATTCTCTGCTCTGGGGTGCTGCTTTCTTTTTATGTATTTCCATTGACTACATGCCTGAACATTGTATTCTAACCACCAACCCTCCCTTCACCCCATTCTGTGGTCGGGTCTATATTAAAACACAGAACATTTAAAATATCGATTGTTCTAATATCGTCCCATTTTCAGCAAACGTTGAAAATATCGAAGAAAAAGAAAACCAAATGTTTTCCTAGGGAAAGAATTTGGTTGCCCGTTTCTGTTGCTTCGGTATTTAGAGCGCTCTGGTGGAAAGTTACGGGTAGGGTTCAGGTAAGTGTGTGATTGAGTACGGATTAGGTTAGTTAGGGTTAGGGTGCGGGTTAGGTATGTGTGCGATTGTGTGGACATCAGGGTTAGGGCAGGTTAGGTGGGTTAGGGCGCGGGTGAGGCGAATGTGCGATAGTGACGGACCTTAGGGTTAGGGTTTGGGTCAAGGTAAGTGGATAGTTAGTGGTATGTGTATAGTTTAGTGTAGGTTGTTTGATGTGCTTGTGTTGTGTGTATGTGTTTTGAAACAGCAATTTATTTCCCTAGGAAAAAATTTGCTGTTCTGAATGTTCAATGTTTAGTATTTTCGATTGGTAGAGTTCGATATTAGAACACTCGACATTTTGAATGTTCGATGTTCTAATACAGATCCTCTGTGGTCACAGAGACTGAAACAACAACTTTCAAACTAACTCCCTACTCATGGGCAAAGCAGAACAAAGGAAACATTCCAGAAAACTATCTTAATCTGTATACTTGGTGAAATACACTCCTCTTATTCTACCATCAGCCCCTCTGGCTCTAAATCTGCACACTCCAAACACATCTGCATATAAATTAAAATCTGTGCCTCCTGGGTTGGTGCTTACAGCTGGGAAAATCATTCACTACCCATAAAATGGAGGACACACAATAAAGTGAATTACACACAGGGGTCTCTACTGAGATATAGCACAATTCCAACTACAAGGTAAAGCAAAGCAACCCAACCAATATTACTTCTATGCTATAGCACACACCTTAACCACTGACCATCTACAAACACCATCACTCAACTACTGGCCTTAAGTGGGACAACCAAAAACCATGTGTGAAGACTAAGCAAGAAATTTTATCTCCTGCACCATATACTAGCTATTACTGAAATTTTGCTAAAGCCTGCTTCCCCTGACATTATGACATTCACAGCATTTGTTTATTTATTTTATTTTAAAATGTGATACATTGATTTTCACAGTTTGGTTTTGTCGAGGGGAGGTCATGCCTGTTAAATCTAGTCAACTTCTTTGAGACAGTCACCAAAGCCATGGATGAGGGAAAGCTGGTGTACACCACATACCTTGACCTGGACAAAGCTTTCAATAATATTCCCCACTCAGGTATAATAGATAAACTCTCTCAACTAGGCATCAATCCATATGTTAAGCCACCTCAAGCAGTAGACTCGTAACAAGAAGCGTACCACAGGGATCGGTCTTGGGGCCTCTGTTTGGGATATACTTTTCTGAGGTGCAGGCAAAAAACAGTGGGCTATGGCTGACCATGTTTCCAGATGACTGCAAGCTGGGTGCTGTCATTAATTCCCCTTGTGATGTGGACATCCTCCAAGAGGGTCTCACCCAAACAAAATGACTGGTGCCAGAAACATGGCCTCAAACTGAATGCCAAATAATACATCAGCATCCCCTAGGGGAGAGTGGCATCCCCACAAATTATCACATTGATAATAAGGCACCAAGCACGCAATCAGTCTTGAAGGACCTGGGCACCCAGGTTGATAGCAAAATTACTTTTGACCACCATATTACCTTCATCGTATGGAAAGCTTTCTACATGGCCCACCTCATTAGTAAGGGCATCTCATCCAGGGACAAGGTGGTTATAACATCCTTGTATTCTTTCCTTATAAGACCCATTATTGATTATAATACCCCTTTCGGCATGTACCTCACAAAGCACATGCAGCAACTGGAGAGAGACCACAGAGGTTCCTCACCAAGATAATCCAGGGCCTCAAACATATACCCCTACACAGATAGGCTAAAGGCCGTCCCTCTTAAGTCTCCTACAGCCTCCTCAGAGATGACTTCTGTCTGGCATACAAAACAATCTCAGACCCCCTCCTTGATGGGACTGCTACATATCTGCAAGTCGAGCTCCACTCGAATAACCCGCATACACAACCTCAACCTGATCTTTAACAGCAGTGGGACTTGTTGGAAGAACAGATTTGTGTCCCAGAGACTTTCCCTTTTGTGGAATAGACTCCCTCCCCACATCAAGCAGAGTACCTCATTAACCCTTTTTAAGCGCAACCTGGATAAATGGATGGGGAACAGAAAGGGAACAGAAAATACACCCCTGGGATTCCACCTGTGTACCTACTGGACAGTGGCATAGGGTGCTGACTTGTTGGAACATGGACTAAATTCTTGGCTAGGCTGCAGATCCTGCCGTGGATTACATACTCATAAAATGTATAATAAAGTGAAAACAGTTTGTTACACACACCTTTAAATATGAAGAAAATATAAAAAGATAAAATAATTAATAATACAAATAATTAATAATAAAGGTTACAGTTATATACTAAGTACACAGAAAATACAAAAAACAGCTGAGAAAGCAGTTTCACATCATATGTTGTTAAAGAACAAATGCAAAATTAACCACATTAAGCAGATGATGTCTCTTGATAAATCACAATACCATATATGTCCTCTTCAAATATAAAAAAAATATAAAAAATTTGGAACAGCAATTTAATTTTATGCTGTCCTTTGAAGTACTACATAATGGAGGAAGAATGTATTACTATATACTAGGAAATCTAAGGGAAGATGCATTAGGGAGGCATGCATCTTTGAAGCCTTTGCACTTGTCAGTTTTTGCTAGCTGTTTTAGTGAGCAGTGGCGAGTCTTATCTCTTCTATAAACATATGAAAAATAAAATAATTAGATTGGTGCTGGTGCTGGGAGAAGGGGGCAGAAATAGTGCCCCTGATTAACTACAAAATGGGCACAAGTTGACAGAATGGCAATGTCGTTTTTAAGAAGAGTTTTTTTATTACTGGTGAAGAGACTTCTGATTTATCTGAAGTTAGAATTACTGGAATATAACCAAGGTTGAAGGAACATTTAAAGATACACAGAATAAGAGAAAAAACAGAACCGATTATTGGAGCATACCTTATCTAAACAGATGACTTTTGAGAAGGACAACCCACCCTTTACTTTGTAGCTCCTATTGGAAAAAAGTGCCTGAGCATGTATGTTGTCATGCTCTTACCACCTAAAGGAAAAAAAAAAACTGTACAGTAGATGACCATGTGAAATGCCCCAGTAAGGTCTATGAAGGCAGACCCAGACAGACCGACTATATATCCATACCAATGAGGATATCATCAAATGAAGACCAGATGGCTACTGTGGAGCTTTCTGTCCGGAATCCATACTGGTTTTGGGACAGGGGCATGTACTGTTGACTACAGCTTTAAAAGTTGTGTGCAAACTAATTTTCAAGGATTTTGCTTAGAAGGTGGCAGAACTGATTTGAGCCCAAATCAGTAGTACAATGTTACAATGTTATTTGTCTGAGCAGATTCAAAGCCCAAAAAGATAATCATAACATCTTAATCCAAACTGATACCTGGATGACAGACTTAGTCATCTGTTTGGTTATCAAGCAGAGGCTGGAAATTATTTATTATATCCTGCTGTATGACATGCAAACATTTAGAGATTCCATAACCTAGCAATTCTGATGTTAAAATAATTTCTCTTAAAATTGGTATTTCAGTGCTGAGCCTCTGAGTTATTGTTTCGAGAGGAGTATAGGTAGGTACTAGGCTATCGGCCCAAGGGCCTACATAAGCCTAGCCAACAAGGTTCCCTGGCTTACACCACCCAAGAAAGTTATTTTCCTGCGCCACTGTCGAGCAAAGACACAGAAGTGATCCCCGGGGTGTATTTCCTATTTCCCATCCACTCATCAAGATTTTTCTTGAAGAGTGCTAATGAAGAACTTTGCTTGACATAGATGGGTAGCCTGTTCCAGAGTATGGGAAGTCTCTTGGACAGGAATCTATCCCTCCAGCATGTCCCGTTTATTGTGGTGACAAGGTTTAGGTCCCTAGTGTGTGTAGCTCGGAAGGATTGGGATTTCTTTAGGTGTAGCATGTCCAACAGCTCTGGGTTTGACATAGCTTGAGATCACCTCAGAGTAGGTGATATGCTACGGAGTAAAGCTGGAGTTTTTTGAGGCAGTCAGTGTAGGGCATTTGCTTGAGGCCAGTAATCCTCTTTGTGAGGTACTTCTGTGGCCTTTCCAGTTGCTGCAGATGTCTTGTGAGGTACCTTCCAAAAGGGGCGTTGAGAACCACCTTTTATGATGAGGTGTGCCACGTAGAAGGATTTCCTGACTACTGTGGCGATGTGACTATCAAAGGAGAAACTACTGTCCACCTGGGTCCCAAGGTCGCTTATCAAGCATTCGGTGTCAAGTAGATTGCTGGCTATGTGGCAGTTCATGGATGGATTATGGATTAATAAAAAAAAAAAATTACATTGGAAGTGCTGGTTATCTTTTACATATCTGAAAACAATAATCATGTTTTCATGTAACAATCAATGCTTAATTGCATATAAAATGAAACAATGCAATCTTATTGAATAAGTCTTGAACTGGGAAAACTATTATTTTTGTATAGAATTTTTGGTTCCTCTTGTTTTCTTATTTCATGAACTCCATAAATACATGTCGCTCCATATTCTCTATCTTGTCTTATTACAGTTTTGAAAAGGGTACACATAATCTCATTGCACCTTATGGAAATTTTTCCAAGAATGTCCTTGATAACCTAGTCACTTATCACAGTGTTTAAATTGTCCTCTATTTCAAAGATCTATCCAGTATAATGATTAAATCATTTACATGTTCAGAGGTAAGCAAAATTTAAATTATCAGCAGAGTATTGATAGTGTTTATTGGTATTACCAAAGTGTAGTATATTGTAATACTTTGTATTAAAGTTTATTCTGTTAAACACTGGCCAATCAACCAATGCATCTAGATAATTCTGCACCTTCATTACATTCAGTTTGTTAGTTACCATAGGACTTCAACTTGGAATCATCAGTAAATTTTGCTCTTTCATTCTGACAGATGTAGGTGAACAAAAGTAATTAAGCAAAGTAATTGTAAAATCACTGGACTGGCTCTGCAATGACTCAAAAAAAAAACAGTTTTGGAGATGTAAACAGGTATTTGAACAAAAATTTAACCTTGATGGACAGTGACAAAAAAACATTCACTCAGCTCACCACTACATTGGCCAAGACAAATAAAGCTAAAGGAATCAAAGAGCACTGACTGAACACTAACTAATGCAGCACCTAGTACAGTGGTATACGATACCACAGCTGATGCCGTGAGAGTCTACTCCCCTACTTTCAGTTTCTCAAGCAGTCAAAACAATTGGGAGTCTGACGCAAAGCAGCCCAGCAATTAAACAAAGAATGAACTCTCATGAATCAGAACAGTATGATACATTTAGGTATCCAAATAATGTTGCTGCAGCTTTCTTCTTTAAAGAGACTCTGTTGCAGTCCATGTACATGACGTCAGGATGAGATCCACTCCTCAAAGATAGAGCTAGTTGTGCTAGCTAATGTCGAAAAGGACAGAAGCACTGAAATAGTGTCACACCACCAATGAAAAAAAAAAATATTTCCAAACCAACTGCCTCTTAACAAAAAATGCAATGTAGCAGTAAAGGAAACTCACAGTTTCAAAATCTACTAGAAGTCACTTTCTGAAATAAATAAAATATCTGGAAAGACAAGAATATGCCCGCTAGGAGTAATAAAAAGAAGACAAAAAACAAACCTGCATACAGTAGACATGCTCAGTGATTTTTTATCCTAGCTGTGATCCGCAAAAAAACACAGACTTTCAGCATGAAAATGATAATACTGACAATGTCAGCCTCAAACTTTGCACCCTTTTTCAAAGCAATCCCTGTACAATATCTTCTTTGAACCTATCCAACTACATTTAGCACTTTCTGGCATGATTACATTATTCCACAAACTAACCCCTATCTTTCCTGGATGCAAACTTGATGTAACACCAAGCTCCCTAGCCTCAGGTCATAATACTTCCTCAACCTCTTGCTTTCCACATAACTCCCATTAGTCCCTTATTTCACTACTCGGTCTCCATATTTACCTTATTAACTGCACTAAAACTGTCATTACTAATTATAACAAAATGTCCTGCCCAAGTTCAACACTATTTGTCTCTTTCCATCTTACTTAAACATATAAACACTTCTTAAATATCCAGAAGGTAACTCCTATAAGCAAATTCAAAGACCTCCTTTCCAAATTGGACTATCTAATTCACAAAAATAATCCACTCCTAGGACATTTAATTAAACTCTGGTCCAACAATTGCTAATAACCAACCTCGTCCAACAATTGCTAATAACCACCTGCATACACTAAATGACCAATTTTTGTTTAACTTTACAAACCAATATAAATCAGAAATTACTAAAAATTGGCCAGGTTAACCCATGCAGTAGCAATAACAAGTGGACGTTACCTGTAGCCTGGCTCCTTGTGGAACAAAGACACAGTGCCACCTTATTAGAAACATGGACCAAAGATAACTTTTGCCCCCTCAACATGCAATCAAGACAATTACAACTTACTATATAATAACAGGATAGGTAGAGTAAGCAGCATGGGTGCAATTAGAAAAATCAGTAAACAAAGTATGCAAACAACTTACAGAAACAACAAAGGCAGCTCCACTGGATGACAAAAGCCCTAATTGGATACTTTGGCACTTTATATTAGGAGGCATTCTGAATATCTCTATTGCGTCAGTATACATCCCACCTCCATACTTATTATTTTCCCCAGGGATTCCTTAGAAACTGCATCATACTAAGATTTTAATATCAGTAAGATAGGTCTTGACTCTAGCAAATTACGTGAAATGCTACAATCTCAAAGCCTCGAATCATCCCACCAGACCCAACTTACTCTCTGGAAACCACACTCCATTAGACTATTTAATGATTAGCATAAAGCATAGATGTATCAATATAGACAAAACATCCTAACATCATTAGTGAGCATAGCCCTATCACTTCCTCACGGTGTTTCAAGACAAAAAAAAAAAAATCGCCCAAAATAATTACAGAAGGATGCTTTCTTCATAATAAAGTTCTACTTGTAAGAATTTATTTACTACAGCCTGCATGGCCTTACACTTGGCATAGCTCTTCTCATCGTTACCTTTTGTCAGTTACAAGAAACCCTCTTCTCCACTATCAGAATAAGGCTCAGAGCTTAGACAGGCCCCTGGCTCAACAAGGGCATTAAACAAAAACAAAATAAAAACAACAGAAAAAGGCATTAAGCAAACATGTTACATGGAAAACATAGAAGAGGATCCCATTAACAACACAATACACCAAGAATTCCTAACACTTAGAAAATCAACAAAGTTAACTAATACTACCAAAACATTACATCCAAGACAAAAGCAAACTTCTCTCGAAGTACCCTGACTGCTTCTGGAAAGAGCTAAAGAACTTCACAGGACAGATTACAACCCCTTCCCACTGTCCAGCAATTAAATCAACAAAACACTCAGGCTAACTTTCCTAAGGACCACAAGAATTTATTTCACTCCACTTTAATGAGATTAATAGAAAACACACTCTCTCCCTCCCCTATCAGGAACATCTGATGGACATCTGTTTTCTATAGCTGGTTAAGGCTTTTCTACAGTTCACATCATGGCCCATTATAGTCAAATAGGCTATAAAACAAAAGGATCTCCAGTCAAACCAGCTAGTACATATGTACCGTATCTGATACTGCATGCAGTTAAGTCAGCACTTACAAAGAAGTAAAACACCTGTATAATAAAACCAAATTGTTGTCTTAATGTTTACTTATTTTAAACAGTACATGAAGTTACAAGGCTTAGTTACCATTTATTTTATTCTTAAGAAGACCACATGCATGTTGCAGTTGACTAATAACATTACACATTTAAAAGAAGATAGCCCAGCTATCTCAGTTGGTAGAGCATGATACTCTTAATCTCAGGGTCGTGGGTTCGAGCCCCATGTTGGGCGACTTTATAGGGTACATTTTTTGGCTAGGCTTGTATGGGCCCTAGGGCCGATAGCCTAGTACCTACCTATGAACCTATGAACCTATGACTGCAGTATTTTGTAGGCTGACTAGATAGGAATTTTACTCTGAACAGGGCAGTAAATGATATTTCAGGCTGTTGGAAATGTACATTTTTAACTCTGTTACTGTGGAAATCAACCCACTTCCAGTCTAAGTCTTGGTGTTTATAAAAATGTAAGTCGCTTGAAAATTATTTATTTCTCTATTTCACCTTCAGATGACTTGTATTACTAGTGCTATTACTACTACTGCTGCTATGTTCAGTAAAACATTTGCAAGCACACATATGCACACAAACACACACAAATTATCTGATGTCTTCTTCCTGTAAGGATTTATATTAGGAAATAACACACACACACACCCTCCTCACCAACAGTTTTGCAATGATAGCTCTACATTGCAAACATCAGTAATTACCGTGTTGTACAATGCAGTCAAGTTAGGCATCAGATACTGATAAAGAAGGAAAATAAAACCATGACCAGTTTCAATACAGGTACCATTGATAATGCTATTCCATTTCTGTTCCACATATGGTATTTATCCTGCTAGCCAATGCTGTAATCCCCAGGAATGAAGGCACACAGGGATGCTACTGTCGTTAACCCATGCTCAATCTACTCATCATTAATTATTTTAAACGTATATTACAACTATAAGTACAGCCACACAATACATAAGAGGAGGAGTGCAAATATTTTTGAAAAAGCAGCATTTTGTCCAACCCAAGGCTTGAAATGTCCCACTTAAAAGCAAAATGATACAGGTGAGCAAGCAAAGAAGATAAGTGTGTCCAAAGTGATAACTTGTTACAATACATCACAGGGTAGAGAATTAAATTGTTTAGTATGAGGATTTTAGTACATAGATTTCATTGTTGATTACAAATGTCCTATCATACTCCATACCTCCCAAACTCTTAGCTCATGAAATCTGGACAAAGCTTAAATGGTGGGGCGGAACAAAGGCCCAAAAATAGGGACAGATTTTAAATAGTACTCTTACAAGCTTAGAGAATCGCAAGAATAACAGGATTTACACTAGCAGGTATTTATAAAAGTTATGAACTCTGAAAGTCAAACATGTCAATATTATTAATTCCTCAGTGATTTGCCGGAAAATAACACATTTTATGAGGCAAAGTACAAAAATATGAGACAAAAATCTGGTCATTCTGCAAAAATCTGGACAATCGGGGGCTACGAGTCCTACATATTTGCATGCAAGGATGAGCCTGTCGCTATTTCAAATAATCAGGGCATTTTTCTAATTATACTATCTGTTGATTAGAACTAGTTATTTTCGTTTATATGGATATTGAAAACATAATCAGGTTTTAAAAATGTATGTTAGTCGGCATGCAATTCGCACTGTATGATCATTATTTTCCTAATGAAACTCCTGTTCGTATTAAACTTTGCTTTCAGTTTATTGTTCAACTTCTTATGTAACATCATTTGATTACGACAGTCTTAATTGTTGTCCCCCATCGTGTAGTTAATCACTGATAACAAAATAAAAAATATATTTCTTTAAAAAAAAAGGGAAAGATGCTGCTAGACCCCCTAACGCTAATGCTATCAGGCGCCAGAACTTGACGAGCTACATCAACATATTTTCTGTTTTTGCTGAACAACAGTATATTTGTAAGACTGTTACATATACCTCAAAACCTCAAATCTGGATTAAAAAAAACTAAAATAATGGTGGGGGACGGGCATGATAAAAAAACAGGGACAGATTTTTAAACACTGCTCTTATAAATTTAGAAAGTTACTAGAATGACAGGGTTTGTGTTGGCATGCATTTTCTTGAAGGATATGAAGTCTTAAATTCAAAGGTATGTCATTATTTCGGGACTTCAGCCCTCACCGAGTGCCAGAAAAGCAAAACATTTTATTAGGAAAACCCAAAGCATATGAGGTACAAATCAGGACATTCTGCGAAAATACGGAAAATTGAGATGTAGAAGAGCTGAAGCATTTACAATTAATAAAATATACTGTTGTATTTCACTGAGAAGTTCTAAATTAGGACACAAAAAGAAGACGAAGAAGAAACAGCAGCATACAGTTTAAAACGTGTTTTCAGAAGCCCTCTAGTTGTGAACTCTGTTTTTCGTAGCCTGTTTTTACATAACGGTCTTAAGCAGCTGTCTTAAACGACAGCAGGAAACCAGAAGAAATAAGTACATACTTGTCAATGCAACCAGCAGTAAAACAAAGCATGTACTGTGTGCACACCCAGTCAAAGACACCGTTTTATCACAGCAGCACCTTCACTCCACCCCTCTCCACCCTACTCATGGACTTGGAACAAAAACCCTGCCCCATGCTAACTTTCTTTTTAGCATCTTCTCTTTTGCACGGCGGTTTTAAGGTTCATTCACAAACGGGGAGCGACCCCGGAAAATAATTGGGTGTGTAATATACGTTAAACTGTAGTGGACGAAGTGGGGAATTTGAGGTTACATCTTCAGACTCAGTTCTGTACTTTCAAACTCTAAGCAACATATCTCCAGAATTGTCACATCTCCTAAATGACGTTACCTAAATCACAGGAAAGTAAAATGTCTTACCTGTGATCTGTGTCGCTTTACAACTGACCAGAGTGGGGTAGTATGTTTCACAGCAGTGTCCCTCGCTTCAGCAGTTCAGCCTAAGGCAGCTTTAAGTTTGTCGTTCACAAGGAGTAGGGCGTCTCTTGTCTTTACTTCTCGTTTATGAGATAAGCGTTTCCTCTCAGTTTACGGAAGTAGCAACAACTTACAAGGACTATAAGTGCAAATGATACCTGAAGTACTGTCGTAGATAAAAGTACTTCGACTTTGGGGTGATGCTTGTGTGAGAAGTGGGGCAGGTTGGGGGGGGGGGGGGGGCGGCGACAATGCAGATGTAGTTTGTGGAGAGACAGATAAATAATTTTCTACGGATTTATACACCGTTATCATCAAATGGGCACGTGGGTCCGATAACTAACAATGCATAGTTTTGGTAGTTATGAAAATATGCAGTGCTTGCAAAACACGTTAATAGCTAATGTGAGAGTTTGTTGTCCAACATTAACACTAACCATTGCACTGTCAGTCCAAAGGCTGATGTGGGCAACATTTAGCCGATCACTTGTCTGGTTCACATTCTTGATATTATTTTAGAGTCTTAGTGAAATAATCCTTTTGTGTGTATTTGGTATGCATCCTGCAAGTGCAGACACATCTTCTACACTTGAGGTTTTCTTTTAGTTACTGCATGTTTGACCAGAATCACTTCATATACATGCCATGTTCTACATTTATGATTTTTTTCCTGTTCCTATTACAGAATGATTTGCAGAGAACTGCAAAATCTGACATGTCTGAGCACATTTTGATATTTCGGTTTCACAGAAACATTAATGAAATTTAGAACTGCCAGGCTCCCAGAGTCAGATATTGCCTCACATTTTTAGGAAACTGAACATATGGTTAATCTGTTCTTACAATGCACTAACCTATTGTGTTATGTTTCCTCAATATGTTTTATTTAGTATTGTCATTTTTTTCACTTGGTCTTTTTTTTTCAGAGCAAAGAGATCAAGTTTCTTACAGTAAGGGATTATACAGGGACTCACTCCCCCAAAAAATACGTTTGAAATATATGTTGGGCTGCTCTGGCAGCACTTTGTCCTGAGCTACTTAGCTCTCAAATTCTTTGTTGAAAAATTAGGGACAAAACAAAAAAAAAAAAAAATCACAGGGGGCAGAATCAGGAAAAGTTTTTAAATATTACTCTAATTCACTTAGGAAGTTAATAGAACAGTTTTTACTTCAACTTGCATTTTTTTAAGAATAAGAAGTCTGAAATTCTAATGTCTGGCATAACTGATTGACTGTAATCCTACCAATGAAACAAACAAAAAAAAAAATTACAAGAGACTGGCAAAATATGATTCCCAATCCCTTAGAGCCACCTGCTCCAGGGATCGAAACCTTGTCAATACAATGAACAAAACATGCTGGAGGGATAGGTTCCTGAACCAGAGACTCCCCAGACTCTGGAACAGACTGCCCATACATGTCAAGCAGAGCGCCTCTTTAGCCCTCTTCAAAAGAAACCTTGACGATTGGATGGGAGATAGGAAATTCACCCAGGGGATCACGTCAGTCGCCCTGCTAGACAGGGGTCCAGGGAAGTAAATATTGTGGGAAGAAATAGCCAGCGAACTGTTATGGCTAGGCTTGTATAGGCCCTAGGGCCAATAGCCTAGTACCAACCTATGAACCAATGAGTGAAAATCAGGGACATTCTGCAAGATCAGGGCCAATTCAGAACTTTGCCCAATCATTTTCTTTATATTGTTTAAACTCCAAAATTGTACCTTTAGCAGAGACACCCAGAACTATGAAAGCATGACTAGAAAGTACTGCTGGTTGGGGTTTGGGTAGAGAGGGAAGTGTTCTACTTTTCTGAGTCATGTGCAGAAGAGGCTTTGGCTGTTGTGGAGCTGTTTTCACTTAATTCAGCAAGTTCACAAGTTTATTAATAAACTATGAGTAATACCAATGCCAAATACAGTCATGCATTTGAAACTGGAGTGCCTGGATAAATGCAGGAAGAAAGACAATATATTACCAATGGGAAGGAAGGAAACAGAATCAACACTAGATTTTTCATATTTAAGAGAATATTTAACTGGTTAGGAAGGGGGTCATTAAAGAAGGACTGTGTGTGTGTGTGTGTGTGTGTGTGTGTGTGTGTGTGTGTGTGTGTGTGTATATATATATATATATATATATATATATGTATATACACACAAATATATAACAATGAAATAAACACACACGCACACACAAATACATACAGAAGCATATTTTCTAAGATGTCCTAACATGCCGTCATAGTCTAAAGAGTTTGAAAGAAACATTGTGAAGTAGAACATACAACTTAAGCTAACTCTTTGAGATGCTCACAACATCAGTAAACAGCTGAAATAACCCAGTCATCTAGCTGATCAGCCTGCAAGCTTTGGGTACATGCTTTGTATACAAATAATGTTTAGATCCGTTTCATTTGAGGGAAGTGGGTAATATTGTGTTCTGAGTGAACAGCACGGACTTGCACCTGAAAAGAAAGTAGTACTGGAGATAAAGGTAAAGTTACAGGCAAGAATTGTTATGCCATGGCAACTGTAACAAAGTACTGCGGCATCAGTATGGAAGTAGGTCACCAGAGATAGAAAGCATTAGGAGAAAGTACTTGAAAGAGAGAGACTGTAGTCATAAGTGAGAATTTAGCTAAAATGTTTATGTTGCAGAAAACAGAGATGCTTAACTATATCATGTAAAGCCCAAGGGTTGCAAAGTGGCAGATGCTTGTTTAAAATCTGAATTTGTGCTGTGTCAGGAATACTGGGCAAGTAAATTATTGTAACTAAGGAAATTATTTTTTGAGCTGGGATAGGGGATCTGAATTGTCTAGACATAGTAAGGCCCTGTTAAGTTTAATTCTGGTGGCTGACAAAAAAGCTATTACTAAAAAATGGAAATCAAAATTTAAAACACCTTGTAACATAGATACAACAGGAAGTGGGCGGCCACGGTGGTGCAGTGGTTAGCATTGCCACCTCACAGCAAGAGGTTCTCAGGTTCAATCCTCGGCTGGGGTGCCTTTTGTGCAGAGTCTGCATGTCCTCCCTGTGGTTGCGTGGGTTTCCTCCAGGTGCTCTGGTTTCCTCCCACACCCCAAAGACATGCTGTAGGTGGATTGGACACTCTAAATTGGCCCTAGGTGTGAGTGTGTGCCTTCTGTGGAAGGTTGGCAACTCAACACTGTAAAACTCCACTGCCAATCATGAGTGGACAGGTGATCCGCTGTGGTGACCCCTAACCAGGAAAAAGCCGAAAGAAGAAGATACAACAGGAAGTGGGATCTTTAGAAAAGGGTAAAAGTAAATTATATACAAAAAATGAAAATTGTGGAAACAATACATGTAGAAAAATGTTTTGGAGGAGGGATGAGGTTTAAGAGAAGGCAGGAACTGAATAACCTATGTAATGTTGCTTATATTATATAATACCTAATATATGTGATTTATGTTTGTAATATACACTTGTTGATATGGTTTGATTACTTTTATATAAATGTAAGTTTGCCTGTGTCACAAATGATACTTCAATAAAAGTGTTTAGAAAAATCTGACTTTTTGTGAAGCAGGCCAGGTTAGGAAATTAATACAGGAATAAAACCAGTCTGTGATAGAGCTGGGGAGAGGCATGTAAGAAAAAGGTGTTAACCTGTCCAGCAGAGATGGCAAATAAAGCATATCCAAATAAGGCTGTCTTTTGACTAGGAAATAGTGTACAATGTCAAAAAGTATAGAATTGGGGAGGGAGGGAGGTGAATTTATCTTTTTAGAAATGGCTCGGGGACAGACTCCTTTATTATAGGCAGCAAAATAATAGTAGAAGACAGTGAAGGACTCTGGGATGAGTTGGTATGTATAATGATGACTAGTAGTAGATGGAATGAATATGATCTGGATTAAACAGCGTTAGAAAATTGCATGTAACTGCCATTTTAGCATAATAGACAAGTAAAGGTGTTAACAACCAGTTTAATGTTTTCTTAGAGGACAGTTCCAACCAAAAGCCAAGTTTTTATCATCCTAAAGTTCAACTTCAAATTTATTATAAGGCTTATTATTCTAATTACTTGACATGAAAACAGTCACTAAAACAATATAGAACAGTATTCTTAAAACTAATAATTTAAATCAGCAATTGAATGTAATAATTTTTTGATAAAAAAAATCTCACTAAGGCATCATAGATCATGGTTAAAATAAATGCTGTTATTTAAAAATAACATTGTTACAAAGAAAACTTCATTGCTGCATAAAATAGTAACAATATAAATTAATAACTAACATCAAATGGTCTCAATATGAAAAGTTCTTACAAACAATTGGAGTCCAAAGCAGCAGTAAAAAATGTCCCTTAGACAGCAACACAATTTTTTTCTTTAAATTCAATGTCAGTACTGCTGCAAAAATTATTTAAATGTTTCTCAAAAGTTTAAAGTTTGCACTGTTTCCTTCTAGATCTGTCACGTGATCTGTTACCTCACACTGGTAATGTGGAAGTCACTGAATAAAGAAAGATGAGAATACATTTACTTGTATGATATCTGTTAATTTAATAAAACTAATGAATTTACTGCTTTCAAAGACAGATAGAGCAATACACAATGAATGTATTGGGAACACTAAGGTTTCATGTATAAGCTGCCATTTGTCACTATGAGCACTGAATCATAAACCAACTGACACCTCAGCTTAAGCAGAAGTTTTACAAAAGCAAGTTTTAGAATGATATTTAAATATGACATAAAACCCTGTTTCTAAATTTCTGACTAATAAAACTCAGAAGAAATCATGTAAAAGATGTATCAGTGCTGTTTCCACAAATATTCAAAGAAAGCAGAAATTCACAGTACTTCTATTCTAAGTTAGTGGGAAAAAATGACGGTACAGTCCTTGACGTGTCATGTTATGCAGAAGTGAAGTGCATTATGGGAAGACAATATTATGGCTGTAGAACTAAAGTGTCAGGCAAATGAGGGTGTGGTGGGAGCATATATAAGGGTTTCAGGATTTAATTTTAGGGAGGAGAAAGCTTTAGGTTTAGGGAGCAGGAGGGGTGTTTAGGGTTAGGGAGGGATAGGGGACTTTAGTGTTAGTATGTGGGGAGGGAGTTTTATGTTTAAGGAGTAGGAGTAGAGTTTAAGGGTTTGGGAACAATTGGGGACTATAGGTTTATGGAACAAGAATGAAGTTTTCAGTTTAGGAAGTAGGAGGAGAGTTTAAAGTTAGGGAGCAAAAGTGGAGTTTTAAGGTCAGAGAGTGACTAGGGACTTACGGAGGGGTAGAGTGGAGTTTTAAGTTTAGGGACTGATATGAAACTTTAGGATTAGAGAGAGAGGGCTATAGTTAGGGTCTGGTTGGAACTTTTAATGCTAGAGTTAGGGTTCTGGTAGAGCTGTGCAGTTGATTAGGGATAAGTGGTGGGGGGGGGGGCACGAGGAAATGAAGTAGGATCAGGCTAGTGGGAGTTAGAGCACTTGCCATTAAGAGAAAGTGGCAGCATGTAAGTGTGTCATGAACTATTAGCATGTGGGCGCTCATAGTAGACCCAGAGTTCCAGAGGCTCATGGACAGGATACTTAGCATGCATGATATTCAGCATCCTATCTAGATGATGTGGTAATTTTTCAGAGGACTAGAAAAGTCCTTTTTTGAAGGTGTAGGCCATTTGGACAACCTTTGACAAGCTGGATTAAAAACAAATTTTAAGACATGCAAGATAAAATTGGCGAAAGCCCACAAGGTTTGACCCCATTCCCTGTCTCTTGACTGATCTAATTAAGGGTAGGGCCTCAAAGAGTATCAAATGGAAAGCTGCCATAGAGCAAGCATTTCCAGAACTTAAATAACATGTGTGCCTTTCAAAAGACTTTCAAAACCTTTATCATCTTTGTTGATACCTCTGAAGAAGGGATTGGGGCAACCCTATCACAATATATAGAACAAGATAGATACTTTGTGTGCTGCATTAGTAAGAAACACCTTAATTCTGAATAGTATTACTCAGAAAACAAAAGGCAATGCTTAGCAATTAAATGGATCCAAAATATGATCTATTAGCAGGAAGCTTTACCCTCATCACAGAACATGCCCCTCTGCCCCAGCTATATAGGCAGAATGATGAGAATTCTAAGTTTTCTTGTTGGGACATAGCCCTCCTGCCATTTAAATTCAAGATCTTATGTTGTCTTGGCTGCGCCACCTTAACATGGATGGGTTGTCCTGGGTATACAGCTCATCCAGAGGGATGGTTCTTTGCTGGGGAAGTCATATTACACAGTGATAGCCTGGAAGGCTATGGCTAGGGAGGCGGTTCCTTTAAGGTTAAGGCAAACAGGCACTGAAGACCCTAAAGAACCAGAGTGGAGTTAAGTGTAGACAGAATGCAAAAGAGTTAACCTTTACAAGCCTAATCAATATAACACAATTTTACCCAATATATGACCCCTAGGGGCAAAGAGATGGCATGGATTTGTGCCTATGCATTGAGTATCTTACAGCTTGCCCTGTCCATAAGGGCACTACCCCAGGTCTGAACTTGCAGTTCCCCATCCATTGATCCAAACTGAGATTGAAGTGGGCCATGGAAGGGCTCTGCTTACTGTGAATAGGATGCCTGTTCTAAAGAAGGGGCAATCTCTGAGCCATATACCCGTCTCTCCAGCATGTTTTGTTTAGGTCATTAACTAAGTTTAGATCCCTAGATCAGGTGACTCTAATGCTGTTTGACTTCCATCAGGGGTGGCTGTGTGAGTGCTTTGTAGGTCAGACTTAGGTTACCCCTTAATAGTTGTTAGGAAACAGAGTAAAGGATTAAGCCTTTTAGTCTATCTTCATGATCTAGCCCCTCGAAGGATATCTACATCATTGGGGGATTCAATGATTGTCCCCAGCTTTCCGTCATCAGCAAAATTTGTCATCCAGAGGCCTTCCATATTAGTCTTGACTTCAGAGA
Source organism: Protopterus annectens (assembly GCF_019279795.1). Classification (NCBI taxonomy): domain Eukaryota; kingdom Metazoa; phylum Chordata; order Ceratodontiformes; family Protopteridae; genus Protopterus; species Protopterus annectens. Next base: position 14,859,871 of record NC_056731.1, read on the forward strand.
AGTATATCCTGAATAGGAATGGTCCCAGCATATCACTGTGGCACACCACTAGTAACTGGTCTCTTGCTGGATTTAGATTCTCCCAGTTTAACTTCATGTCCTGTCTATGAACCAGTTGGCTATCCATTTGATGATGTAGGGATTTATGCCCATTTTTGTTTGTTTATTTATAATATCTGAGTGGGGAATTGTGTCACATGCCTTGGCCATGTCAAGGTAGGTGGTATGTACTGTTTTACCCTCATCCATTGGTGACTTTCTCAAAGTAATCTACCATGTTCAGTAGGCATGACCTGCCCTTGACAAAGCTGAATTGGGTCAGGTCCAGTGTCTGGAGATTTCCTATGTCATTATTTATCAGGTCCCTGATTATTCTTTCCATGGCCTTCCATATAAGACTAGTCAAATGTATGGGTCTGAAATTTCCCAGGTCAGTAGATGATCCCCCTTTACGCAGATAGATGACTGTTGTTGTCCTCCACTCTATCTGGACAAAGCCAGTCCAGAGTCTGTGGTGAAACAGAGATCCTAATGAGCTTGATAAGCCCTGATTTAAGAGGCAACCTCGTATATCATCAGGTCCCATTGAAGACGTGTTTTTAGAGAGCACTGTGGTAACCTGTTCTTTGGTGATAATTGGTGGTGGAGTGGTGGATGGCATTTCTTGGGGGAGAACTGGGGGTGATGGGTTGGTGAAATTTGAGCTGAATTTGTTGGCCAGCAGATTTGCTCTATCTTCCAGTTGAGTATAGATGATGCCATCTACAACTAATTCCACACATTGATGGGTGTTGCCTTTAAGATTGCAGACATAACTGAAAAATGCCTTATGGTTATCCTTAGCTTTGGAGACTATTTTATAGATTCATAGGTTCATAGGTAGGTACTAGGCTATTGGCCCAAGGGCCTACGTAAGCCTAGCCAGCAAGGTTCCCTGGCTTATGCCACCCAAGAAAGCTATTTTCCTGTGCCACTGTCAAGCAGAGACACAGAAGTGATCCCCGGGATGTATTTCCTATTAACCTCAAAGTCGACTTTCAGAGACTTAACTAGTTCCCGGATTCACATGCTTAGACTAATGAGGGACTTTTTGCTCTGATGTGCACATTCCCTCTTACTCCTCAACAGGATTTTCTTTCTTTTGTTGTACAACCTGTTAATACCAGGGCTCCACCAGGGTGGCCTGCTTTTGCGGTTTGATATTGGTTTATTTTGGTCTGCTATTGCCATTTCTATGCAGTTGTTTATATGGTCATACAGGGCTTTTGTGTATGCCTCTGCATAGGTTTTTGTGTTTTCTGGATTTGGGGGAGCTTGGAATCTAGCTATGCCATCCCTTAATAGGGGGTCATTTACCTTAAAGAAGTTCTTAAAGTTTTGGAGGTTAGGTTACCTTTATTTCAAGGGAAACCATCTTACCAGTGAGGACATCACACTGTGTGTGTGAGTGTGTGTGTGTGTGGGGGGGGGGGGGTGCAGCACTCTCTCACATATTTGTGAGTACCAGATCTAGGATATTTGCTCCCTTAGTGGGAGTGCAGACTAGCTGCTCCAGGGCATTTCAAAATACAGAGTCAAGAAATCCTTGGGGCTGCATGTGAGTGGTGGTGTATGCCTCCCAACTAATGGACGGTAGTTAAAATCACCTATGAGTATGGTATTGGACTGGATGGTGAGTGATTCTAGTAACTTCAGGTATGATGTTTGGGATTCCTGGTTCATGGTGGAGGACCTGTAATCGGCAAGGCTATGGTAATGGATTTTTTCCATGTTTAATTGGACATGGAGTAGTTGAAGCATGTCATATTGTCTGACCAGCCTTGAGGTGCCCTTATCCTTTATGTAGATAAATACACCTCCTCCTTTTGCTCTTTCATGTTCAGTGGATGGTTGGAATGTATGAAAGGTGTTATAGTCATGCACTGACAGAGTGCTTTCTGTGACTTTGAATCATGTTTCAGTAACTGCACAGACGTCAGCATTCTCCAGGGTGAGGAGAGCTTCCAGGAAGTGCAGTTTCTTGTTGAGACTCAGAGTATTGAGCAGTAACACCTTTAGCTTGTTCTGAGTTATCTTGAAAGGTTTGCCTGTTTGACAATGCCTAATAAAGGCTCTATAGAGGCCAGTATCTGAAAGCCTAGTGGTAACAGGTGAAGATCATCCTTGGCAAAGCAATGTGGCCTTCAACCATGTCCTCCCAGGCTGACAAGTATTGGACCCCCTTGGAATGACAGCAGTAGATAACCCAAATGTTAAAGTTGACCGTTTCCTGCTGGTATTGTGGCATCATCCTTGGAGAAGGTAGAATGCTGCTCAATGCTAGGTTCATACCTGCCTCTAATACATATTCTGAGAACTCAATCATATCTTTCTTCATATAGTTCAAGGAGGTGCATCTCAGGTCATTCACGCCCACATGGACTATGACTGAGTCATACTGGTACTAAGGGGTATGTGACATGAGTGCTTGCATGATGTGGTGAATCCTGGCCCCTGACAAGTAACTAACTGTAACCTTCCCCTTATCCAGCCTGGTATGATGGAGATCAGTGTATCTCACAATGGAAACTCCTATGACCAGAATATTGGGTTGTGGAGTGTTTTGCCTTATGAGCTTGGTAGCTGAGACACAGTAAGATGTGTCTTTATGTGTTGCAATGAGAATTGCCTTGTTTGTGTGTATGCAGAGTTTGTGAGGACTGTGCCTGAGAGGCCTTTGAGGTTTGGGTAAGTTGCATGTGCGTATCTCTGCATATGTGGGTTTATATGTGTGGTCCTTTGTGGGTGCAGTGAGTGATGCGTGTAAGTTGCTGGCAACCTGTTTGTTGCTTTTTGCGTCTGTGTGTGAGAGTCTAGCCTCCAGTGTCATTGTCATATCAAATTAATATAGCTGCATTGTTAAAGGGAGATATCGTTTGTGGGATTTTATGTGTTGTGCTTGAAGGTATATTTGGGAGGCTGTGGATTTGGAGTTCTGAATTAGGCAGAGGTAGTGTGTGTGTGTGTGTTTAACATCTTTAACAGTGAATATAGGGTGATTTCCCCTTGTCTACACAATTGTGCAGTCTAAGATTTGTTAGTATAGCTCACTTATATAGGTCTCCTATGACTCATCAGTGCTGAATCTTTCAGGGAACTTTTCATCAGTTTCACTAGATTGACCTAAAAAACATATGTAAACATTAGAATAAATATTTTCACAGGGGACCAAGCCTTTTTCATACCATGTACATGTGGAGGGTAACCCTTATATATGCTAATTTCACCACAGTACAAAAGCAGGGAAAGAAAACTCCCAATTATAGCATACAGTGGTCTTGCACAAACAGCAGTCCTACTGCGCCTAAGAAAATATAGAAACCACACACTGATATAACACCATCAGTTATAAAACCAGCAGTAATAAAAAATGTAGTCTAATATGAAGAAAACAAAAGCTGATAAAAAAATCCTGAAACTGCACACCTGAAGCAAAGAAATAACCTTTCAATGGGCAAGAAAATGCAAACTATAACACAAAAAAATTACATCTTGATCCAGGGTAGATTAAGCCTTAGCATAACAATATCCAATGCAATCAATTTTATTATTAATGTCTTTGTTTGAAATTTTGTTTTCCATTCATTTCAATGGGATTGTGTAATTATGCTTGTTTTTTTAAGCAGTTTATTGAACAGGAATAGTTTTCATAAGAAGAAGATTGGATGGCTTATGGGATGGCTTGTAGATGGCTGAGGTGTTCTTAAATGTATTTTAAGGTGTCAGGGGAGTTTTTGGAATTATTTAATGTAGTGTAGTAAGGTCTATTTTAGGATTTGTTAGCTCTTAGTTTAGATATTTTAATGCAGTTTGCTCTTATTTAGTTAGTTATGTAATACCGTACCTGATTTGCCAGTAATGCAGTTTTCTGACTGGTTAATTGTAGTCCGTTTTTAAAATGTTATGTTTAATAAGCTTTTTGTAAACTTAACATCAGATTAGGGTCACAGACATACCTCTCAGCCTCTTAGTTCAAGAAATCTGGACAAAGCTCGACAAAATGGGAGACAAAGGCCCAAAAATAGGGACATATATTAAATATTCCTCTTATAAATGTAGAAAGTTGATAGAATAACAGGGCTTGTTATAACATACATTTTCTGAAGGATTTGAAGTCTGAAACTCAAATGTATGTTATTACTTAGTGCCTTCAATCCCTCAGATCATCCCAGTGATTTACTAGAAAAACACAAATTTTATGAGGAACAGACTAAAGATATGAGACAAAAATCTGGACATTCTGCAAAAATCTGGACAGTTGAGAGGCATGGCCACAGAGGATGGTTCTAGGTGGAGAGGTAAGGGTAGTATTTATTTGTAATGCATGCAATGTATCCATGTATAAATTATCTATTTATCAGTCTATCTGCAGCATTACAATCTGTGTCTATGAAATCCTGCATTTTGTACAATAAAAAAACATATCTTAATCTGCCTTTAGCAATTCATAGTAAAACTTACATTGGATCACATCTGAGCAAAGTGCTAGAAAATATACCCAATACTTTCATTAATTCCTTATTGCTGTGTATGCATCTCAGTACTGTAATTGTCCTCACCATCTTACCATGGCAGCAACAGCTGCTTTTATGGATGGCAGCTTTCCCATGACATGAACAGACAATATTCTAAAAGTTACATTTGACTTTTCATTCTGATGTAATGACAACTCAGTATAGATATATTCTGGACATTTATTGTATTCCTCATTAAGAAAAGAAGCCATAAGCCCATCTCACATAGAAACCAAGTACAATTGCTGGGCTGTGACAGTGAAATGCCTTTAAAACTTAGGAGTTGGTAACTGTGTGCAATAAGGCCATACATGAATTCCTGTCTGATAGTTCTTTGCAAGGCTTACACAAGTTTATATTTGGATATTCAGGTGCAAAATACTCCTAAAACTGATATTTCACCTTTAAGGACTTACAACCACATTGCTGTTATCAATATAGGAAGTTTTGCTTGTGGCATAAGGTTGCATAATGTCACAAGAGTTAGTGTTGCTACATCACAATGCTTGGTAATCCAGTTTAGGTTTTGGTTGGGGTGCTTCCTGTGTGGAGTCTGCATGTCCTCCCATTGTCTACTTGGGTTTTTACTGGATGCTCAGTTTCCTGTCATATCTCAAAGATGCTCTGCAATGAATTGTTGAATCTCCAAATTGCAAGTAGGTGTGTGTGTGTGTGTGTGTGTGTGTGTGTGTGTGTGTGTGTGCGTGTGTGCATGTGTGTGTGTGTGTGTGTGTGTGTGTGTGTGTGTGCACGTGTGCATGAGCATGTGTATGTGTGTGCCTGTCTGTCTGTCTGCAGATCCAGTATTTGCATGGTACCCTTCCCAGGATTGTTTTTTTCTGATCTGCACTTATTAGTTTCCTGGATACTCTTCAACTTCCCTGTGACCCTGAATTGGATTAAATGGGTAATAAGACAACAAATAAATCATTTCCATCACAGAAAACTTTGTTTACAGAAGGTCACATGATTTTTACTTTTTGAGATAAATCAGGCCACTATAGATATATTTGGACACATACTATTGTCCTCTGTTCTAAAAGAAATCATACATCCACCCTTTATACTAGGCAAGTATAATGTAATATGCCAGACTGTAACAGTGAAATGCTTGTAAAACTCTGCATTTGGTAACTGCATATAACAGATAATATCACATTAGGTCCTAGGGCAGTTCTGAGTTCCACTTTCATATAATTATAATTGAATCTTCAAGTACCTAAAGCACCTAATATATCTGTTAAATGCTAAAGTACATAAATGCTGAAACTTGTCATATTATTTTGCCACTGTAAAAACAGGAAGTCTTTTATTTTGCACTTTTTGGCCTCTGATTTCCCCATAAACATTGAGTCCTCCCCTTATTGGCACATTCATTCCCTCATTTACAGTAATATGAGGTACCAGGTAAAGGAGGTGAGACTTAGTGACTCTAGGCTATCATTCTATAGGGAATTAGAAGAATTTATCTTCTGCTCCTAACACCTATCCTTTATTAGCTAGCAGTCTTTGTACAGTGCCTAACATTCCTGACTCATTTATGTTTTCACACTTTGACATATGCATTATGTTGCGCTAGAGAATGATGCTGTCCTTGGCTGGCTTGTGCCCCATGCACCTCCTCCTTCTTACCTTTACCCCCAAGCCTCTCCTTCTTACCTGTACACCAGTCCCCTCCTTCTGAAGTGCAGTCCTCCTGCAGCTGGACATGTACCAGACCCGTCCCTAGGACAGATTAGATTTTCCCAGTAACTTTCTTCCTCCATGGCATGCTAATCCAGCACAATTGCTATTTATCGAGTCTGGTGCACCTGACTCTAGTCAGGGCTTTATCAGTCTGTGCTGCCATGTTAATACAGGAGGTTTTGGTAGTGACATCTTTTCAGTGACAGAAAAAAAGTCACCAATATAAAGAATATTATAAAGAATATTATGATTTTTTTCTGTTAATTCTGAGATAATACCCACTAGATAGACATCCATTCTACTCATGCATTGCATTCCCAACCCTGACTAGAGGTCATATTTTCAAGACTAGTGGAAATCAAGTATAATGTGCCAGATCTTAGCCAGCCTTCGACGTTTCTTATGAAAAAATATGTTTGAATACTTAGTTACATAATGCACCTAGGCTAATCCATTCTACCCTTAAGGGCTTAAAAGCACCTCCATGTTGATGTGTGGCTGGCTGTATTGTCACTGTCAATACAGGGAGATTTTTATTATTGTCTTTCTGGCCCCCCATCTCCCAGAGACCATTGAGCCTCATCCATCACTGAACCATTTATTCCACTACTTCCTAGTACATAAGGACAATGGTATGGAACGTGAGAGTCATGGATATCAAGCCATCAGCTTCTGAGGCATCTGGATATGTTCTCTTCTGCTTCTGTGCTTTTACCCTGCCTAGCTGTTAGGCATTGAGCAATGCATGTTTATGTCTGACTCCTGCACCAGTGCATATTTCTGGGCACTCATTATTTCAGCCTAAAATAACAGTCTTCTTCTTGACAGGCTTATGTTCCCATACTACTTTTTTGGGTTGTGCATACCCCTGCAACTGGAAAAGTCCCAACCTCTTCTCCCATGGTGAGTGAGATAGTGTTGCCCCCCCCCAAAAAAAAAATGTTAGCTCTTCCTGTACCTGGCCTACTAAGCAAACCCTGCATCTCTGGACCATATTCTGGGCTTTAAACCTCTATGCCATACAGTTAAGCAGTGCCGGGAGTTTTGGTGGTACCATCTTTTCAGTGAAGGAAAATACTACTTCTGATATAATGCCAACTCAATTCAGATGAACTCTGGATATGTACTGCATTCCGTATGCTAAAAAGAAGCTATACATATTAATGGAAACCAAATACAATTCAGTATTCCAGACTATGACAGTAAAACACACGTAAAACCTGCATTTACATCCTCTGATTTATAGGCCATAACTCATTCCATCATTGTCAGTTTGGAGTAAAACCTCCAAGGAATTATGCCTGGAAATACAGGCTGAAAGAACTTAAATGTAGCTCATGTTGTCATGGTCAGTACAGTGATAATGGTGATTGCAACATTTTTCAGTTTATAGGAAAAGTTACCAGTCTGAAGAAATACATTTGATTTTATATCTGCTGTAATGCTAGCTCAGTGCGGATGTATTCTGGAAAGGTATTGCATTCATGAGCCTGAACAGATGTTATTTTACACAAACATGTGACAATACAAACTATGACAATGAACTGGCTGTATATGCCTATGTATAACATGCAGTATATCACACCCTCTTTTGCATTTCTTAGCAAAACATTCAGCTAATTATATTAGGCTACTTGGATGAAGACTCCAAATAAACTTTCCCTACTTATTTTAAGCATTTAAATATACCTCAGCATTAAAGTCGGCTAGACTATTTTACTTAGGTCATATTGGAAAGTTTTGGTGCTGGCACATTTCTATTTATAAAAAAGTACTTTTCTGGAGTAATACCTATGATTTTTCATATGACATAATGCCCACTAAGCACAGATAAGTTCTGGGCTTGTACTATTCTTAAAAAAGTAATATAGTGAGCCCTTACTGAAACTGAATATAATGCATCTTGGCAGCCTGTCCCATTCTCCTGGTCATATATAAGTAATTCATACCTGCGAGAAGAAGGCTAAACTACTGAATTCTCTAGTTAAAAAATTTGGAAAGCAAATCTCGATATTCAATTATAAACTCTACTTAGATTTTGCCTGTATATGCCACAGTAATATACCAATGACATCTTGGACTTCTATGTGCTAGTTCACATTTCCTAGTAATGTTTCTCTTTTTTAAATTGTATATTTCAAATGGCTCCCTGTTGAAATGTCAGCACGCAAATGCAGAATACTGACACGTAAAAGAAAGTCCAAAAATGCAGGAAAGTGAATATCGAATGCCACTCTTCTCCTTTAAACTTGTTTTTGCAGGGGGCAACCCCCTACACCCCTGAACGTCTATATACTAACTCTAAGATTGCCATAACTTGGACAAAAGGGATATCTTGAGAAATGGCCAGTGTGAGCTGATTATATACAAGTCGGCCATTGAGTCTCCATGTTTTGGGACTCGATCTATCTGCTCCCAACATTTCAAATGATTACCATTTCAGATGCTAAAAGTATCAAATTTAGGGACAACTACATATTAGTTTTAGTTCTGATGTCATAAACAGCACCATATTTTCATCATTTGTGTATCATGGTTTTTCACACATGCGAGTGCTCGGACACAGACACACACACAGACACACACACACACACACACACACACACACACACACACACACACACACACACACACACACACACACACACAAATACACTGCTCCTGAGAAACCCGACTGATGATCACTTAAGTATAATCAACTGGCTGCAAAGAAGTATCAGATTATTTTACAGTGAGATTGCCTCACCACCTCCAAGAATTACCTAACTGGGTATTCCAGGATGTTTGACTGTAATGAAGTTATTGGGTACCTTGTCAGGAGCAATATTTTCTGCTTGGCTTTCAGCCTCTCATCCCTTATTGAAATTTGGAAAACGCAGACACACACATGCGCGCGCGCACACACACACACACACACACACACACACACACACACACACATACACACACATATGCAACTCACCCTCTTAGCATTAAATAATAGCACTGGCATAAAAAGTCACTAGAGGGTTTTAAAAAGGAGCACTTTTCTTATTTTTCAAAACAGAAGGTCTTTAGGTACTAGACTCTGTAGAATTAGTGATAAGGAATCTGTACATGCTTAGTTCAATTATTTAATAATTTATTTATCCTTAAACAGGGTCAACCCTATGAAGAAAATGAGTAAATCTAAGACAAACAATGCTAAAGCTAAGGACAAAAAATATACTGCTATGAATAATAATAGCAGATGAAAGGTATCCAAACACATGGATTGATGCAGGAGTGGTATATGGTTTAACCTTGCCCACTAGTTTATCTGCTACACTGCAAGTAGTTCTTTTGTAGCTGAAGGACAAACCTGTCACTGAAGATTAGACTGTGTGTTCCCATTGGCTCACATTGTATAAATCATAACAGGTCACTGGTAATGACTTCTGTTGTTTAGGTGGAGTCAGAGTCAATACTTACCTCCCATAGTAAAATGCCATAGATTAGCTAAGCATGACACGTTATTGTATTACTGTAACAGAACTGAGATATCATGCTAATGAGTTGCATGCCATCTCATGTCTGTGCTTATTTTGAGATTATGTATTCTTTTAAAGATTAGCACAATCGTTCTGTTAGTACATTAATAGCATTTGCACATTATTTAACCCTAAGAGAAGTGGCTCTGAATGTGGAAAATAAGCTTATGGGAGATTTGAAAATCATAGTTTCTATTTTTTTTTAATTAAGAAAGGTATCTCAGTACCTAATGCTGTGTCACTGGCAATGTAATGAGTCTTTCCAGCACCCAGAGTTCAACCAAACTCATCTGCATATGTTAAAATAATATACCATCTCAAACTCAAATAATTACAGTAGGTTGGCTCTCCCTTTTAGCCACCAAGAACAACAGCAGTAATAATAATAATAATAATAATAATAATAATAATAATAATAATAATAATGAAAACAGTAATCATTATCACCATCATAATAATAACAATAATATGTATAATATAAGGTATAGAGGGAGATGGTTGATGATACCGTCTTGGTTAGTGGTTATGAAGCTGTTCCTAAGTAAGAGGACAGGATCACAGGAATATTAACAGTAACCACTAATCATGCCATTATTTGCAACTGGCAATTATTTATTCATTGGAGAATGGGCTTACTGTACATCAGCACCCTGATTAGAGAACAAATGTTCTCCAGCAGGGTATTAATGTACAAGTAATGCCCACAGAAAAATGAGTATGCCACCTCACGGCAGCATATCAAGCTGACATGGAGCTCGGACTGACAGATGGAATGGCCGTCATTATTTTACACTTGCTAAGCAGCGCTTTTGCTGTTTAGCGAGTGTAAAATAAAATAAAAGTAAAAAAAAAAAAGTGTCTATGTGTTTGTGTGTGAAAGTGCATGGGTGTATGAATGTGAAAGAGAAATTGGTTGAGCTACTATTTTATGCTGGCTAAGCAATGCTGTTTAGTGAGTCTAGAATATAATAAAAGTAAAATAAAAAAAATGTGTGTATGTGTTAGCTAGGGTGTAGCTAGGCATATTCAATGTATTCAAATGAATACATTTTTTCTGAGCATTTCTTGGAAACTTCAACTCTCAAAAAGAATAGAATGTTTAGAAATGTGCAAATGAATATTTAGAGTACAAAGGTATACAAAAATGCTTATGTGAAAGAAATACAGCTCTAAAAACAGCTTTTTATGAGAATAAATGATAGTTGAAAATGACATGTCACCTTTCTATATGTATTGGAGGTAGCACTTTCAGGAGTGAGTACATTTTTAAAATACTAGGTGAGTGGTGGGGGCACCAACATGAGCTTTGAGTACAAGATGTAGATTTCTGGCTACACCCAGTGTGTTAGTGTGTGAAAGTGTATGCCTGTATGAGTGTAAGAGAGAGATCGGTTAAGCTGCTATTTTACACTGGCTAAGCACAGCTTCTACTGTTTAGCGAGTGTAAAATAAAAAAAATGTGTGTGTGTGTGTGTGTGTGTGTGTGTGTGTGTGTGTGTGTGTGTGTGTGTGTGTGTGTGTACATGTCAGTGCGTGAAATGACTAATGGCAGCAGCAGCAGTAAAGAGCCTTCAGCCGAAGAAATCTGGATAAGGCCTAAACTAAAGGGGGAACAAAGGCTCTAAAATAGAAATTTAATTATTGCTCTTATAAAATTACAAAGTTGCTAAAGTAAAGGATTTCAATTAGCATGAACTTTCTGAAGGAAAAAAGAAGTCTGAAGCTGAAATGTATGTCATTATTTAATAATTTTAATATCCAGTGACTGCCAACCAAATGATTTAGGAGTAAGGGGCCAAAAAACAAAATAAAGTAAATAAGCTTGTTGTTTTTTAATTGTTATATTTTGGCTGCAAAATGCTTCCTCCAACACCATTAACATATACTACAGCAAGTTTGAAACATAAGGCAGAGGAACTATTTTACATCAAAAATACACTAAAATATATATAGTAATAATAATAATATATATATATATATATATATATATATATATATATGTAAGTAAGTAAAACACAACAATTTTACAGAGACCCCATTCTCTAAGCACAATAATGCCCTCCAGGGTGTGTGTTAATGAGTAATTATTGCCTTTCCGGGGTGTAGAGGCCTTCTGCCACTGGGCGGGCATTAATTGCACATTAACACACACCCTGTCGGGCATTATCGCTTGCATATAATCCGAGGATTTAAGGTTACTCCTGTATTTCCCGATCCATTTACCATCCCATTCTTCTTTCTTGTATGAAACCATGGCTCTAATGGCTCTGAGTTTTCATTTTAAATGCATATACTTTATATTTTGTGCTAGAATATTTGACATGCAGGATAAAAATAACTACAGCTGATAGGTCCTGTGGCTGTTCTTGACAGTCATATTTGTTAGCATGTCAACAACTTTTATTTATTTATTTTTTAATTTTTCAGAAGTGGGATGTATGTAGCACAGGTAGCAGGCTGCTTCCTGACAGGCATCTGTGTTTTCCTTAATGCTATAAATTCAAATTGAAATAATTGGATTAGTATTTTTAAAAAGTTGTAACTAACAGGGAACTGATACTTTGTTTGTTGAAAAACATGAGAAGGGAAGGAACAGTTATACGTAGCTTTAGCACTTTCTGAAGTGTTATACTTCAGTAACTGTGTCAAATGCAATATTATTGCCATTAAAACATAGCACAAAATAACAGACCAGTCGTTTAACAAACTTGTCTATGATAAGCACTTGTCTGTAAAGACTATAATATGATTAACATAAAATACATATAGATTAAGCTTAAGGGAGATTCTATTTTATAGTTTTCTGCACATGCTCAAATTCCCCATATTTACTTTTAAATTACTTTATTTCCTGCTGCACACTGCTGAATACAACAATAGAAACTACTCTTAAAACACTGTATTGCAGTATGTGTGCTTTATATGTATTTCTTGATGCTAAAATATATTTTTCTTCTCTTATTTTATTTAAGAAAATGCTTGTACACATCGTCTGGCATATTTTCTTTGTCCTCCATGTGCCTAGGGCTTATTGTGCTGTAGAACAGAAATAACACCTGACAGTTAGTGACCCCATGGTACAGAGGGCTAAAGCCCTTACTGCTGTCCAGATGACCCATGTAAGATTAGCAGATTCGGTGCAGGAGGGGCCACAGGGAGGATGATGGAAGTGAGTGTACAATGATGGCTCAGTCAGGAAGGATGATAGGAGTGAGTGTACAATGATGGCTCAGTCAGGGAGGATGATGGGAGTGAGTGTACAATGATGGCTCATTCATCATGGGGGAGGGAGGCAGCCTAGGTTCACTGCACTAAGCAGTGTATGAGGCTGGTGAAGTCCATGCTGTGTAACCAGTTATCTGCTTAGTCTGAAGGCTGTGTATGTGCAGACATTCACATGCATTGCCTGAGGGTAGCTATTACTGAGCTGGCTAGAATGCCACAAGATGGGGGGAGTTAAGGCACAGTCCTCAGGAGCAGCAGTATGTTGATGCACCAGCATCCTCCATTTTCTCACCAGCTCCCTAAATGTGGGTCAGGTTAAGCCCAGGGGATAGTAAGGTGAGTCCAGTAGACCCAAAGAATAAACAGAGGAACTAGTGGCAGCTGGTAGTAAGTTGTGAAGAAAAAAATGAAAACACCTGGCAGGTATATGAGTTAAGGTGGGATTTACTCCCATCTGGTCAGGTTTGATCCTGAGGGCAAAGACCCCAAATCAATAGGCCAGAAGTAAGTAAGTTAACACCATATCCCATTCCTGCCTTGTCTTATTTCTGCTATACTATCAAACATAATTTACAACTGCATGTTTTTCTTGCTTTTTTTGTACTTGTGCAATTCAGTGTTCAGTAATGATCTTATGAAAGGGAAAATACTTTTAGTGTATGTCTTTATTAGTTTTCCAGTTTCCCAATAGTTTTACAAACATTATTTAGACATGATAGAGGAGTGCAATGATGTTTGTGTGTCTTTTTTGATTACCCTTACAATGAAGTCCAAATTTGCTAGCATGTCTCATGGCCACTTTTGAATTTTTTTTGGGTGTTTTAGGTAAAAAATACCTTAGCGGAAGGTTTGGAAGCACTTCTGATTGTGTGGGTTAAGAGTTTTACATCACTGCACTGAATGATAACTCTAATAACTTTTTCTAAGTCTTTACCTAACTCTGTAATACTTGCTCAAGATGTATTTATTTTTCTTTGATTTTTTATATATTATATATAAGATATTTTCATATATGCCTAAGAGCTGTAAACTCTTCCACTGACTGTCCCATTTCTGTCCCCTGGGTGAGAGTTATGATGTGCCTTACCACAACTACTCTGTAGCAGGTCCAACGAGTGAGTTCTTGCAATGCCAGGACCCATGTAAGTGCACCTTCATGTGTGCTCATTCCTAGCCACAGCATATGCTGCTTGGTGAGAGTATACCTCATAGCTGTTTTACTGTTTCATAGCAATACCTAGCCTCTGCTGAGTGTCAGTACCGCAGTAGAAATGGACACCTGCCCTATGTTGTGCTGGACACCTCAGGTTTGAGCTGTAAATGAAAGCTAATGTTATCCTTTCAGTTCTATAATTCTAAAACTGCCTAAACAGAAGTTTTTTCTGTATTTCTGCATATATGTTTTATGTGCGTGTGTCTGTGTGTGTGTGTTTGTAATTTGACCTAGGTCACCATGCTCAAGGTTTCCTAGTTGAAAGGATATGGCACTAAAGGGAAATCTCATACCTATCTGTCCAGAGGCTGCTGCCGATCCAACAGCAGTGACACCAGCATGGTATGCTGGAGGTCCTGGGTTAAAGTCCATATGAGAGCTACTATTATCCTTCCACTTCTATGATTCTAACAGCAGATGTGTACCTAGGGTGGGGTGAAGGGGACATCCATCCACAGTGCTGGCAGATCTCAGTCTGTCTATAGTGTATACCAGCATTTACAAATAAACACTGGTATTGCATTTGCTGTCATAACTGAAGCATTGTACTGTTCAATGTGGAATAAGCTGTAGAAGCTGCTTGCTACAATGTGTGGAATAAGCTATAGAAGCTGCTTGCTCCAATGTGTCATATAAGCTGAAGAGCTGCTTGCTACAATGTGTGGTATAAGCTGTAGAAGCTGCTTGCTACAATGTGTGGAATAAGCTGTAGAAGCTGCTTGCTCCAATGTGTCATATAAGCTGAAGAGCTGCTTGCTACAATGTGTGGCATAAGCTGTAGAAACTGCTTGCTACAATGTGTGGTATAAGCTGTAGAAGCTGCTTGCTACAATGTGTGGAATAAGCTGTAGAAGTTGCTTGCTCCAATGTGTCATATAACCTGAAGAGCTGCTTGCTACAATGTGTGGTATAAGCTGTAGAAGCTGCTTGCTACATTGTGTGGTATACGCTGTAGAAGGTTCTTGCTGCAATGTGTGGTATCAGCTGTAGAAGCTGCTTGCTACAAATATCCACACAGTTCAAAAAAAGGAGAAAAGAGTTTTTTTGTTCCCTGAGTTTGAGGAGAGGACTTGAAGAGTGTCAGCGGGTCTTTATTCTTTGTGATGACTGCTGCTGTTTGTCTTTCCATAGACAGTCAATGGCAAGTGCCTTAATCACTTGGTATCCAACAGCCTTGTTCTGGTCATCAACAAGATAAACAACCATGCAGGTCTCGAACCTAGGACCCCCATACACCATAGTCACAGTAGTTAACCACCAAGCCATCACAGAAGTACAGAAGAATGAGGTATCAGCAAAGAAGTCCTCGCCATAGTAAAACCAAACTGAACCTGTGAAAGGAATCAGTATATAGTCATATATGCCATACCCCATATTCAACGACAGTATAAACATAAGTAGAAAGAATAGAGTAGGAATTAATAAATACATATTATAGTAGTTGTATTAATGAATTGATGAAGTTTAGGTATTTTTATATGTAACTCATGATTTCATGTAATCAGGTATCTTCAGTTTTAATTTTATTCTCAAATTCAATTTTAATCTTAGTTATACTTGAATTAATAGTATTATACAATGCATTTACATGGTGGTAAAGTTTTAAATTTTTATGTTTCCATTTAAATACATAAATATAAATTAGTAAAATAAATTTCACGTACTGAATTATATTTCATATTTCATATGTTATATAGTTCAGATTTATATTTTATTTTTAATAAATGGCATAAATAAGATGAGTATTTCTTAAAAAGAAAAGTTGCACAATCAATCGTAGTAAACGTATTTGATGTTTCATAACAAATGTATTTGATGTTTTATATGTTAGTGGAAAGGAATATGTGCTGTATGAGTTTTTAAGTAAACAAGGGAACAAGTCTTTCATTTCATTAAGGAAAATATTTATGGGAAGGCATGTCCTTTTAAACTATAATAAATGGCATTTAAACTTTTGGCGCCAAATAAAGGATGTATAAATACAAGTCTTTGAAATTTTAAATTGTTTGTTTCTGAAGAAGTCCCACATTTAGGTGAGACGGAAAACGTGCTTTATTGTAACGTTTAAAATAAACCGGCTTTTTTCCGAAGTTCGGCTTTTGGCAATTTTTCAGTAGTTTGGTGTTCATTGTGGATTGTTCGTGAGCAGTTTGCATGCCATGGCAGATACTTCGTTGAACGAAACGCCGGTAATATTTAAGGATTCTAACACAGATATGGAAGAAATTAATAAACTCATGCAGCTCATCGAATTGCTTTCTCAAAAAATTGAAGCAATTAACGTTAGATTGGACAATGCAGCTTTACCGTATTCCATGCAGCAGGACCGAATGGTCATGGCTGATGTAGTCGCAGCAACCAAGGAATTAGAGGATATACCCAATGCACAGCCGGTATACAATTCTCAGCAAGACCGGATCAACGCAGCCAATGGATCAGAACAGGGGCATGTTTTGAGAACTGTAATGTCAACAGAAGCGATACAAGGATAGGTATCGCAAGCAGGTACTGTGCATAAGCTAATGGTTACTAATGTGATTCAATCATCTGGTTCACAAGCTGGCCTTTTATCTTCATTTGTTTGATCAAAAGGGACTTTAAATGCTAATATTAATGGCACTGATGGTCCTTCAAGTGTAAGTTTGCCAGGTACAAGCAGTTTGATGCAAACTGATAATTTGGCGGCTTCAGGGCAAGTATCTCAAGTCCCTAACATTAAAGACTGGCTAATTGCACCGATAGGTCTAAATAGACTCAATAATGCAAACTTTAATGAACCAGAAGATAACAGACAGAGTACATCTTCATCAAGTTTATCGAACTTATTGAATGATTTAGATGTATTTATGTTAAAATATAAAAAATGAAATTTAGAAATTGAATATTTCCAGGAATGTCTTAGATTGGAAATTGTACAGAAGGGTTTAAGGCAATGGAGATACCCTAAGGGTCTGGTGGCAGAATCAGAGTTCCATAATGAGCTTATTAAAATGATTAACCAGCATGGTTTGCAGTTAATGCAAACAATGATTAAACATTATACCAAGATGGCTAAAGAAATGGAGGAGAATATAGAAAAAGTGGATGCCTCCATTAAACAGCATACTGAATTTGTTAGATACAAGTATGAGCATGCAAGAGTATTTCATAGCATAGAACAACATATGGAAAAAATGAGACAGACCAAAATTAAGAAACTGGAAAGAGATTGTGTACAATATAGTAAAAATACAGCATATCCCCCGCCCCCGTGTTCACAAACAAGACCTAATAATAATTCATATAGTTCATCAAACTATAATGGTCAAAACAACATGGGGTAATAACAATACAAGTATGAATAAGGCACAAGCATCAACTTCTCCACAGCAATTTGATAATGAAGTAATGGACAGTGAGCAGTTGAGAAGAAGTGAGAGAATAAGAGAACATAACAACAATGACACAGAAATTACTAATAACAATGGGGGAAGGTCTGCCACAAATTTGCAGAACAATCAGGGTTTTCAGAAGAGGAATCAAAGGAAACAATGGAACAGAAAGAAAAATCAAAACAACAGGAGATGAACATAGATATCAATGATAATAAGTTTCCTAGACTTATTACTAACAGTAAAGGTGATTTTACAATATACAATTACTCATCCTTTTTTGTTTCAGAACAATTGGCAGACATTCTTTCAAAAAGATTGACTTTTGTTCCATTTTGTAGAATAAATTTAGCAGAGGCCATATGTGATTTGAAACTTTTTGTAAGGAAATTGAATTTGACATATTTATTAGGGGACCAACCAATGAATAACATTGGGTTTAAAGTGGCAAGTAGTTATAATCCACCATTGCATAATGCACTTTGTACTTTTGAAAAATTTTGTGAGTTGGACCTAAAAAAATGAAGTAGAAACAGGCCCAGCTTCATTTATAATTTAAATCAAGAAGAGAGGTCAGAACTCGATTGCTTGTTGTCTGCTAACATCAGGATTATGAATCCAGATAAAGGTGGAGGTTTGGTTTTTATGGATATGATAGATTATGAGAACTGTATTAAGAACATATTAGAGGAAGAGACATACCATCTAGCTTCATTGAATGAACATAACAAAGCTAACCAATTCATTAAGAGTTTTCTGAATGAGCTTTTCATTGAAGCTAGAATAGATTTACATACATTTAATTATCTATCCACATTGGCCCCTAGAGTACCATATATGTTCGGAGTACCCCAAATCCATAAAAACCTTGAAAATCCACCTTTCAGACCAATAGTTAATGGAAGGAATTCCTCAACTTACGCATGTGCTAAATTTGTGGATTCGATATTGAAAAAATATGTATCAGATGAAAATGGATTTTAAAGGATTCCTGGGCATTTTTGGGTAGTTTGCAGTGGCGGATTTAGGCATGGGCGCAGGGGCGCGCGCCACCCCCTTTTTGTCTATTAGAACCTTTGTTCTTCGTTTTTTTTTTAATCTGAAAAATGTACCCTTTTGGTACGTTCCATTTTCAAGTTACGTTTTTTTTTTTTGAGCTGTCATGGAGACAAAATAAATTATCATATGGTACCGTACATTTTTTTCAGTTTGGGTTCCTTTTCCTCACAACCAATCAATGCTGTTAAAATTTTGCGCCTAACTCAAATACATCGGAGAAGCAATTGGATGTTGTAGAGTCAGGTGATTTTATAATCTCCTCAATTGCTCCTCCAAATATATCGCTATTGTAGTTGAGTTAGGCGCGTTTAAAAACATCAGGGCATCGTGTTGTGAAAAACTTGTGGAATAAATTAATTCTATTCAAGAAGTCAATGTGCAGAGTTCTGAACTCCAGCACCATACTAGTTGACCAGTGTGAGACTGAGGTATATATTTTTCTTTGTTTTATTAATTTTTGTGCCAAAGACTAGAGCCCCAATTACTCAGTTGTATTTATTGTAAGTCCTGCTTTTTGTCGGGGTATGCCATAATGCCTTTAGGAGTAGAAAAGAAAGGTTTAGAGCCTACCTACACTCTCGGCTAGTAAGTTGTTCAGCTCAAGTTTCTGTTATTTATTCTGGGTGAGAAGTAGAATGATCCCACATCGGGCCAGCTGCATCCAAGGCACAGGGAATTTACTTCCTTCATAATCCGGAGCTACCAAAAAAAAAAAAAAAAAACTTAGCCAATGGGAAACGAGGAGCTCACATTAATATGATCGATTTATTTTCTTGCTTAGTGGTTTAGGTTCATTTACTTGATGCAAATAAAGTAATGTCTTCGTTTTACGTGCCTTTGGTGCTTAATCTCCTCCTCAGAATTTAATTTGTGACAATGCAATGTGTCACCACGGAATGTTAGTGGGAGGATGCTCTGAGGAAAAAACGGAAAGGCTAAAGTCAGCATTAAAAATAGAGCAGAGGTACCACCATGAGCGCTTCCGATTTAGTAGCTTGCTTGATGATGATAGGTACGTGTCTGAAAAATAATATTATCTAGTTCTGAGCAACAGCATTTTTTCCAAGTGTAGCCTAGAAGTATTATAATGGAAATATAATTTTGATTTTTTCCATAGTGGTTTACTATTGGAATTTAATGCTTTAAGTGATACACTGGTGTTATTACAAACTGCACTTGCGGAGATTTATTGTTGGACAGCAGTGGCTGTAGTTCCATTAGATAAGCTGGAGTGTATAAAACGATACTTGCCTTTTCAGGCCAGCTGTTTTTCTTAGATTGGTAGTCTAGCTGTAGTGGAAGCTTGGTGTGTAAAAATAGTACCACAAGTAAGAAAAATGCAAGAAAAGCAATAGGTACCACTGCTTCAGCATCCTGGTTTCGGGGATTCAGATTTGGGAAGCGGGTGTGGATGATGTTAACGTGGCAAGGGAAAGAATTAAATGATTTCTTTGTGGAGTGACACTATTTAGAAATTAATGCTTCAGTTGATATATCAGATTATGCAATAATGTCAGGCCAAGAAGCTCATGGTTTACTGTGAGCAATTTGTGTTTATACTCACATACACACGTGTATACACATATTTGTCCCACACAGGCATGTATATATGTTTCCTTGCTGTGGTGATTTAATATGATCGATTTATTTTCTTGCTTAGTGGTTTAGGTTCATTTACTTGATGCAAATAAAGTAATGTCTTCGTTTTACGTGCCTTTGGTGCTTAATCTCCTCCTCAGAATTTAAAAACGGGAACTTTATGTTCACCCTTTAATATAGTGAGTCCTTCACTTTGTGATTGGCCTACGCATGATGTTTGATCGATCATATACTCTAATTCAGTTAAAAACATTTTTTGTCTGAAAGTGTTGTATACACGAGTACTATGATAAGGAAATAATAATCAAATAATTTGATTATTCTTTAATTTAGTAATTGACTCATTATTAGGCTCTTTTTGGTATATGACTTGAATCTTGCCTTGGTATCAAGCCTATAACCAAAGGATAGTAACAGTCCCAACTTCTCCGTCCTTCAGAAAATATGGAACACTTATGGAACATCAAGCAATCTATTAAATAAATAGCAGCACTTTTTTCTGTCCAGTTTTTGTTCGAAGTCACTGTGGAAAACCAAACACCTTTCAGGGAAAGGTTCGCAAAACGCAGTGGATGCCCATGAAGAAAAAAATCTGGAGCTTCCAAATCATCCTCTCTAAACCTCACTCCAAGCTCACATAACTGCCAAGAACTTGCACACCTACCTGGTTGTAAGTCAGTACTTTTTTTCTGGTGAAACGACGCCTCACCTACTGAAAGTATTGGGAGGCCATGGAGAATCCAGGCTCACCTCTTTAATTGTCCAGATTTTTGCCTCATATTTTTTGGTCTAGTCCTCATAAAATTTGTGGTTTTCTGGCAAATTATTGATGATGATAAAAATCACTAAATTTGGGCATATATTTGAGTTTTAGACTTCATATCCTTCAGGACATTCATGATAACACATCCTATTTATTATTATAGCAGCCTTCTACGTTTAAGAGCAATATTTAAAATCTCTCTCTAGTTTTGGACCTTTGCTCCTCCCCCATTATTTTAGAGTCTGTCCAGATTTATTGCAGTAATAGGTTGAGACTGAGGTATGTGCCAAGCTTATAGGGCACACCAACTCCGCACAGTAGATACTCTGGCCACAAAGAAACCAGAGAAACAGATAAGCGCTGTGTGAGGGTCAGTAAATAGTAATTCTTCCCTTAATAATAGTAATCCCTTGCTTAACGCACCATCTCGGCAAGGTACCAGAATACTTCATTATAAGGAATTTTGAGTCTTAAAAAGTCAATGCTCTTTGCAGTTCCTCACAGGAAGGGTCTACCACGCATTTAGTGTTATGACTTTTTAAATCTAATTTTATTGTAAGTAATACTAAGTTACATTAATTCACCAAAAGAACTTTCTATACAAACTAGCACATGCTACCATTTCATGTGCATCCTATCTGAAGTTATTAGTAAGGTGTTCCATATTTTGGAGGAAGAATATTTACAGCTATGATAACCTTGCAAAACAGGTGTTCCAACTCCAAAATAAAATGTATGTAGTCTGATTTGTTCAGTATATTTAGATTTGTATCTTTGTTGAAGGTGCAACTTAGACAGCAAAATGCTGGAGCCACCAGTTTGCAAAATCCCAGCCTTCCGCCTGCCCCGCACACTGCGCATGTGAAAGACTACGCATGCGTGATTAGTGAAAGCAGCAGAAATCCTGCCGGGAAGCATGAATTTGGTACCTTACTAGCCCCAGAAGTCAGTAAACAAAGCCCCTGTTTTAGTCACCATGGGCCATCCTCCTTTGGAAATCAGTGACTGCTGTCATGATAGCCCCAATTTCAAGGATTGGCTGAAATGTTATGAGCAGGAGTTGGACAGAACGAATAAGTTAATTAAGGATATCATTAGGATGGGAATTTGCTCATCGCAGCTATCAAAAGTGAGCATTGCTAAGAAATGGGAATGCAGTTTTCAGTATACGGGATCGTTGCTAAGTCCCTTTCACTGTTGCTTGTGCTACGGTATACATTAATGTGCAGTGAAGACTGTGTCTTTATCATAAGATGGTTTGAAAGATAGATGGGTTTGTAGGTGGCAGTGCTGACAATTACTGTTCGACTGTTTATGTAGCACGTATCACTGTTTATACAGTGACTGCTTTGCTTAAAAAGTGTTACAGTGGTACAGTAGTGTTAAATGTATCTTCTAAACTGTTTGCTTTAAGAAATTGTAGAATAATATGCTTGTTTGATGCCCCGGGCAGATATGATCATCCTTGCAGACTAACATCAGTACCATCCACTCTACCTAGAGTGTATGTGAAATAGGCTGTGTTCTCTAGGCACGATTTCACATGTAGAACAGAAGCTGTGTTTAATGATTTCACTTGTATAGTAGCTAGGTACAAAGGCTGATTTTTTTTTTTTTTTTTTTTTTGTGCATCTTGCATACCAGCCGGGCAGGTAAACAGTTTTCTACTAGCCAAAGTTCACCTGGGGAATGTTAATTGTAATTATCCTGGTTTCATTCCCACCACAATCCTCCCCTGCTTATACAGCAAAATCATGTGTAACTGAATGTAAAGTGAAGTCTTTCCACACATGATGTCAGAGCTTCTTAAGGTGATCTTTTCACAACCACCAGACTAAGTGTCCCACTTTCTTGCTTCCACCCCGGTAGTCATCTAACCAGACTGCGCCCCCCCTTCTGCAAATTCCTGGATCCGCCACTGGTTTGAATAATCTTCCTTTTAATGAACACTTCAATTTCTTAACAATAGATTAAGAGAGTTATACACCTGTATTCCTCAACAACAGGGAATAGAATGGGTGATAGCAAGGATGTGACAGAAAAATGCCCCTGTAACTGAAGTGGCTTTAGTGAAAGAAATTTTAGATATCATTTTATCTTACAATTTTATATTTTTCCATAAGCAGTTTTATATACAGAAAAAAGGAGTGGCAATGGGCTCGCCGTGTGGCTCTAGTTACGCGAATCTAGTTTTGTCGTATTGGGAGACTAAGTATATTTTCTCCAATGATAATTTTAACAACATAACTAGATAGTATGGTAGATTCATAGATGACATTTTTATGGTCATTGAGGGGTCAGCTAAAACAGCCACTGAATTGGTAGCCATGATGAACAGCACAACAGATTTTCTGAGGTTCACCCATACTTATGACACTACATCTATAGTCTTTTTAGATGTAAATTTAACAAAAAATAAAGTGGATAAGCGATATGAAGCAGCACTACATAGGAAACCAACTTTTTCTAATAAATTCTTGCATTTTACAAATGCCCATCCATTACATCCAAAATGATCGGTCTTAAAAGGCCAATTGGTAAGGGCAGCAAGAATGATCACTACAATTGAGAGATTCAAAGAGGAATGTTTGGTTTTAAAGCAGATGTTTTTGAATAGAACCTACCTATCCACTCACAATGATAGAGGAACTGACACAAGAAGTAATATCAAAAAGAATGACTGGTGTTTATCAACCAATTCTTAGGTCACATTTGGACATGCACATAAATCAAGATGTTATCAGGCTTTGTCCGGAGACAAATATTGACATGTATCATGAGCCATCAAACGATTTCAAATTGGCATGCATTATGAGTTTTTCTTCTGATCATGTTCAGATCAAGGAAATTATATTCAAGAATTGGGCGTTGCTGAACAAAGATGCAGCGTTGGGACTCAAATTCAACTTCATGCCCAAAATTGTTTGGAGGAAAGGCATATGTTTTAAAATGATGTTTCAAAGACAAAAAACTATAATACAGAGAAGTGTAGGCATGTCACAGTGTGGC
Organism: Protopterus annectens; assembly: GCF_019279795.1. Taxonomy (NCBI): domain Eukaryota; kingdom Metazoa; phylum Chordata; order Ceratodontiformes; family Protopteridae; genus Protopterus; species Protopterus annectens. The sequence goes on from NC_056731.1 coordinate 14,883,858, forward strand.
TCATGCCCTTATTGCTACAGTATAGAGGTAGGGAGTAAAGTGGAAATAAATGGTTTTCAGATCAACTTAAAAGGGAAATACAATTGTAACACCCGGGGGGTAGTATATGTGGCAAAATGTCAGGTGTGTCCCTGCTTCTATATAGGGAAAACAGAGCGCAGGTTAAGGGACAGGATATCAGAACATTTAAGAAGTATAGTCCAGAAAAAGTAGGACAATGCATTAGCGAGACACACGTTGGCCCATCCTGACCATAGGTTTAAATTTAAAATCATCCACCAGATCTCACAAGATGAGAGAAGTGGACCCTATGGGTTAATTTTAGAAAAAATGGAGTTATATTGGCAAATTAGATTGAATGCACATATGCACCCGGGCCTAAATGATAAATGTTCCATCATGTGTCTCTTAAAACTTAAATGTTTAGAAAGATAAATAATAATAACAGCAATTATTGCTGCATTTTGGCATTGCCTAACAAACATCATTTTCTGTAAAAAAGTTAATATGTAAACATTTTTACAAAAATCTATATTGGTACATCAAAAGGTCAAACAAAAGATTTTCAATAAAGTTTTTTGTAAAAAAATATCAGTTTAAAAATGTTTTGTTTAGACATATAATTTAGGAACGTTTCAATATAAATTTAAACATATATACATATGCCTTACATAATGATCATCCAGGTAACGTCTAGTCGGTATAAATAGATTTAATAATAATTCAATGACAGTATAAACATAAGTAGAAAGAATAGAGTAGGAATTAATAAATACATATTATAGTAGTTGTATTAATGAATTGATGTAGTTTAGGTATTTTTATATGTAACTCATGATTTCATGTAATCAGGTATCTTCAATTTTAATTTTATTCTCTAATTCAATTTTAATCTCAGTTATACGTGAATTAATAGTATTATACAATGCATTTACATGGTAGTAAATTTTTAAATTTTTATGTTTCCATTTAAATACATAAATATAAATTAGTAAAATAAATTTCACGTATTGAATTATATTAAATATTTCATACGTTATATAGTTCAGATTTACATTTTATTTTTAATAAACGGCATAAATAAGATGAGTATTTCTTAAAAAGAAAAGTTGCACAATCGATCGTAGTAAACGTATTTGATGTTTCATAACAAATATATTTGATGTTTTATATGTTAGTGGAAAGGAATATGTGATGTATGAGTTTTTAAGTAAACAAGGGAACAAGTCTTTCATTTCATTAAGGAAAATATTTATGGGAAGGCATGTCCTTTTAAATTATAATAAATGGCATTTAAACTTTTGGCGCCAAATAAAGGATGTAGAAATACAAGTCTTTGAAATTTTAAATTGTTTGTTTCTGAAGAAGTCCCACATTTAGGTGAGACGAAAAACGTGTTTTATTGTAACGTTTAAAAATAAACCTGCTTTTTTCCGAAGTTCGGCTTTTGGCAATTTTTCAGTAGTTTGGTGTTCATTGTGGATTGTTTATAATTGTAATAAAGTGGTGAAGTCCCCAATAAAATGCAAGGACCCAATAGAGTGTACGTACACATTAATCATGGATACCTGGCAGATATATAAGATGCAATGAATAAGAAATCAATGCCCAAAAGGAAATATAAAGGAGGTGTAAGCAATGCGTACACCAGCTAACTCAATGTGCCCAGTGGTATACCCCTTTAAACAATGCCAACCCTAGGTAAGCAGGTTTCCCCATAGCTTAGCCTTTTCAAAACTGGCCAGTCACAGAAAAGTGTGGGAAATTGGCCTAAATTAATCCCAAGAGGCGGGAATACATATCATAACTGGTTGTATCTTCCCCTTCCAGGTACTATGACAGTAAGGGGAGGTGGTGTGCACTTCTGGGTGCAACATTGGTGCATTCAGGAGTCCAAGGTCATGACAGGACTCTTAGTTAAAGACCATGCTCAGAGACTGCTGAAGGGCCAGTACCAGGATGCCCAATATAAGGCGGTGGCCTGGGACTGTCTCACCCACAACCTCACCAGTGCCACTGGCATACCCAGAACTTGTGAGCAGGTCAGGCACCACTATGCTGACCTGAAGCGGCATAAGGGGGACCTCTTGGAGGAGTGGCACCAAGAGCCTAGAACATCAGGGGATGTTCTAGATGTGTGTAAGTATCACACCAGTATGTGTGTAATAATTGCCAGCTCAGGTATATCATGGATAAGTATGGCTAAATATTCCTCTTATGTCACCCACAGCAGCAATGGAGTGGGCCGTGAACCAGGAGGCCCACATCAGTCACCTGGCGAGGTTGCGACATGAGGCAGGTCAGTAATACTCATGCATTTACTGTCATAGGAAATAAAAATAAAAGTCGTAGTAAATTAATTGCTAGTATAAAACCTGTATTGTTCAAAGCAAGTACTGCATACACTACAGAATATGGCAGTAAGAGTCTCATATTGTTTGCAAGTCAATAAAAGTGTAATACCCTGACAAAACAGGTCTAACTGCTGGACTGCATGTGTATATCCTGGTATCATACCATAATGTAGATATGCAATCATGTAATAGTACTGTAGTATTAAGCACTGTTGCCCACACTGTGCACCATAAATTGAATTTGTAGGAATGCCTGTATATGACAGGTGTAATCCCCAGAGGCAATTTAGTACAACTGAGAGACACATAGACAGTAAACAGGAAAAATGCATAGAACAAAAAACAAATGTACATGCAACTGGGTTGTGAACTGTTGTTTTTTTTTAATACACAGAGTCACGGTTCGACTCCGGCCAGTGGTAGTAGTCTGCATACAGAATCATTCCCCACAACTGTACAGATATGTTCAGAATGTCTATTAAAGTGGCCCATATATGTTGCCTATCAACCTGTCCCCCTGGGAAATCAGTGGGATGATCCCAGACGTACAGGCAGCAAACAAGAAATACAACTGATTGACACACAGCTATGAGAACAAAGCTGGCACACTAGCAACACCCCAATACCTTATGTGACTAAGAAGCCACGTATTTCCCAACTTGTCAAGCTGTAGTCAGAGTGTGTACAGTAGCAGAGTGAGATGTATGTGCATAATAGTAATGTGGAATCTGGTACTGTGTGTAGTGCTAATAAACATTCCTTCCACAGGTCTGTCAGATACCAGCACCATGCCTAGAAATACAAGAATGATATGCAGTTGCTCTGAATAATGAGTCCTACAACATAAAACTGTCAAGGAAACCTGTATAAGAGTGTTGTAATACAAGGTCAGAATGCAAAAACACAGGGGATTAATAAGACAGAAAGAAGATAGGAGATATACATCAATATCTATATAGCAGACACAATTATGATGGGCAGTGTTTAAGCTGTAGCAGACACAACCATGGTCTGAATCCTGGGACTGGAATTAGGCTGCATACAGATTCATACCCCACAACTGTACAGATGAGGCCAGAATGTCCAGTATATGTGCCCATATCTACTGCCTGTCCCCCTGGTAAGTCTGTGGGATGATCCCAGATGTTTAGCTAGCAAACAGGGAATACAAGTGATTGGCAAACATCTGTGAGAACACACCTGTCACTGTAGCAACCCCCTATACTGTTAGGAGAGGAATATGTCAAGTATGCCCTATCTACACTCCCATGTTGTCAAGCTGTGACCAGAGTGTGTACAGTAACAGAGTGAGATGTATGTGCATGATATTAATGAGTAATCTGGAACTTTGTGTGGCAACAGTCAGGTAGTGCTAGCAAACATTGCTCCCACAGGTACGTTGGATACGAACACTGTGCTGTGAAATACAGACCATTAGAACCTGTACTGGTACTGTTCACTCTGGTATTGTAGGGAATTGTGAGTGTTGCAGTTTTTCTGAATAATAAAGTATCACTGGTCACTGTCACCCACACTGTGCTACATAATATAACTGTGTAGGAAAGCATGTATATGTGTGTGTCAGGTCACTAAAGGTGGAAGAGGGCAATATTCTAGATATGTCAAGGCTCACCAGCATGTGGTCAACACATGGCCAGTGTCTGTACAGGAAGAGTTGGATAGCATAGTGCAAAACATCAACCTGGAATCCGGGAGTATGTGTACAAACAGTTAGTTAGTGTTAACAAACATTCCCTCCACAGGTATACCAGGTAAGAGGTGTATACTGCAGGTAAAACCAGTTCATGTATAACAATGATGACAGCCATATCACTGTCCAAGCTAAAGCTATAGGATAGTGTAGTAAGACTTGCAAGGCACAGATAACAGCACTGACTAGGAAAGTAATGTGGACTACAGGAATATACTAGTTGCTAATTGACATGTTTCTCTCCCCACCACCATATCTCCAACAATAATCAACATACTCACCCCGACCGGTATGTAATGACACCTATATTCTGATAATGTCCAATTGTTTGATGAAATGTTAATGGCTCCCATGCATGTGCTATATTGAAATATTCCAACATTGGTGGCATGGTGCCATCAATATACCTGCATGCTGTTCTTATTACCACTGTGGTCCCATATATGCATGTGTTCTGTTTGCTATGCAGCTGTTCCATATCTGGTGTCTGGGTTAATGGGAATATCTATGCATGCTGTTATAACTAACCCTGGAATGTGTTGACTATTACTAACCCACAAATGATGATGAAATGTAAACACTATAGCACGCTTGGGAAGGCCGGTCCCAGCAGACCCACCTGTCCCACCTCAGCTGGCTGTGGCACTGGGCACCAGCGTGTCTGGGGCCCAACCCGGGACCTCCCCATCCATTGGTGCTGCACCACCTTCGGGTGGAACCGCCTCAGGGATGGGTCTCAACCCCCCAGGAGTGGGCACATACAGGCACCTGTCACTTGTTGTCAGGTCGGGCTCGTGGTGCGTAGAGTGATCAATGAGCAGTTTGATGATCTTCTATGCCAGCTCAAGGGCCATGTGTCATGATTAGAGAGTTAGCCTGGCTCTGCACCATAGCCCCCAGCACAGCCACCGTTGGGGCTGTGAACTTGCAGTGGAGACTGCCCATGGGTGAGGACCTCAGTCCCACTACCACTAGGGGGCTTGTGGGCTTCCTATATCCCAACAGCCCTCCCCATCAAGGTGTTTACCCCCCCACATGTGTCATATACTGCCCCTGTATGCATCTTATTTGTCTTGTTTGTTAACCTACCCAATCTACCTCCCCAAATATACCTACTACCCCTCCCCAACATCTCACTCTCACCTGAAAGAAATAAAAAAAGGGCAATCTGTCCCCACAAAAAAATCTCGCCCCATACATAGCTGTCCACTTTGCACATGTCTCCACTGGACACATGTAATCCAGTCTAATTGGCATCACAACTTATTATTGTTGTCCTCACCTCTCTCCCAGGGGTTTGAGCATCCAACCCTACCTCCAAATTCAATGTATATGCACAGCTGTTACTGTAGAAGAAATGGGCAGCTATCAACCTTCCCTACACCCTTCCTGCACATCCCTAGCTATTTTCCCAACTGTCTTTCCCTCTTTGTGCCCCTTTTTCACCACTTTCCTATCAACCCTCTTTTCTTTTCTTTTAAAGAAATTGGCACATGGGTAAGCAGGAGTAAGCACTTTTAAGCAGCAGTAAGCGGGTTTAAGCCTATTTGCACAGGGGTAAGCAATGTCTGCACAGGTTAACCAATACAGAAGCTAAATGAGTATAAGAAACTGTAACCGGAAGTTAGCAGTGTTTACCTCTGCGCAAACCCACACAAACCCACTTACAACTGCCTTAATCACTTAAGGCCCTCAAGTACAAATATGACACTGTCATTGTCCATGCTGGTGTGAATGACCTGAGATGTACCTCCCTGCACTACATGAAAAGAGACATGGAGGAGCTCTCCGATCCTGTAGCCCAGGCTGGTATGACCCTAGCCCTGAGTAGCATCCTGTCATCACCCAGAATGATACCACAGTACAAGGACAAAATGATTGACTTCAACAATTGGCTAAGCTTTTGGTGTCATTCTAAGGAGATCCAGTATTTGTCTGACTGGGACGACATGATCGACAGACCATGATGCTTTGCCAGAGATGGCCTGCACCTGTCACCCTTGGGATTCTGGATACTGGCTAAGGCTCTTGCCACACCTATAGTGCCTTTTTAGGCAAACAAATTCACCACTGTAACAGGTACAAGCAAGCAAAATCTGAGGGTAATGCTACTCAATGCTGGAAGTCTAAACCTCAAAATGCACTCACTCGAGGCACTCCTTAAAATGGAGAACATCGACATCTGTGCTATGACAGAGACCTGGTTCAAAGCTCCAGAGAGCACCCCTGCATTACCAGGGTATAATTAATACCACACCTTTCGACCACCTAACCCAGAATGAAGCACTAAAGATGGAGGCATGTCCATATTCATTAAGGATATCCACACCTCCAGGCTAGTTGCACAGCATAATGCATCTGAGATTATTCAAGTGCAATTAACTCTGGGCAAGACCGCAATCCAAATTGTAGCTTGCTACAGACCCCCACCATGCCCCAGGATTCCCACTCCTCATTTCTTGATACACTGGAAAGTATTAGGGTACAACCCAACACCCTAATAATGGGCGATTTCAACTACCCCACCATTAACTGGGAAAACTACTCATGTACCAACTATTTTGCTCAACGTTTTCTGGAATTCATAAATTCCAACGCCTTGAATCAACTTATTCACACCCCCACCAGGGGCAGCAATATCCTAGACCTGGTCATTACCAACATGAGCAACTGGTGTTAACACCAGAGGTCAATTCCTCGTTGGTCAGATCCGACCACAAGCTAATCACCCTAGACATCCACATCCCGCCCCCACCCCCAATTAGGGAAACCACCATAAAAAACTTCTCCAAACCCAACTTCACACTTCTTAAGACAGAAGTGGCAAACTTCATGCACCCATGCAGATGGACAATAGAGGTATGACTGCTGAATCCTACACAAATGAACTTTATAAGCACTTACACGAGTGCATGAGTCATGCTATCCCTAATAGAACCAACATGCTATCCTCCAAAAAAAAGGAAGCTAATCTGGTGGTCCTCTGCCATAAACAAACTCTACAACAGAAGAAAGAAACTGTTACAAAAAAGAGTAAAATCCCATGACTCGAGTAACTCCCTGGTCAACCTCAGTAAGAAGCTGAGATCTCTCATAAAATCCTCCAAAGCTAGTTATGAAAACAACATTGCCACTGACGTTAAACACAACCACAAAGCATTCTATAGCTATGTCAAGAATCTCAATGGCAACACTCAGATCTGCAATAAGTTACAGCACAATGGCACTAAATATACAGAACCAAATGATACTGCCAACATACTGGTAGATAGGTTCAGTGCTAACTTTCACTCTCACCCCCTAGAGGGCCCATCTCTATACCGGAAGAATGCAAAGTTCCTGTAATCATGGCTGCACAGGTAAAAAACACACTATCCAAAGCCAAGAACACAGCATCCATGGGACCTTACAATATCCCAGGCTGCTTTCTACATGAACTACAGAATGAACTGGCACCCTACCTAAGTACCATGTTCAATCATAGCCTCACCTCAGGCGTTGTGCCCACTGAGTGGCGCACAGCTATGGTTATCCCACTCCACAAAGGGGGAGCCATGACGGACCCTGGGAACTACCACCCCATTAGCCTGACAAGCCTGGTCTGCAAGGCCATGAAACATATCATCATGAAACTCATAAACAAAGACATTGGTAATCTCCAAACTCTGGACCCTACCCAGTTCGGGTTTGTAAAAGGCAGATCATGTCTCCTAAACCTGATTGACTTCTTTGAGGCAATCACCAAAGCCATAGATGAGGGTAAGGTGGTTCACACAGCTTATCTAGATCTCACCAAGGCTTTCAACACCACCCTCCACTCTGGAATTATAGATAAGCTCACTGAACTAGGTATAAATCCCTATGTCACAAGATGGGTTGCCAACTGGCTCATGGACAGAACCCACACTGTGAAAGTAGCAGACTCCAAATCTGACTTCAGACCAGGGACAAGTGAAGTACCGCAGGGTTCAGTCCTGGGTCCTCTCCTGTTTGGTATCTACTTCTCTGAAGTACAGGCTAACACAGAAGGTCTTTGGCTAACAAAGTTTGCAGATGACTGCAAACTAGGAGTCATAATCGAAACTCCTAACGATGTGGACATACTACAAAAGGGCCTCACTGAGACAGATGCCTGGTGTCAAAGTCATGGCCTGAAGCTCAATGCCAAAAAGTATATTGTCATCCCCTTTGGTAAAAACTCTGTACCCATGAACTACCACATAAGTGGTAGTCTACTTAATGCTGAAAGTGTGATAAGAGACCTTGGGACACAGGTGGACAGTAGTCTCTTCTTTGATAATCACATCGCCACAGTGGTCAGGAAATTCTTCTACGTGGCTCACCACTTCACAAAAGGTTTCTCATCCAGAAAAAAAGAGGTCATTGTTCCCCTTTACTCATCACTCATTAGACCCATTATAGAGTACAATGCCCCTTTTGGTATGTACCTTACAAGACATCTACAACAACTGGAAAGGCCACAGAAATCCCTCACAAAGAGGATTACTGGCCTCAAACAGATGCCCTACGGAGACCGTCTCAAAAAACTCCAGCTTTACTCCGTTGCATATCACCTACTCAGAGGCAATCTCTGTCTAACATACAAAGCTATGTCAAACCCAGAGCTGTTGGACATGCTCCACTTAAAGAAATCCCAATCCCTCTGAGCTACATGCTCTAGAGACCTAAACCTTGTCACCACAATAAACAGACCATGCTGGAGGGATAGATTCCTGTCCCAGAGACTTCCCATACTCTGGAACAGACTATGTATCTATGTCAATCAGAGCTCCTCATTAGCACTCTTCAAAAAAAATCCTGATGATTGGATGGGAAATAGGAAATTCACCCCAGGGATCACTTCTGTGGCTCTGCTCAACAGGGGCACAGGAAAATAATTTTCTTGGGTGGTGAAAGCCAGGATACCTTTTTGGCTAGGCTTATATAGGCCCTAGGGCTAATAGCCTAGTACCTACCTATGAACCTATGAATCACTCTGTATCCAACGACCCATGTTCTGCCCAGTAACAAAATAAACAGCCTCTGCAAGACTCAAACCCAGGACCCTGCATACCATAGACAAAGTTATTTGCCACTAAACCATGGCAGATATATGTAACCCTCATGTTTTCACAAACATATCATCCAGCCCAGACATTAAACAGTACAGAGAATGTATTCCACCATTTAGATGTATGTGTGTGTGTAAATATATTTATATCTAAACAGATACAACATATATATATATATATATATATATATATATATATATATATATATATATATATATAAGTGTGTGAGCATGCCCAGTATGCCCATCTGTATTCAATGTGTGGATCAAGTCCAGGTAGTCTGTACTGCAGTGCTGACCTATGTGTTGTACACCTACAGGTAGTATACTGTTTCTGCAGGGTATCCATTGATCACTTGGCATTGACTGTTACTACATTTCTACATAGAATGGGGAGGGCACACCTGACTATTTCTACATTTCTACACAGGTTTGGGGGGGGGCACACCTGACTGTTACTACATTTTTACGTAGGATGGGGGCGCACACCTGACTATTTCTACATGTCTATACAGGATTGGGGGGACACACCTGACTGTTACTACATGTCTACGTAGAATGGGGGCACACCTGACACTTGTATACATTTGCTATGACTGTACTGCTATGTCAGGTACTCCATTTCATTCTGTAGTCTTACCTATCATGCTGCCTAGAGGCATACCAGTGTACTACAGATCTTAGCTTTTATTTACCTACATATTAGTTTCAGACTTCCTACCCTTCAGAACATCCCACTGCCTGACATGCTGTAGTCTGTCTATGTAGGCCTGGGGGAGTTAACCATAGGCATCATTCAAAGGTCATAGCACAGCCTTTGTTTGTATTTGTCTACACCTGTCCTACTGGCTGTGACTGTTGTTGGGTATGGGAACCCCCCTGACTGGCATGTGTGAGTCACCTTGTGGGTGCCCCAGTATTGAGTTTGGTGCTGCAGGGCTGCCTATGTCAGATGAACATAGTACACTCCCTACACATGGTTAAGCACAGGTAGTGTAATGTTTGGCATCCCTTTTACTGTATGTGAAAGTCAGAGAGAGGTGTTATTGCCTGGGTCCCTCCTGTGTCAGTGTATGTGCTATGTGTTGCCTCTTTGCCAAGGCCAGGGCATTCTGGGCATGCCTCTTTCTGCCTACTGGGGCAGGCTCAGGTTGTTCCTCCTCTGAGTCACTCTGTGCCTGTGCAGGCCTTGGCAATGGGTGGGGGATGTGTGGCCCTGCCCCATGCTGTTCCTGCTGCAGCTGTTTCCACAGGATCATATTGCATTTCATGGCCCATACAAGGACAATTTGGGCACATGTAGCTGGTGAGTAATGCAAGGCTCCACCGGATGTGTCCAGGCACTGGAACCTTGACTTGAGCATCCCAAACACATGCTCTGCTATAATTTTGGTCTGTGTGTGTGCCTCATTATGGAGTTCTTGTTCAGGTATGTGTGCATTTCTGATGGGTGTCATCAGCCACGTCTCCAGTGTATATCCAGCATCCCCCACTTGGAGACCGTCGGGGATGTCCCCATTGGGAAATCTCTGGTACAGCTGCATCAGATGCCAGATGTGGGAATCATGATAGCTTCTAGGGTAGCCAGCACACACATTCATTATTATGCCCTGGGCATCGCACATGACCTGGCAGTTGATGGAGGGGAAGCCCTTGCGGTTGATGTAGACCCTACCCCGCTCACCAGGTGGTGCTTTGATGCATATGTGCGTGCAGTCTATAGCACCCACTACCTCTGGGTATTCTGCTATTTGGTGGAACAGTTGCATATTGCTGGCCAACGCCTCACAGGTGTTGGGGAAATATAAGTGCTCACCAACATGTGCTGACATGACATCCAGGAACTGGTGGAGTACCCTGGATGCTGATGCCTGTGAGATCCCCATCATATCCCCAGTTGGCCTTTGGAAGGTACCTGTAGCTAGTATTCTTAGGCCTACACATACCTTGGTATCTAATGGGATGGGTTCCCCTCTGTTAGTTCTGTGTTAGGCGTGGTTGGCACAGCTCAACAATTTGCTGTAGGAGGTCCCTGTCCATCCTATAGCGCTCCATTATCTCCAGCTCATGTAGCCCCTGGTAGGTTACCCTGGGTCTGTACACTCTTCACCATCTCCTCACTGTGGGTTGTTTGACTGCATTCACATCCTCACCACTATCAGCCTCTTCCACAAGTTGTTGTATGATAGCTATTGCAGCCCCTATCATTTTGCTGTTGTGAGTGTTAAAAGTTCCCTGCTTGTTTACACCGGTGGTGTAGAGTGTGGGAAAAACCAGGGGGAAGGTGTTTGCATAGTTTATAGTAGTGTTCTGGGCTGGGTTGGTCTGCTGCCTGTGTAATTAGCTGCTTCTGATACATTTCACCTGCCAGGTATGCTAGTTCTCCTTGATTACCTTCCTACTGCTGTTTTCCCTTCCCATTGCCTTCCTGTTTAATCCTGGTGACATGTCACATAAACAGAGTACTCAAATGTGCAGAGAGCTGCTATTTCCTGGTTTAACTTTCTTTTTCTTCCTTTAAATCCTGGTGCACGGCCTGCACACCCGCTTAGGCAATGTAAAGAGTGCTAGGCAGAATCAGACACACCTCCTAGCTTAGCTGTGCTAACCTATGAGTAAACCCGAGCCACAGGGCTCCAATCTGCTTACAGTATGCCTGACGCACACCCCCATGATATCACCTAACTCCTAGGCTTGCACCAAGCTATTTCTACTCTTACACTGTTGGGACCTGACTCACATGGTGGGGAAAACTGGGATTCACTATCATTCCCCTCATTTGCATAGGATTGCCTGCTAATGCATAGTTACATGTCTCACACTGTGCCTCCCCCCTTAGTAACCACTACTCACTGGCCACGTTGTCTTGTTCCTGCCATTGACTTGCATGGCAGAATACTGATTTTAGTTAGAATGCTTTATTTAGGTTTATTTTGTTATTTTCCCTCCAATCCCATTTGCGGTCTGCTGCCCTACACTTAAACAGCCGAAATCAATTAAAAAAATAAATGCTGATTTTTGTATTTTTTTTCACTGTTTATAATGCCAATGGCCTTATATTTGGCCATTGGCATGCTTACTACATGATATACAACCTTTATTTGGAGCTGTCACAGCTCCGTTTTGGAGTTTGCAGAAATGTACTCGGTTACTAACCAAGTACATTTTTGCAGATTGCACTAGTCCTTCATGGCCGGTTGGAAGCTTCCTGGGTCACAAAATCACCTCATTTTCATGGATTTCTCCTGCAAATGGGGTGATTTGCATACAGGGGCTTAGTCCATCCAGGACTAGTGCAGGAGCGCTTGTGCACGCCCCTGCAGGCTGTTCCTGGATCGCACAGCAGACATATTGCCTGCTAAAGCTCCTACACCAATCTTACACGCCGTGCAAGGCATAGAGAATCCAGGGGATTGTCTTACAAATGCTTCATTCTTTATGCTTTCTAGTCTAATCTAATTTTCAGGCATAAATATCCAAAGACTGCCCATACTCTGGAATAATTTTCCCATTCATGTCAAGCAGAGCACTTCACTGAAATCTTGAAGAGTGGATGGGTAACAGATAGTTCACTCCAGGGATCACTCCAGTTGCCCTATTGGAGAGGGGCACTGTGAACTAACATCAGGTGGCACAGTGCCTGGGCAATTTTTTTGGGCTAGTCTTGTAAGGGCTCCAGGGCCATTAGCCTAGTACACACCTATGAACCTATGAAGTATAAAAGCAGAGACAACAGGCAGGAACCACTCAAATAAGCATAAAAACTTTATTATCACTCTAGCACTTCAGCTACAGCCTTCAAAGAGTATTGAAAATGCTGATAGCAAGCACAGTATATATACACACCCACCAATAAAACCATAAAACATTCAACCAATAAAAATGCACACATAAATAAATCCATAACCTCCAATTACAATCTAAATTAAGACCTGGCAGAACAGAGTACCAAACTTTAAAATAAAAATAAAAATAAAAATAGCTTCCTTGTATAATAACTATGTATGCAATATAAAAACAAACTGCATGCTATTATGCATGTTATTATAATAAAAAATGTAAACGTTATGATTCTGACATTATCTGATAAAGCAAACACGTAGAGTCTGACCCACATGTGGTTCTCTGGCTTTCTCTTGTGGTTTTTCGGTAATGTCAGCTTGAAGTAAACATAACAGCAATCTTGTTAAAACACACCATTATCATTAAAACTTTAGCAAGCATTATGATAGTTGACACCAATAAATATATGTTATGTTGCTAAAATCCATTGTGCATCCTGTTCTGGTATTCATTTTCCATTAGGAGCTGATGCCAACTGTAGCCTTGAAATAGCTAGAATAGGAATTTTTAAAGATGTCCCTTTTTTTTCTTTTGGGTTGCAGACCTGCGTACTAAATATTACATATAAAAGGCTTACAGTACTAGTAATCTCATGTAGTCATTGTTTGAGTTTCATCTGATTTATTTGCATATGTTCTAGAGTTCTATACTCAGCAGCTATATTTACATGATTTTCCTTCCTGCTCATCTCTTACCATATTGAACAAAGTTCCTGTCCTACAAAAATAGGGTTTCCACCTTTTCAGATGGCCAAAGTAGGACAATTGTGGTACAAACATCAGATTTTGCAGTCCAAAACATACCCACGGCCAGTACAAGGGACATAACTTCACTTTTTTTGCCTAAATAAAAGCTTATTCCTGTAGCATTTTAGTTGCTTATTCAGTTTCTTATAATATTTATGTGTTTCAGATACAGAATAACTGTTTTATGCAATGATTACATAAAATATAGGAAATAATTTTGCCCTAATATGTCAGGACAGTTGCCATTCTTACAATATTTTTGCAAGACAAAACTGCCCAAAGAGGGACTATCCCTCGCAAAGTGGGACAGGTGGTAACCCTATACAAAAATTGTGAACACATTCAAAGCTTGAAATGTCTGTACATTAGTAAATATTTATTAACCTTTCTATAATCTTAAAATGATTAGAAGCTTGTTTCTTGGTACAGGATTCATAAAATTGTATGCACCGTGGAGAGTTGGTGTATAAAAAAAGTTCTTCAAAAGTTTCAAATGTGATTCATGGAAAGCAGCACAAGACAGTTGTAGGGCAGTTATAGCATTGTGCACTGGGTGAACTGAAGTTGTGTGAACCAGAGGTGTCGATGGACAATTCTTTGAAACACAGTAACCAAGTACTGACAAAGAGAGAGAAGCTACTGTTCATCCATTGTTTGTATGTAGAGATGGTGCTCATAGTTCTGTGGTAGTTATATGTGTCCATACAGCTCTCTGAGACAATGCATCCACACAAAAGCGTAAGTAGATCACCCCACATATACATGTTGAATCCAATGAGAGATGTTTACAGCAAGAAAGTTAAATAGCCATGCATGCATACAGACAGTGCACACAACATGCAGTGATACTACAAATACAGCACTAATCTGATGCACCACTGCAGAAGAAAGGAATCATGCACCATTTAGTCATACAGTATGCAGACCAGTCCAATAGAGATCCAGTCTCTCACATGGAAGTGACATCACAATAGAGTAAAAAGGCTTTATGAGATGCAAATTCTGCTCCTTACTCTGAAATGGATAATGAGGCAAATGGAGTGCAAATATTTAATGATTCATGCCCCCTTACTACCAATTCCTAGATTATCCTTTTTGTTGTGTATCATGCATCCTGAATGTCTTCGTATGTTTAGTGGTACAGTGACTGGTGCTGTTGAACTGGGGAAACGCATTGCTGATACTGGTGTTCTGGTGTTCTAGCTACTTTTTGTATACTAGGAAGGGTTGCACTTACTAAAGCGTGCATCATAGAAGGAAACAGCAGAATCCAAGAAAAATACAGAATGGGCAGGAAAAGCAGAGAGACATGACAACTAATTGGTTTCAGAATCCTCTTGGGATGTATCAGGATTACTGACTGCTAGTCAAAAGGGAGTTCCAAAGAGAAGCCTCTAAAGCAGACTTGTCCAACCTGCGTCCCTCAGAGCTCTTCCATGCGGCCCTCAACCTCTAACTGCAACATTGATGTATGCATGCCCCAAAACACTTTTTTGCTTTGTGTTTTTTGCTCCTGTGATCTGTAATGCTAATGTCGGTGCGTGCATGCACCAAAGCACCCATCTAGTTTTGTTTTTGTGCAAAAAAGGGTCAGTGTGTTTACACCATTATTTTGTGCCAAACAATCAGTGTGTGTGTTCTCGCTGAAGAGGAACTCGTGTATGAATTTGCCACCATTGCCTTTGAAAGGGACAGCATTTACCTGTGTTAACTGGTAAGTACGGAGTGAGTGCATGCATGAAAGCAGAATTGTGTGCATGAAAGTAGAAGAAGAGTGTGTGTGTGTGTGTCTGTGTGTGTGTGTGTGTGTGTGAGACAGAGAGAGACGCACTGATCAGTCTACCTACTAAACACAAACAATTTAGCTCACAAATATATCGTACATTAAAAGTACACTTACATTAAATTGCAGCTTCCCTGACAGGGAGAGTGTTGTATTGAACATGAACTCATACCTCTTAACTGTATGGATTTTCAAAGAATGTCTGGATTTTTGTCTCATCTTCCAATTTGTGTCTTTTGCTTAGGAAATAAAAGTAGTCATCCAAGGTAATGCAATTCCAGGGAGTAAGAATGAGACAGTAGCCTAGGGTTAATGGGTCAGTAGTGGATTGACTATGTGGGACTGTAGCATTTAAAGTTGCATTGTTTTTTCGGACAAACAAAAAAGCACCTAATTCTGTTTGCAACAAGTACTGTTTTTTCATTGGTGGGTTCTAAGCAGTGGTACATGTGGTACAACAGTAAGCATAGCTTTGGTGGATCATCAATACTGGCAAATCAACTGGGCACAATGTTAATTTTTAAATGTTGGGGGTTTTAGTGCATGTGTGTGTGCTTATGTGTTGGGAGTGCTGCAATAGTAGATGATTATTAAAGACAGAGACTTAACGGACTGTGGAAAATGTTTCTTTGTTTCAAAACCTGATACTTGGGTACGCATGCCAAAAGTAGATTTTTTAAGACATAGCTTCTTGCCATTTACAGTGGATGGATATTTACATTTAATGGACAATGCTAGCAGTATTAACGTGGGCCTATGGGGTTCTGAAGGATGCCATTTCTACCACTGCCAATGTCTTGTAAAGTGACCTGGAAATGGATATTGGGATGTTACTGAAAAAAATATAGTAAGTGGGCTTAGAAATATAGTTTAATTAAACAAAGTGTACTTTCAATTTACAGGCCATAATTTAATTTATTTCAGGTAGTCCAGATCCTGGTAGATTGTATACCATTAGACTTAATTAGGGAGAGCTGTCATTCTAGGGAAATAAGCAGCCCTAGTTTTAGTGAAAGCTCTGTGGTTGCTTGCAGGTAGGAAGTTGCAGGATGTTGATACAATGTGTTTTATTTATTATTTTTAATGCATTTGTCATTTCAAAGCATGGTTTTCTTTGTTGCAAAAGAAGGCAGGACTGAATGAGCCATATAATGTTTAACTGACAATGATGGGATAGAAAGATTATAAGTGATGTATAATGTTTGCAGCTACAGTTGTTTCAATGGTGTCTGTAATGCATAACTATTTTTGGGCCTGTGTCCCACTTTTATTTTTCGCTTTGTCCAGATTTCTTGCTCTAAGGTTGAGAGGTGTGGTTCCATATTAAATCAGAAAGTTGTATTTACCTTGGAAGACTTTTCGGCATAATTATAAGAAACAGAGCCTTTTTAATATCTCTGCTTATTTCCAATATAAACTGCCATGTAACCTTGCAAATAACCTTCTTATTAAGCTACTTTACTTCTTTTGGAATTGACAGGTATGATTCATTGATTCGGATGTATGCATAGAGTGCTAATGTGACTTTGATTTCTTGCAGCAGTCTGTGGTTTACATATCACAATAACTTTTCTGTGTTTCTGGGTGTGTAATCAATTTAACAGTTTTAAAGATGTTTTCCAAAAATAAATAAATACATAATAAATAACAAATAATCCTCTCTACACTTTGAGCTATTGATAAAGTCTGGGAATTAGTTTTTTTCAAAAGCGAAGGTCAGCATTACAGCTCAGTAAACTGTCAGTCTGTGAATTACTTCTGCACAAATTAAAATGTCTGAATGTCAAATGGCTTTAGATTGGAGGGAAGTTTATTTTTATTTATTTTATTTTACATTTGTTTACCGGGAAAGTCCGACTGGACACAGGTCCATTTTCAGTGGAGGCCCAGGTAGAAAATCTCCAAAAATAACACAAAACAATATAATACAATACATGAGAAAGAGAGACACAGCAAATCATGGATGTAGTACTCATACAATATGGCAGAGATTACATCTCGTAACAATGAGAATCACTGAGGTACAGAATAAACAAATTTTTTTTTTTTTTACAGTTACAATTACAGCAAGGCAAACATCAATGAGTTTACAAGTTTTCAGTAGAAAGTTGTTTGTACATAGCTGAAGCTCTGAAACACTCGTTTGGTATGGATTAACCTGGGTTTGACACAAATTATATGTTTACACGAGTATGTAGTATTGGTTTTCGTATTGATTTACTTTTTGCCGAGCAGTTGTTTGTTGATTTATTGATGGTCCTTTTGGTGGTGGGAAATTGCATGGATGAATCCATCTCTATTATGATTTATTTTCAGATATTTTGACTTCCAGACAATTTCAGTGAGTGGGGGGGTCATGTGATCACTGAGGTTGCCTATTTTACAAGTTGGGGCTTCTTTTGTGTGTGTGTGTGTGTGTGTGTGTGTGTGTGTGTGTGTGTGTGTGTGTGTGTGTAAGAAAGAGAGATTTAATATGTATACTGAATATATTTTTGCAAATGGAATTCTTAGTTAAACAGGCCCCTCTTCTTGGGCAAGTAGACTTGAGTAACCAATATTAGATCTTAGCCATCCAGCTGGGAAAGGTTAGTATGTGGATTTTCCATCTGGTTTGATGAAGGCTATGCTACTTACCCAAGGACTACATTTATGGCTATCCATCCAGCCATCATGTTGCTGAACTACATTGTTTGATAATGAGAGGAGCTTTTTACAGAAGTTGAAGTTTTTTGTGTCAAGAACCTGTCCTTACAAAGTGGCTTGTTTATGTTGCAATGAAGGCTGTGGTCTTTGTAGTGAGCATTTTAAATATAACCAATATTTCTGAGGTAGAGGAAGTCTCTTAAGGCAGGATCTTTCTTAGCCTGGAAAGCAAGCCTGTGATGAAATTTATAGGGGCCAGTGAGAGACAGAGGAAAGCAAGAAGCTTTTTAGTCTGTTTGGATAACTAAGTGAACTTAGTCCTTTGACCTTTTTTGTCAGAAATGGTTGTAGTCTTTCTTTTAGCAGGGTGTTTTACTGAGGCACATACCAAAAGGGGCATTGCACTCAATAATGGCTCTTGTAAAGGAAGAATACAGAGATGTTATGACCTCCTTGTCACTGGATGAGATACCCTTACTAATGAAGTGGGCCATGTAAAAAAGCTTTCCATACAATGGAGGCAACGTGGTGGCCAAAAGTCAGGTTTCTATCAACCTGGGTGCCCAAGTACCGTATGACTGATTGCGTGGTTACAACATTGTTATTAATGTGATAATTTGTGGGGACATCACTCTCCTCAAAGGGGATGATGATGCATTTTCTGGCATTTAGCTTGAGGCCATATTTCTGGCACCAGTTATTTGTTTGGGTGAGACCCTCTTGTATCTTATTCAGAATTGTTTTATTACATCAGTAATGTGAATTCTTTACTTTATTGCAGATTTGTTGGGTTATTTTTGTGGATTATAGTATTGTAGGACTGCTGATGTTGACATTTTACGTAGTTGGACTGCTGGAGTGGTTTTCCCAGTGAGAAATGCTAGTGCTGTTGTGAATATCTGCTTATTTGTAAAAAAAAAAAAAAAAAATATATATATATATATATATATATATATTTATATATATATATATATATATATATTAACTAAGATGTTAGAGTTAACTGTTAGATTAGAGAATTAGAATGAGAATTAGAATTTTAAGGCAAATATTAGGCATTTTATTACATTTATTCATTGTTCAAATGCACCTACAGTACAGCCAGAAGTTCGACTTTGGTCTTCCGCAGCAACAAAAGAGTTAACTATATGATATATTTTATATGCAGCCCCAAGACCATTTCTGTTCACTCAATGCGGCCCCAACAAGCCAAAAGGCTGGACACCCCTGCTCTAAAGAGTTATATATGCAGGATGAAAGTATTCTGGAAGGGGCCGCTGGAAGCTGAATATGAATAGGAGTTGTTCTGCAGAGAGTAACTGATGACATTCTCCCTGTTTAATGAGTAAAGAGACTCTTGAACGGAAAGACTGAAGTTATTGTTAAATACTATTTTGTTTGCCGACCAGCTGTGAATAAATAGCCATGCACTCTAACATACAGAAATTGTTGAACTGAACTTTGGAAAAGAAAAATGAAAAAAAAAAACTAATACCATATTAAAGACTGGTTTTGAAATGAACTTTGGAAAATAGCCTAGCAATGTATTAAGAACTGTTCTTTTTATGTTACTTCCAATTTCATGCTTTTTGACTAAATAAACCATCATTTAAAACTGATCCAAGGATTGTTCTTACTATTGCAAGCACTGCTAAGTGCTGTATTAGTGACTACAGTGGGCAAAAAAACCCCAAGAAAGAACGGAAAGAAAACATTGTTATAATAAATTGTGAAGTTCCAAAAGCTACCCAGATGTAAATAATTTGCCCAAGTTGTTTGCTCCAGCCAAGAAAAGAATGCAGCTTTCCTGAATGAAGTGAATAACTATTAATGTGATTTGAAATATTGTCTCCTCTAAAGTAATGTGATAAATTGTGTGAGAAGCGTAATAACTTGCTCATACAGATTTGTCCTGACAAAGGGAATCCTAATGGCAGTCAGAAAGGTTGCTTTGAAGAGGCATTTTCTGTTGATGAACTGTTCTTGTCTACTCTGACATTGTACCTGCTGCATCCTGTCCAAAACAGAGAAAAGTACTCACTGCAGAAAAGAATTTCCTTGCAAAGTGGCAAGGACCTTTTAAAACTGTTGAAAAATGAAAAAAATTACAGGTGATAAAATCAAAAAGTAAAAGGTCACACAGCCAAACCAATTAGTAAAAACTATAATAAAAACATATCCAAGCTAGAGTTCTCAGTGTGATTCCTTAAACCTCCTGTAGTAGAGGACAATGGGATATATGCAAATGACCCCTTAAGGGCATCAGATGTTTCAGCTATATAACTACTAAATGTCCATGAGTTCTTGTTAAGTCTCTTATGACTACATTGGCTTTATTGGCCTGAATGTAACCATAACAGACTTAACAAAAAGTCATGGGCATTCAGAAGCCATATAGCTGAAACACCTGATGTTCTTAAGGGGTCATCTGCATATATCCCATCGTCCTCTATTACAGGAGGTTTAAGGAGTCACACAGTGGAAACTCTAGCTTGGCTAGATTCTAGGTTTTTACTGTAGTTTTTACTAATTGGTTGCGCTGTGTTTTGATTTTTGATTTAGGCTGATAAAATTGGGAAAAGGGAAACTTGAACAGCTGTAACACAAATGTTCTGAAGTCCAGGACAGAGAGTATAATTTCTGTAGTAAACATATTTGCAGAAGAACTTAAGGCCATTATAGCATGTCATGAAGTCAACATAGATGAGATTTTATTAATGTCTCAGAAACAAGACATGAAGGAATCTGTACTCGTTAATAAAGACATCATTTCAGAGTGTGACTGGTAAAACCAGTTTAGTTTAGCATAACACTGAAACCATGCAAGGTGCAAAAGTAAATCTGAAACCATACTGAATACCAGAATGTCAATGCTAAGCAGTTAAAGAAAAGATGTACAAAATGTTCCAACTTGGGGCCATAGAAGAATCACAAAAGGAGTGGAATATTTGCATTGCACTGCACCATAAATCTGATGAGACTATAAGGCTTTGCCACAAATTAAAAATTTAAATAGCGTATCAAAATTTGATTCATATCCCATACCTGGAGAGTACAAACTGGGACATTACACAAGGCTAAGCTTCTATCAGTGTTGGAGCTAACCCAAGACTATCGGGAAATTCCAGTAGTATAGGAATTTTTCACACCAGATGGACTCTTCCACTACAGAATCCTGGCTTTTGGTCTCAGTGGTGCACCTGCAACATTTTGGAGGCTGATAGTCAAATTTTTAATGCCCATACCTGCTAAGCTGCAGCCTTCCTTGAATTATGTAGTGATATTTACTGAAGATTGAGAAAGCCATTTCCCTAAAGTTCAAAGTAGTTTAAGATCCCTTTGGCAAGGTGGGATGATAGCAAACCTAGCTAGGAACAAGTTTGGTATGACAGAAGCCTAAAATGTATGTTATGTAATTAATATATCCTTGTTTTCCTGCTTTTCTGAACTAGAATAGTCCAGTCTTCAGATTTTGTTGATCTCTGGGCTTTGTCTTAGTTCCTGTGCTATCCATATCCTTATTTGGATAAGAGGAAGCTTCTTTGTTCACCAGTGGGAGTGGGGAGCACTGAGCAACCTATTTGTCCCTAGAGGAGTGGTTCCAGCCCAGCAACTTGTAGTTTATTGGCCATTTTGGGTCAATTCCTGGCTCTTTTCAACCCCCTGCTATAAAGCCCGTTTTTGCATGCTTTTTCACTTGTAAAAGATTCAGCACTGCTCCTCGTGGTGTCCTGCAGAGTTCTACAAGCAGCAGAGAGTGAAAGAGTGACTTTCCTTGATTTTTAAGTATTTTTTCTGGCTTTCACTTTAATTACTGCATCTCGACTGCATTTCACCTAAAAACAGCTCTGCATATTGTTTTTACTGTACCTGTGTAGATTCTAAACTGTTAACACTTTAAAAAGTTATTTTTGTTTAATTTAACTGTTAGGCTAACACACTCAAGTGCGCTAGCCGTTTTATAGCATTTACTGTTTGCTACTGTATCTGTTTCTTCTGTCTCTGTAAAAAAAGAAAAAAACAAACAAAAAAAAATATATCCTTGTTTTCCCGCTTTTCTGAACTGGAATAGTCCAGTCTTCAGATTTTGCTGATCTCTGGGCATTGTCTTAGTTCCTGTGCTATCCATATCCTTATTTGGATAAGAGTAAGCTTCTTTGTTCACCAGTGTTAGTGGGGAGCACTGAGCAAACTATTTGTCCCTAGAGGAGTGGTTCCAGCCCAGCAACTTGTAGTTTATTGGCCATTTTGGGTCATTTCCTGGCTCTTTTCAACCCCCTGCTATAAAGCCAATTTTTGCACACTTTTTCATTTGTAAAAGATTCAGCACTGCTCCTCGTGGTGTCCTGCAGAGTTCTACAAGCAGCAGAGAGTGAAAGAGTGACTTTCCTTGATTTTTAAGTATTTTTTCTGGCTTTCGCTTTAATTACTGCATCTCGACTGCATTTCACCTAAAAAACAGCTCTGCATATTGTTTTTACTGTACCTGTGTAGATTCTAAACTGTTAGCACTTTAAAAAGTTATTTTTGTTTAATTTAACTGTTAGGCTAACACACTCAAGTGCGATGGCCGTTTTATAGCATTTACTGTTTGCTACTGTATTTGTTTCTTCTGTCTCTGTAAAAAAAAGAAAAAAACAAAAACAAAAAAATATATATCCTTGTTTTCCCGCTTTTCTGAACTAGAATAGTCCAGTCTTCAGATTTTGCTGATCTCTGGGCTTTGTCTTAGTTCCTGTGCTATCCATATCCTTATTTGGATAAGAGGAAGCTTCTTTGTTCACCAGTGGGAGTGGGGAGCACTGAGCAACCTATTTGTCCCTAGAGGAGTGGTTCCAGCCCAGCAACTTGTAGTTTATTGGCCATTTTGGATCAATTCCTGGCTCTTTTCAACCCCCTGCTATAAAGCCCATTTTTGCGTGCTTTTTCACTTGTAAAAGACTGAGCACAGCTCCTCGTGGTGTCCTGCAGAGTTCTACAAGCAGCAGAGAGTGAAAGAGTGACTTTCCTTGATTTTTAAGTATTTTTTCTGGCTTTCGCTTTAATTACTGCATCTCGACTGCATTTCGCCTAAAAAACAGCTCTGCATATTGTTTTTACTGTACCTGTGTAGATTCTAAACTGTTAGCACTTTAAAAAGTTATTTTTGTTTAATTTAACTGTTAGGCTAACACACTCAAGTGCGCTAGCCATTTTATAGCATTTACTGTTTGCTACTGTATCTTTTTCTTCTGTCTCTGTAAAAAAAGAAAAAAACAAAAAAAAAATATTTTTGTTTTCCCGCTTTTCTGAACTAGAATAGTCCAGTCTTCAGATTTTGCTGATCTCTGGGCTTTGTCTTAGTTCCTGTGCTATCCATATCCTTATTTGGATAAGAGGAAGCTTCTTTGTTCACCAGTGGGAGTGGGGAGCACTGAGCAACCTATTTGTCCCTAGAGGAGTGGTTCCAGCCCAGCAACTTGTAGTTTATTAGCCATTTTGGGTCATTTCCTGGCTCTTTTCAAACCCCTGCTATAAAGCCCATTTTTGCACGCTTTTTCACTTGTAAAAGATTCAGCACTGCTCCTCGTGGTGTCCTGCAGAATTCTACAAGCAGCAGAGAGTGAAAGAGTGACTTTCCTTGATTTTTAAGTATTTTTTCTGGCTTTCGCTTTAATTACTGCATCTCGACTGCATTTCACCTAAAAAACAGCTCTGCATATTGTTTTTACTGTACCTGTGTAGATTCTAAACTGTTAGTACTTTAAAAAGTTATTTTTGTTTAATTTAACTGTTAGGCTAACACACTCAAGTGCGCTAGCCGTTTTATAGCATTTACTGTTTGCTACTGTATCTTTTTCTTCTGTCTCTGTAAAAAAAGAAAAAAACAAAAAAAAAAAATATCCTTGTTTTCCCGCTTTTCTGAACTAGAATAGTCCAGTCTTCAGATTTTGCTGATCTCTGGACTTTGTCTTAGTTCCTGTGCTATCCATATCCTTATTTGGATAAGAGGAAGCTTCTTTGTTCACCAGTGGGAGTGGGGAGCACTGAGCAACCTATTTGTCCCTAGAGGAGTGGTTCCAGCCCAGCAACTTGTAGTTTATTGGCCATTTTGGGTCAATTCCTGGCTCTTTTCAACCCCCTGCTATAAAGCCCGTTTTTGCGCGCTTTAGCGCGATTTAGCAAGAAGTTGCTCATAGAGCAGCATCGGGCAGCGCCGGTTAATCAAGTTTAAACTGTTTCTGGCTCCGTAAAGTCTGTTCTTCAATTTTTCCCTTAGAACTGCTCTACTTGCAATCTAAACAGCCTATACTCTATCTGAAAAGCTCAGCACTTGCTCCTAAAGCATTTTTTATACAGGTAAAGCACTCTTAAACAAAAGAAAGTACTTCATTCACCTAAATTCCCTTGAGTACCCATTTCCCTATAGGTCCTTTCAGACTCAGTTACACAGCAATCTTTTCACTATTCTAGCATGTCGAAGGGTCAGTTGCTGGCGTCCTCTTCTGTTCAGCTGGTGAATCTGGGAATCTTGAGGCAATGTTACAATTGCCTCATGTACACAGACAACCCTCTCCTCCTCCCAACAAATACAAATATATGCGAGAGATGCAACTTTATAGCCAAACTGGAGGCTGAGCTCTCTCAACTCAGTACTGGCAAGACCAGTCAGGAGGAGAAGGTAACCACGCACACCACAAACCCAGTCTCACATAGAACTATCACAACTGCAAACCAAACACATAAACACACAAAAACATACTCGGAGGCGCTGATTAAAAATCTACCAAAACAACAGAGGCCTCCAAAGCAGACACCAAAGCAACCGCCCCCTCAAGACATAGCACATGCAACACATAGTTCACAAAGTCAGTGTGCTAAACAGTCACAGCCCTTAAGGCCAAACAACATGTCAGACACACTTGTAATAGGTGACTCCATAGTCAGACACACTGACGTCCCGCTCACCAGACTGAACAAGGAAAGGGTCACAGTAAGCTGCCTGTCGGGAGCTAGAATCCACCACATAACACAAGCACTCAGGTCACTCCACAGCAAGTACAAATATGACGCAGTTATTGTACATGCCGGTGTGAACGACCTGAGACGTACCTCCCTGGACTACATGAAAAGAGACATAGAGGAGCTCTCTGATTATGTAGCCCAGGCCAGTATGACCCTGACCCTGAGCAGCATCTTACCCTCACCAAGAATGATGCCACAGTACAAAGACAAAATGATCAGTTTTAACAATTGGCTTAATTACTGGTGTCATTCTAAGGGGATCCAATGTCTGCCTGCTTGGGATGACATGCTCGACAAGCCACACTGCTTCGCAAGGGATGGCTTGCACCTGTCACCCCTGGGCTTCCGGATATTGGCCAAGGCTCTTGCCACCCCCATAGTGCCTTTTTTAGGCAAGGCTCAATGACAAACCTACCTCCCTAGAAAACACAAGTGGAAAAAAAACTAAGGGTAATGCTGCTCAATGCCAGAAGTCTAAACCTCAAGATGCACGCTCTCGAAGCCCTCCTCAGTATGGAGAACATTGATGTCTGTGCAGTGACTGAAACCTGGTTCAAGGCTCCTGAGAGCACCCCAGCACTATCAGGTTTTACCTCATATCATGCTTTTTGGCCCCAAAACTTGGACCGAACCACAAAAGGAGGGGGAGTATCCATATTCATCAAAGATACCCACACCTCCAGGTTAGTGGCAACGCAAGAAGCATCGGAGACCATCCAGGTGCAACTAACCATAGGCAAAACTGCCTTACAGTTTGTAGCATGCTACAGACCACCCTCTCAAACTCAGGAACCCCACACAGCCTTCCTGAAGACACTGGAGAGTATGAATGTCTCTCCAAATACCATCATATTGGGAGACTTCAACTACCCAAACATAGACTGGGAACATTACTCAAGCCCCAACACCCTAGCCCAAAGGTTCCTAGAATTCATAAACTCAAATGCGATGGAACAACTAGTCACCATTCCCACAAGAGGAGACAATATACTAGACCTGATCATCACAAACATGGGGACAAAATGCTCCACACCGGAAGTATATCCCTCATTGGTAAGATCAGACCATAAATTAATCTCACTGGAAATCCACATCCCGCCCCCACCCCCTGCACAAAAGACCACAGTGAAGAACTTCTCAAAAGCCAACTTCGCACTTCTTAAGACTGAAGTGGTATCCTTCAAGGCCCCTGGGCCAGTGGAAACCACAACCCACACTGCTGAATCCTTTACAAATGCCTTCTACGGGCACCTTCAAGAATGCATGGATCATGCAATCCCAAATAAAACCAAGACCCATTCCTCCAAAGGCAGGCGCCCAGTCTGGTGGACCCCAGCCATAAACAAACTTTACAACAGGAGGAGGAAGCTACTACATGACAGAGCAAAATCCCTAAAAGGGAAGGCATCTCTGATCAGTACTAGCAAAAAACTACGATCACTCATAAAATCATCCAAGGCCAACTTTGAGAGAAAAATCGCAAAAGATACAAAAGACAATCACAAGGCCTTCTTTAGCTATGTTAGAAACCTGGGTGGAAACTCCCAGATATGCTCAGAGTTAGTCCAAAATGACACAAAATACACTGAACCCACTGACATTGCCAACATTCTGGCAGACAGGTTCAGTGCAAATTTCTCCCCCCCCCCCCAAAAGGAGAAATAACTATCCCAGCAGAGTGCAGCCTCCCAAACATCTCAGATGCCCAGGTGAGAGCCGCCTCTCTAAAGCTAAAAACACAGCATCAATGGGACCGGACAGTGTCCCGGGCTGTGTGCTACATGAACTCCAAGAGGAACTAAACCCACACATAAGGCTGCTGTTTAATCTTAGCCTTACTACAGGATACGTACCCAAAGAGTGGCGTACGGCAACAGTGGTCCCACTTCACAAAGGCGGTTCTGCTACGGACCCTGGAAATTACCGCCCCATAAGCTTGATGAGCCTGGTCTGCAAAGCTATGGAGAGGATCATTATGGAACTCATATACAAAGACATTGGGGACCTACAGACATTGGATCCTACCCAATTTGGCTTTGTCAAGGGCAGATCCTGCCTTTTGAACTTGGTCGACTTTTTTGAAACAGTTACTAAGGCCATTGATGAGGGTAAGGCAGTTCACACAGCCTACCTTGACCTTGCAAAGCCTTTGACACAATACCCCACTCGGGCATCATAGACAAACTCACCAGCCTAAATGTAAACCCATATGTCACAAGATGGGTTGCAAACTGGCTCAAGGACAGAACCCACAGGGTCAGAGTTGCTGGAGCTATGTCAGACTCTAAGCCGGTCACAAGCGGTGTCCCACAGGGCTCAGTCCTGGGACCCCTCTTGTTCGGCATTTATTTTTCTGAGGTACAGGCAAACATAGGAGGATTGTGGCTGACAAAGTTCACAGATGACTGCAAACTGGGCGCCATAATTGATACTCCAGCAGACACAAACATCCTTCAGAGAGGCCTCATAGAAACAGATAATTGGTGCCAGAGCCATGGCCTTAAGCTGAATGCCAAAAAATGTATAGTCATACCCTTTGGAAAAAACAAGGTACCCACAAATTACCACATAGGTGGCAATCCATTAAGTACGGAAGAGGTAATCAGGGACCTAGGGACCCAGGTTGACAGTAACCTCTCATTTGACACTCACATTGCCAAAGTGGTTAGGAAGACCTTCTATATTGCCCACCTTATCATGAAGGGTTTCACATCTAGTTCAAGAGAGGTCATTGTGCCCCTATACTCTTCCCTTATCAGGCCAATGATTGAGTACAATGCCCCATTTGGGATGTATCTTACCCGACACCTGCAGCAGTTGGAAAGACCCCAAAAGTTCCTCACCAAGAGGATAAAGGGTCTTAAACATATGTCATATGCTGCCCAACTGAAAAAACTCCAGCTCTATTCAGTCGCATACCGCCTACTCAGAGGTGATCTGTGCCTGACGTACAAGGCCATGTCCAATCCGGAATTAATGGACATGCTCCACCTCAGAAAATCCAAATCCATCAGAGCCACAAGAGAAAGAGACTTAAACCTCAACACAGAAATAAATAGGACGTGCTGGAGGGACAGATTCATAACCCAGAGGCTCCCTACACTCTGGAACAGAATCCCAATCCATGTTAGGCAGAGCCCCTCACTAACTCTATTCAAGAGAAATCTTGACGAGTGGATGGGAGATCGTAGGTTTACCCCGGGGGTCATCTCTGTGTCACTACTAGACAGAGGCACAGTAAACTAAACCCTAAATGGGCGTAGTATTCTCATACTAAGGGGTGGTGAAAGCCACACACACTCTGGCTAGGCGTATAAATGCCCTAGGGCAGATAGCCTAGTACGAACGTATGAACCTATGAACCTAACTGAGAGACAGTGAAATCACAGGCTGAGAAAATTAAAGCACTGCAAAACTGGCCCAGAACACCCACTAAGAAACATTTATTTTTGTAATGAGCTTGGCTATCTGCTATTATATTTTTCCCAGTTTTGCTGTCTGACTGACCTGCCCAAGGCTAAGGCTCCCATGAAGGTTAGGAGAACAAGAAAACAAGTCTTTAAGCAACTTAAAGGTGTGCTATGCTCATAGCCAGCAAAAATAGATGAAGACTAATCCAAGCAGTTGTTAGAGCATGCAGGTGCCTCTGAGGTAGGTATAGTGGCAGTTTGAGTACAAATGGGGATGAGCATTCTATTTGTTTCATGAGTAGAAAACTTAGATGCTGAGAGACAATATTCAGCTATTGGTAGATAATGCCTTAATATATCATGGGCCCACATCACCTTTATACACTACTTATTAAGTAGAGAAATTGTATTCATTACTGACCATGCCCCTCTGCAGTGTCTCTGTCAACAAAAAGATTGTAACTCAAAACTGTCTAGATGAATTTTGCCTCTTCAGCATTACAATTATAAAATGCAATATTGTCCAGGCTGCAGTCTCTTAAATACAAACAGACTTGTGTTGGCTTATGTGCTATTCAGTTGGGTTAGAACCAATGATTCCATGCTGTGGGGAGGTCATGTGGCATATTGACTAGTTGCCTGGGAAATACATTATGTCAGTGGCATGTTCTCTGTTGTTAATTCATTAGATAGGACTGCAGTTACTAAAGAGTGGGACAAGGAGGGGACATGCAGAGTTCATAAGAACTACAAAGTAGGCAGACAATGCAGAGAGAGTCTGAGTATGACAAGAAATTAGGAGCAGGTGAATCTTGAAGATGTATAGAGGCACCACCTCTGAATGGGATCAGATTCCTGACCGCTGGATCGACAGAGGATTTTACAAGTGAGTCTCCCGGGAGCTACATGTGCAGGACCAAAGCAGTTTGGAAGGTGCCACTAAATACTGGAAAGGAACAGAAGCTGTTCTGTGCATACCAACTGATAGGATTAAACTTGCTTGTATGGTAAATAGAGTTTTGAAGGGAAAGACTGTTTTGTTTTGTTGACCATGTGTAAGCAAAACACTATATAATCTGAAATAGGGAAATTGTTGAGCTGACCTTTTTGACAGACAGGCTTGGTGTGCTATAGTCCTAGAGGTCAGACAGAGTCAGACTCATTTATTGACTTTTTATAACAAATATTGTAGAGTCAAGGTGCTGAAATGAGTGGTAACACACCAGGGCAGCAGCAACAGAAACAAGAAAAGGCAGCTGGACTCGTAAATACCTTCAGCACTGAGTACCACCATTAGTGCATTAAACCTGAGAGTTTTGAAGGGAAAGACTGTTTTGGTTTGTTGACCACGTGTAAGTAAAACATTATATAATCTGAAATATGGAAATTGTTGAACTGACCTTTGGAAAAAAGGCTAGTAGTGAAAGAATAATTGTTTCTTTATGTCACTCACCATTTTTTATTTTCCATGTAAATAAGCCTTTATTTAAAAAAATGAAAAAATGAAAAATGAAAATCTGATTTCATAGACTTTTCTTATTATTGCAAGCACTGCTAGATACGGCTATGTGTATGTGTGCCTGTGCATGTATGCATATGTGTGTGTGTGTGTGTGTGTGTGTGTGTGTGTGTGTGTGTGTGTGTATGAATAGGCACACACTCATGCATGCACACTTATACACACGCACACACACACACACACACACACATACACACACACACACACACACACACACACACACACACACACACACACACACACACACACACTTGTACTCCATGCCCCATCCTTCCAACTGAATGCATCTTGAAAGACATTTATTGATGTATAACTCTTGAGATGGAGTACTCTCACCACTGTACTGTGCAATCCTTTTTCACTTTATGCTCCATATGGCATACCAAGCTGCCTTTTACTTTAGTGTCATGCCTCTGCCTAATGCTTCTCATAGCAGTTCTGTTGTAGGACTATGACCTACTACTTGGTGTTCCATCTCTAAAGTGGGCACACAATTTGCCAATGACGTGCAATCTATAGGATTGCCCCCCTCTCCTTGTGCTTAGTGGCCTGATATATGCATTGTGACACAGTCTGCCCATGTCACAGACACTCTAACCATTCTACAAGTGGCTTGTTATTTATGAGGACACAATTTATGCATAGAGTGCACTCCCTACATTGTCAGCTTCCTTTGTTTTGAGTACATAGCGAGCACAAGCTATGAAGTCCAGAGTATTCATT
This sequence comes from Protopterus annectens, assembly GCF_019279795.1. Classification (NCBI taxonomy): domain Eukaryota; kingdom Metazoa; phylum Chordata; order Ceratodontiformes; family Protopteridae; genus Protopterus; species Protopterus annectens. The sequence continues at coordinate 14,914,666 of NC_056731.1, forward strand.
TCTTTTGCTCAGACATTCGGTGCTGCTTTTTTTGCCTGCAGACACACAGCCTGCGCATGCTGTTTGCTCTACAGCACTCATTTCACTTGTACAAGCTTCTGTCTACCTTTTTGTGGTTGCTTACTGTGTGTTCCATGGTCTCTGTTGGACCATCAGTTGCATGCCTCAATGACTGCACCATGCATCCCTCAATAACTGGATGTCCTGCATGTCTTTAAGTTATATGTACATAGCACAGGGCAAGGAATAGCAGATGAGCAGTTGTGTTTGTGAATTTCATGTCCACCACTGCCACACCCAACTTGTCCTCTGCACTAATGGTGGTACTCAGTGCAGAAGGTATTTACGAGTCCAGCTGCCTCTTCTTGTTTCTGTTGCTGCTGCCCTGGTATGTTACCACTCATTTCAGCACCTTGACTCTACAATATTTGTTATAAAAAGTCAATAAATGAATCTGATTCTGTCTGATCTCAAGGACTATAGGACACCAAGTCTGTCTGTCAATAGCTGCTTCATCATGTTCTTGAGTATTTATATTATCTGAGTAATGTTGTCTGTCCATCTTGGCTACCACCTTATTCTTTTGCTTTTGATCTTTCCCAGCTTTAGTATCTTCTCCAGTGAATCCTGTCTTTGTATTATGTGTTCAAAGTACCTGGCTTTACTATCAGATCTTCCAGAGATCAGTCTGGGGTATTTCCTTAGGTATTATCTTATCTGACCTTGCAGGCCATGAAACTGTCAACTGCTTTCTCCAACACCACAGTTCAAAAAATATCAATTTCCAGTGCACAACAGTACCTAAAGTCCACCTCTCACACATATATGTTACTACAGGAAAACCACAACTTTGACCATAAAGACCTCTGTTGACAATGTGATGTCTCTGCACTTTCAAATCTTATCCAGATTTGCCATGGCTTTCCTCTTAATAAGCATCATTTAATTTTATTGATGCAGTCACCATCTGCAGACATCCTTAAGTCTAGAAAAATAAAATCTGGCACTGCCTCCACTGAGACTATATGACATAATTTTAATTTTTATATTGAGAAGCAAGCTACCTTTCTTCTTTTCTACCATCACTTTATTCAGCATGCTCTTCATCTCTTACCTGTTTCATATATCAGAGTGGTATAACTTGCATGTTTGACATTCTTAATATATTTCTTCCAGCAATTTTGATTCTAGCATGTGATTCATCTAATTCAGCATTTTGCCTTTGTTCCATGAATGGATTAAATAAGTTGGGTGACACTATACAGCCTTGTCACACTTGTTTTCTCATTGTTTAAGAATCAGTTATTACATATTCGGTTATAACTGCTAATTCTTGGGTCTGCTTCAGGAGGTATATACAGCGACATTCAAGGGCAAAGCAGATTTTCTTTCTACAGCTCTCTTGTTTTTTCTATCCTGCACCTCTAAAATCAACTTTTATATCTGACAGCTCTTGGTCTATATATTGCTGGACTCTAGCTTGGAGAATCTTAATCATTAATTTGCTATCAGGTGAAACAAGTGCAGTTGTTCAATAATTTGAACACTGCTCTATTTTTGGGACTAGAATATAAATTGACCTTTTCCAAACCAATGACCACTGCAGTGTTTTACAAATTTGCTTGTAAATTGCAGGAAAACTCTGTAACAACATTACAAATCAAGTGGAATTCCATCACTTTATGTGACCTTATTATCAGCAAGACTTTTTAGGACCCATTTAACTTAACTCTTCAGAATGTTTGGCTCTAAATCAGAGATATACCATTACACATATCTTTGTTACTATAGTCCGACATATATAGTCATTCTGTGTATTTCTGCCGCATCTTCTTAATATCTTTTGCTTCTGCTAGGTTCCTCCCATCTTTGTCTTTTATCATGCCTATTTTACATAGATATTTCCCTAAATATCATCAATATTCCTTATCTCAGTCATCTTTTGAGCTCCTTTTTCCTTGTCCACTTCGAAAGTCTCCACAGATAGCCATTTTGTCTTCTTAATTTTCTTTTGATTTGGATTATTTTTATTGCCATCACCTGGTCAGTATCAGGCACTCCTATTCATAGCTCTTCAGGCAGTTTATCCACCAGGCCAGATTCTTTAACTGTGATATGCACTTCCCCTACATATTTATAGGGAATATTTCAAGATCAAGTCTTGTTGGCGTGGGTGCTTTTCCTGTTTCTTTAATTTGTTTCTAAATTTTGCAGTGAAAAGATGGTGACCTAAGCCACAGCCAGATCCAGGTATTGGTTTTGGGGACTGGATAGAACCCTTCCAGCTCGAACTACAAAGTACATATTGATGGCAAATATGTCCTTCCCAACCCTATTCTTCCTTACTTTTCAATAAAGTATCATTTAATTCCTGACATAAATGTCTGCCTTCTTATGCGTTTAGCAACCATATTGTCACTTGACAATGTGGTCTTAGTTATTACACATATTTCAGCCTTGGAACACTCTATACTACATCTCACCTACAGATATGTAATATTACTACTATTTGTTTCTTCCTGTTGTGTTTCTAGATCATATTGTCAGGAAGTTAATTTCCGACAAACAGTCCTTGATTTTGAAGATTGTGTAACTGTTTTTGTATAAGAAAGGTCACTCTTGCTTTTCGAGAAATTGTTTTATACTTTTTTTCTGAAGATAGATACAAGTTCTAATAATTAGCAAAGCTGAATTGTCTGTACTTTTGTCAGACATTATTATTATTTATTTTGGGGCTTTTTGTACTTGTTGCCTGCATGCCAGCACAGCATCTATTGATTCTACAGCTTATTCATCCCCCATATGCTGGGACAAGAGTCAGTCAAGAGGTACGATCATTTAGGCAGCCATCAGGGATTGTTAATTTTTTATGTGGCCTTAACCCCACAGTGCATGCTCATTAACATGTTCAGATTTCAGTATGCAATGGCTGTTTGTGACAGTGTGCCAGTCATTAATGCAAATGATGTAACCCCTCAGGGCAGCCTTGTTCCCTTGAAGGCAGCACTCAACTGGGGTCTCTGATCTCCCTCTGAGATTCATTTATGAGGCTGTGTGCCCTGGGCATGTGCTCCCTCAGACTGTGTGCCCTGAGCATGTGCTCCCACAAACTGTGTGCTCTGGGCATGTGCTCCCACAAACTGTGTGCCCTGGGCATGTGTTCCCACAGTCTGTGTGCTCTGGGCATGTGTTCCTACAGTTCCCCCACTAATGGGAGGTAGACCAGCAAAGCCATGTCACTCTCCCTTCTTCTCTCCATCCCAACTCTAGCCGGTGCCTAGACTGCTATCAAACTCAAATCACTTGACTTTACTTTGAGTGTTATCCCTGAACACCAACAAAGCTGGCTGGGCATTATTATTATTATTATTTTAAGAAATAATTAATATATTTTGCCTATCAAGGTTGGACAGGTGTCTTCATTTAAGTGGATAGATGAAAAGAACTGGCCTTGGAGTGCAGAAAGGTCTTTCAAGGAGGAATTACAGTCTTTCTGGCAGAGGACAAAGGGTGGGATGCAAGGATGGTTAGCAATAATGGTTCCTGATCTTTTTGGAAATTGGAAAAGGGATAAAAAATGACTTGAGGTTTTATTTTGTTTTACTGAAAATGATTGGATGAGTTGGCAGTGATCACTCAGCATGGGTCATTGAATTTGAGAGGGTGATGAGTAAATTGGGTTTGTTTCATAAGATCCAGTCTAGAAATATATGATTATTAGTCTGGGGACTCAGTCTGCAAGAAGATACCATAAATGGGAATAGTTTGTGTTTTGGTGGAGAACTTCTTAATATTATATTAGTAACTAGAGTCTATTGATGTATGAAGCCACCCATTATAATAATATAATGATGTTTTTAAAAATGGAGATACAGCTTCCATAGTATAAAGGATTGGTCCGTAAATGCAAAAAAAGCAGCCATTTTTTTTAATGTGGTTGCCTATAAGGCATTCAGTTAGAATCCTGTTTGGGTCTCTGTGGGTTAAATTTGGGGAAGTTCAACTATGTGACGTTGTAATGGTTTAGAATGGAGGTGAATGGCCGAATAACCCTACCATGTCTACAGCTGTGAAATGTGAGTGGTAGTTTCATCTAGGATGCCAAAAAGGTGATTATCATGTTTAAGCCATGATTCAGTGGCTGCAGCAACATCTGGGCATTGAGCTCAAAGCATGTTTCAAAGCTTTTGATGCAGTCACAGGGTTATTGTGGTGGTACTTAAGCAAGAAAAATGGTGAAACAGAAGGAAGCTGGAAAAGAAAAGGGGGCTACAGCAGAGTATCTTTTGGAGAGAGTGACAAGGTCAATGAAAGTTATGGTGAAGGGGCTTTTGAAGTTATGGAACAGATAACTTATGTGGTTGTAGGTGTAAATACTGAGACCAGGAGTAACAAAGTGAAGACAGTAATGACAGGAGGGAGATTGGACTACATAGTTAATGAAAAAAAACTACAGATGGAAAATGGAGAAATATAGAGAGTATTCTGGGAAGTGGATCTGAGTGAAAGAATCTTAATAATTAACACAGAAAATGAAGGGTCAGTTGGGAAGGGTGTGGTACAGACAGCAAGTGATTCCATAATGTGTAAGTATCCATTTTGAAGTTGTCTGGTGGGGTGGGTGCAGAAAAGCTGAATATGTCTATCAGGACTCCTAAGAAGTGGGATTAGAGGACTATCAGGACATATAGGGTAAGTTGTGCAGTGGAATAGAGTAGAAGAATCACCAATAGAAACTGGATAGCAGTTCAGCAATGAATGCAAGTGCAGCAAGAAGATGAGTGGCTTGTGCTACTGGTAATGCCAAGTAAGCAGGCATTGGAGGAGACTGGGCCAATAGAAGACATACAGAGAATCTGAGCAAACAGAAATGGTAAATAACTGAGACAGAAAGGAGACAGTGGCAAATTAAGCAGACCTCGGGCCTGGGTTGTTTTCAATCTATGGTCCTCCCCATAATCTACCCCATTCCCCGCTCTTACCTCCTGTCTCAACCCCCTGGTCTAAACTTGTTATTTCAGGGAGTCCCCGAGACCCCCCCCCCCACAAATATAGTATTCTGCATAGTTGCTTACTAGATCCACACTAAACATGGCAACATCTTTAGCTGTCTGCTGTGTCTGCTTTTCCAAAATACTGCACTAGTATTACAGTGTGGGCTTGTCCATCATTTGTTTTGTGACAAACTCTAAGAAATGTTGTTGTCTCCCTCTCAGTGGATCTACATTTGAGCCAATGAAAGAGAAAAAATTGGAGCTGATGCATGTCAAAATAAAGTGGATCCAGATTATGATTTTTTTAAGCAGCATTGACTTTTATGGGGCTTCCCAGTTAGCACAGGGCCTTGGGCAGCTGCCAAGGAACATTGTGCTGGATCCATCCCTGCACTGGGGCCCCCATCTGTTATATATGGTACAGTATGCATTAGTTAAGGGGAAAATATTGCCTTTTGAATCATATGGTTTTATTTCAAGAAGTAACAGCAGGATTTGATGAAGGCTGACAGTGTATGTTTTTTATCCTGACTTTGGTAGGGTATTTAACACTGTTTCTGAATAAATGAACAGCTGATAAATTAAAAGCATTAAATGCTAATTCATGCATAATTGAATGACTAAGCAGCAGGACAAAACAAGTAGGGGGCATATTAGCTGTATATCCTGAAGGGCATTATTCATCCTGAAGAAAGTTATCAGTGGTGTCCCAGTACTTTTCACACTATTTTCTAGCTAGAGATAGCATCATTCTGAATACCCTACTCAGTACTTCCATGTATATTAAAGTTACTACAATCCATATCCTGATTTCCGAGTGCTGAATCCTTTATGAGGAGTTTGTTTATTGTTTCTCAATCTATATGAAGTTTACATGCATTAATGCCATGTACTTGAATATTAATTTAGATTCAGCCTTTGTACCTTTCACCAGTGAATAAGTTAACCTGCATAGTCTCCATCATTAAGTTGCTTATAGTACTGAAAATCACCTGGAATAGCTAGTATCCTGACAGTGCCACTCAGGAACCACAAAATGGATACTCTGTGAACAATTACAAATGACTGTGTTCACAGTCATAAGTTTTAAGGGCAAGGATCTAGAAAAGCCTTCATTCTCACTACTGATTTATATTAGTCCATTATGAACTGGGTTCCTATTAGCAATCACACACTTGACATTTTAAACTGAATCTTGTAAGGCATTGCTACTGAAGTTACAAACCCCCCAAACACACAAAGCAGTAAAACATATAAATTCTGGTGTACCAGGCATGATCTCAGAGCTCTAACCGCCGTGATAAACAAGGATAAAACCTGCATAAATTATTGATTTCAACAATTGGCTAAGCTTCTGGTGTCATTCAAAGGGGATCCAGTATCTGTCTGCCTGGGGCGACATGATCGACACACCACAATGCTTTGCCAGACATGGTCTGCACCTGTCACCTCTGGGATTCAGATTACTGGCTAAAGCTCTTGCCACCCCCATAGTGCCTTTTTTAGGCAAGGTTCAAAGGACAAAACCACCACTGTAACAGATATAAGCATGCAAAATCTGAAGGTAATGCTACTCAATGCTAGAAGTCTAAACCTCAAAATGCACTCTGTCAAGGCACTCCTAAAAATGGAGAACATCAATATCTGTGCAGTAACTGAGACCTGGTTCAAGACTCCAGAGAGCACCCCTGCAATACCAGGCTACAACTCTTACCACACTTTTCGGCCACCAAACCAAGACTGAAACACTAAAGGTGGAGGAGTGTCTATATTCACCAAGGATATTCACACCTACAGGCTAGTTGCCCAACACAATGCATCTGAAATTCTCCAGGTGTAACTAACACTAGGTAAGACTGCAATCAAAATTGTAGCTTGCTACAGATCCCCCACCATGCCCCAAGATTCTCACTACATCTTTCTAAACATACTGGAAAATATTAAGATACAACCAAACACCCTAATACTGGGTGATTACAACTACCCTGCCATTAACTGGGAAAACTACTCAGGTATCAACACCTTTTCAAAACGGTTCTTGGAATCCATAAATTCCAATGCCCTGGATCAACTAATCCATTGTCCCACCAGGGGCTCCAATATCCTAGACCTGGTCATTACCAACATGGGAGATAGATGCTCCTCACCAGTAGTCACCCTCTCATTAGTCAGGTCTGACCATAAGCAAATCACCTTTGACATCCATATCCCACTCCCACCCCCTAGTAAGGAAACCTCTGTAAAAAACTTCTCCAAAGCCATCTTCATGCTACTTAAGTCAGAAGTGACAAACTTCATGGCACCCATGCAGACGGGAACTGAAAGTTCGACTGCTGAATCCTACACTAAGGCACTGTACAAGCACATCCACTCGTGCATGAATTGTGCCATCCCAAATAGAACCAAGACACTCTCCTCCAAAAAAAGGAAGCCAATCTGGTGGTCTCCTGCCATAAATAAACTATACAACAGAAGGATGAAACTGTTGCAAAAAACAGGGAAATCCCAGGATGCAAAAAACTCCCTTACCAGCCTCAGTAAGAAGCTGAGGTCTCTCATAAAATCCTCCAAAGCTAGTTACGAAAATAACATTGCCAAAGATTCCAAAGACAACCACAAGGCATTCTATAGTTATGTCAAGAATCTAAATGGCAATGCTCAGATCTGTACTGAGCTACAACAGAATGGCATAAAATATTCTGATCCCAAGGATATTGGCAATATCCTGGCAGATCAATTTAGTGCCAGCTTCACCCCCTAAAGTGCCCATCTCAATACCAAATGATTGCCAAATTCTGGTAATCATGGCCACACAGGTAGAAACTGCTCTCTCCAAAGCTAAGAATACAGCATCCATGGGACCAGATGACATCCTGGGCTGTGTACTACATGAACTACAAAATGAACTGGCACCTCACCTAAGTGTCATGTTTAATCATAGCCTCACCTCAGGCTTTGTGCCCACTGAGTGGCGCACAGCTACAGTTATCCCACTCCACAAGGGGGGATCCATCTTGGATCACGGGAACTACTGTCCCATCAGTCTGATGAGCCTGATCTGCAAAGGCATGGAATGCATTATCATGAAATTATAAACAAAGACATTGGCAACCTTCAAACACTGGACCCCACCCAGTTTGGGTTCGTGAAGGGTCGATCTTGTCTCCTGAACCTGATTTACTTCTTTGAATCAGTCTCCAGAGCTGTGGACGAGGGTAAGGTGGTCCACACAGCCTGTCTGGACCTTGCCAAGGCCTTCGACACCATCCCCCACTCTGGAATCATAGATAAAATTACTAAGCTGGGCATAAATCCCTACATCACTCGATGGGTTGCCAACTGGCTTACTGACAGAACCCAGACTGTAAAAGTAGCCAACTCCAAATCCAGCTCCAGACAATTGACAAGTGGAGTACCTCAAGGTTCAGTCCTGGGACCACTCTTGTTTGGCATCTACTTCTCTGAAGTACAGGCCAACACTAAGGGACTCTGGCTAACAAAGTTTGCAAATGACTGCAAACTGGGAGCCATTATTGAATCCCCAAATGATGTGGATATTCTACAAAAGGGTCTTACAGAAACAGATGCTTGGTGCCAGAGCCATGGGCTCAAGCTTAATGCCAAAAAATATATAGTTATCTCCTTTGGGAAAAACCATATACCCGCCACATAGGTGGCAGTACACTAAACACCGAAAGTGTGATGAGAGATTTAGGGACACAGGTGGACAGTGGTCTCACTTTCGATAACTGCATCGCCACAACAGTCAGGAAATTCTTCTATGTGTCACACCTCATCACTAAGGGTTTTTCATCCAGAAAAAAAGAGGAGGTCATTGTCCCACTGTACTCATCCTTCATTTGACCCATTGTAGAGTACAAAGCCCCATTTGGTATGTACCTCACAAGACATCTGCAACAGCTGGAAAGGCTGCAGAAATACCTCACTAAAAGAATCACAGTCCTAAAGCAAATGCTCTATGCTGACCATCTAAAAAAGTTCCAGCTATACTCTGTGGCATATCGTCTACTCAGAGGTGATCTCTGCTTAACATACAAGGCCATGTCAAACCCTGAGCTGTTGGACATGCTCCCCTTAAATAAATCCCAATCCCTCAGAGCCACACGGTCCAGGGATCTAAACCTTGTCATCACAATGAACAAAACATGCTGGAAGGATAGGTCCTGACCCAGAGACTCCCCATACTCTGGAATAGACTGCCCATACATGTCAAGCAGAGCGCCTCCTTGGCCCTCTTCAAAAGGAACCTTGACAATTAGATGGGGGATAGGAAATTCACCCTGGGGATCACGTCAATCACCCTGCTAGACAGGGGTCCAGGGAAGTAAATATTGTGAGAAGAAATATCTGAGGAATTGTTTGGCTAGGCTTGTATAGGTCCTAGGGCCGAAGCCTAGTACCAGCCTATGAACCTATGAACCTATAACTTCATTAAGGAAAGATTGCCTGGTACCCTACGTATTTAACAGCTTAGAAAGCTGTAGCAAAAGGTATGAAATAAGTTTCTTGCCCTGTCTGAACTTAGTAATGTATGCTAGCCCTAACCCTGCCCCTACCCCTATATCTTACCTTCAAAGAGCCCTTTCCAGAACATTACCACTACACAAGACAGGCACAGACAGACACACACACACACACACACACACACACACACACACACACACACACACACACACACACACACACACACACACACACACACACACACACATACACTCATGCACACATACTCAACACTCCAGTTACTTATAGGTACCAACTCCACATCAGAGCAACACTGTGAAAAGTGAAAAAACACTGTAGTACACTGTCAGCTGACATAGTGCATGTGGTTTTGAATAAAGTATACTTATGAAAATTCTGTGCAAGCCTCTGGCTGTAACTATACTGACTGGAGTGTAGGTAGGCCTCTGGCTGTAGCTATGCTGAACTGGAGTATAGGTAGGCCACTAGCTATAAGTATATTCACTGGAGTGTAGGTAGGGCACTGGCTGTAACTATACTGATTGGAGTGTAGGTAGGCCACTAGCTATAACTATGCTCACTGGAGTGTAGGTAGGCCACTGCCTATAAATATACTGACTGGAGTAGGGGTAGGCCACAGACTGTAGCTATACTCACTGGAGTGTAGGTAGGGCACTCTTGCATTTTTCCTCAGGAACCATAAAAAAGATTCACTAGATTAGGTCAGAATCATCCATATAGCCAAATATTTATTAACATAGCTCGCAATTCAACAAATCAGTGGTGTAATGTTTTCCTACATTACTTTTTAGGTTGTAATAAGATAGGATCATAAGAGGTTACTAGACTAATAGCCCTAGGGCTCTTACAAGCTTAGCTAAGTACACCCCCTGTTCTCAAGAATATCAAGATATTAAGCAGAACTAAGTCAACAAATTCTGCCCTTGTCCAAGAGGGACACAGGTGAAACTCCCAGGGTGAATTTGCTTCTTCCCCATCCAGTCATCCAAATTACACTTATATAAGGTCAGTGAGGGGCTCTGCTTCACCTAAATTGGAAATTTGTTCCAGATTAGAGGTAACCTCTGTGAGACATATCTGTCTCTCCACCAAGTCCAATTGATATCATAGGATCATAGTTAGTAGGCTAATAGCCTTAGGGCCCTTACAAGCCTAGTCAAGTCTGTCAATGTATGACATATGCTGAAGACCCTGAATTTTCTTTGTAAGAAAACTTTCAGGTCTTTCCAGTTGCTGCAGGTGCCTGGTAAGATACATACCAAAAGTAGTACTGCACTCTATTATTGGCCTGATGAGTGAGGAGTACAGGGGGGTTATAACCTATTTTGTTCTGGATGCAATGCCCTTACTTATGAGGTGGGCAATAAATAAAGCCTTTCTTACCACTGTGGAGATGTGATGGTCAAAGGAAAGGTTGCTGTCAACCTGTGTTCCCAAATATCTCACCACTGATTGTGTGCTTAGGGTGTTGTTATTAATGTGGTAATCTGCAGGGACATTGTCCTTGCTGAGGGGGATGATAATGCATTTTGTTTGCATTGAGTTTTAGCTCATGACTTTGGCACCATTCATTTGTCTGTGCAAGTCCCTGTTGTAGAATGTTGACATCATCTGGGGACTCGATGACTGCACCCATTTTGCAATCATCAGCAAACTTTGTCAGCCATAGGGGTCCCACCACCGATCCCTGTGGAACACCACTGATTACAGGTCTGCTGGTGAAGGTAGAGTCGCCATATTTTGACTATGTGTTCTATCAGTGAGCCAGTTTGCAACCCACCTGACAATATATCGGTTGGTCTCCAGCTGGGTGGGTTTATCAATGATGCCTAAGTAGGTAATAGTGTCAAAGGCCTTAGCCAGGTCCAGGTAGGCCATATGTACAGATTTGCCTTCATTTAGGGCTTTGGTGGCTGTCTCAAAGAATTCCACCAAGTTCAAGAGGCAGGATCTCTCTTTAATGAAGCCAGACTGGGGTGGTTCAAGCATTTAGAGGTCTCCTATATCTTTGTTGATAACGTCCGTGATTATTCTTCCCCTAGCATTGCAGATTAGGCTGGTCAGTCTTACGGGTCTATAGTTCCCAAGGTCTGTGGAGACACTTCCTTTATGTAATGGGATGACAGCTGCTGTCTTCCATTTGGTAGGTACAAAACCAGTGCTTAGACTGTGGTTAAGAAGAGTACTCAACGGTGCAGCTAGTTCCTGTTTTAATCTATTTAGAATGCAGCCTGGGATATTATCAGGTCCCATAGAGGCTGTACTTTTGGCTTTGCTGAGAACATTTACAACTTGCTCCTTGGACATTCTAGGTGGAGGGCAGATGGTAGGGATGCTTTGGGAGATGTGTGGCAGGGAGGGGGGGAGTTTTCACTGAACCTGTTAGGTAGCAGGTTGGTTATCTCTGCGGGTTCAGTATATGTGGTGCCATAAACAACCAATTATGTGCACATTTGGGTTTTTCCTTTAAGGTTTCTGATGTAGCTAAAGAAGGCCTTATGGTAATCCTTAGTGAAGGAGGCTAATTTGGATTCATAATTAGCTTTAGAATGTCTTACTAGGTGTCTTATTTGCTTCTTTAAGCCGAGGAGGGAATGCTTCCAATTCAGAGACCATTCCTTCTGGCTCTTGGACAACAATTTCTTTCTCTTATTCTATAACCTGTTAATGGCGGATGTCTACCAGGCAGGCTTGTTCTTTCTTGAGGATCTTGTTTTGATCCTATCAGGTATGGCTGAGTCAATACATTTGTATAGATGCTTATACAAGGCAATGGTGTAAATCCCAGTATTGGTCTCCATGCCATCAGTGAGGGCAAGGGCTATGAAGCTACTGTTGCCTTCACATATTAGGTTGTAACTGGCTTCAAAGTTGCTGCTATTGGAGGGTCAGATGTTATTGTTACTTCTAATGAAACTGATTTATGTTCAGACATCACTAGGGAGGGCTGCACACATGGGGTGGTGCAATGATAACCCATGTTAGTGAGCACCACATCTAGAATGTTTGCAACCCTTATGGGGGTATCAACCATCTGGTCCAGGGCAGTGGAGTTGATGAAGTCTAAGAACCTTTGGGTAAGTGTGTTAGTACATGTATAATTTACCCACTCTATGGATGAGTAGTTAAAGTCACCTAAAACCAGGGTGCTTGGTTGTATCTTGAGCGATTCAAGTAGATCCAAGTATGCAATGTGGGTATCCTGGCTCATGGAGGGGGTCCTATAACTGGCAATATCTTGGAGAGGGGTCTCACCTACAGTCATTTGGACCTGGATTAGTTCAAGGGAATCATTTTGTTTAACCAGTCTAGAGGTTTATTTATCATTGATGAATATTGATACTCTACCTCCTTTAGTTCTCACACTTTCAGTTTGTGGTCTGAACGTGTGGAAGGCTTTATAACCCAGTATGGCCGGGGTGCTTTCCGTGTCCTTAAACCAAGTGTGTGTGACTGCACAGATGTCAGCGTCTTCTAAGGTGAGGGTTGCTTCCAGTGAGTGCAGGTTTAGGTTTAGCCTCCTAGCATTTATCAGCATAACCTTGAGGTTGTTTTTTGAAGGTTTTCTTACGTCAGGGAATTTTGTTGTTGTGACATTGCCTAAAAAGGCACTATCGGTATGGCAAGAGTCTTAGCCAGTAGCCAAAAACACAGGGTGACAAATGAAGACCATCTCTGGCAAAGCATTGAGGTCTATCTACCATGTCGTCCCAGGCTAGCAGGTACTGGTTCCCCTTAGAATTATATAAGAAACTAAGTCAATTGTTAAAGTCAATCATTTTTTGTTTGTATTGTGGTAGCATCTTAGGTGAAGGTAGTATGCTGCTCAAGGCTTGGGACATACTTGCCTGAGACACATATTCAGAGAGCTCAGTCAAGTCTCTTTTCATATAGTCAGTGAGGTATGTCTCAAGTCATTCAAATTACCATGAACTATGATGAAGTCATAACGGTATTTGTTGTAGAGAAACTTGATTGTGTAGATGATCTGGCAGATCCTGGCACCCAACAGACAGCTGACCATAACCTTCTCCTTGTCCAGCCTGATAAGTGGGACAGCTATGTGTCTCATTTTGGAGTCACCTATGACCACAAATTTGCTTTATATGTGCTTTGTCTTAGCGACTTGTTTGGTGAGACACTTGTGCTTATGGTTTTATGTGTTTTGAGTGCTGTAGGTACTATATTAGGTGTAGCATGTTTGTGTTTTGAAGGTCTCTGGTGTTTAGTTAAATATCTGGTGAGTACCTCCACGTATGATAATTTGTGTGTTGAGAGCGTGGTTTGTGCAGGAAGTGTAGCATGTGGGCTGACAACCTGTTCAGTGTCACTGTTCTGCAAACAAGAGAGCAAGGATTCCAAATTCTTAGTGTATATGCATCTCTCACACATTGGGCTTGAGTGGTTTAGGAGTAGGGGGTTGTCCGTGTACATGAGGCAATTGCAACACTGCCTCAGCATAACCATGTCAATCAAGCTGGCGGGAGAAATGGAGAACTGACCATCCATAATATTAGGTGCAAATTTGCTTACTTTAATGAGGAAGGATGTGATTTAATTGGGGGCTTAATGCTGGGTCTATACTATTGGGGATCTCAAGGGATACGAGATTATTAGGGATTAGGAGATTTCAATTAAGGTGACAAATGCTGTAGAAAGCCCAGCTGAGGTGCTCTCTAAGCAACTAAGTGCAATTTAAGGGACTCTTCAGTTGGAGCACAGGCAGCTTCTAAGGAAAAATAAATCTTCTTTAACTTTTGTGTCTATAACCACCATTGGTTACCTCCACTGTGTGGTGCTGTGTGAAGGTGCACTACATGCAAACAAATACCTCAGATTGCTCAGATGAAGATAGTGGAGCAGTGGTCAGTTGCCAAACTCTGTGGAACTGTGTTAAAACAGGTGCAAACGCAGGGCTTATGCAGCAACTGTGAGAACTCTTTTTTAAAACAAGTTAAGCAATTTTCAATTTTTCAAACAAGCTGGCCAATGGAAATATTCAGTACTGAGTCTTATTCCAATATTCAACTCAGATGGGTTATTTGCTACTCTCTTCTGCCACAGAGGTGCAGGGGGCCCTCTTAATGTAAGATGGCTGGTTTTAGTGTGCACATAATGCCAAAGAGTCTAGATTCAGCAAATATGAATCCAGTCAATGCTATAAAATATACAAGTACTAGAAAATACAAAGAGCAGGAAAATCAGTCACAAACAACAAACAATTGAAACAGTGAAACAGCAAAACAGTTAAAACAGTTAAAAATAGTTAAAAGTAGGTGGCCATTCAGTAATAAACAGTTTTGCAATACAGTGAATAAAAATACTTATTTTTCTGTAGATTTCAAAGAAAGCCTTGGATTTCATTTGGATTCACTCCAGAGATCAAAGAGAGCACACCAATCCTGGAGCAGCTCCTGTAAACTGACCACAGGCCCTTGCAAATCTGCTGCCTAAATACAAGCTAAGTTAAACAATTTTCAAACAAAAATGGAAATACTCAATACTGAGTCTTATTCCAACAATCTCTAACACAGATGGGTCCTTTGCCAGACTCTTCTGCCACAAGTGTGCACGGGGCCCTCAATGCAAATTGGCTGGTTTTAGTGCTCAGATAATAGCAAACAGTCTAGATTCAGCAAATCTGAATCTAGCCTATGCTATTAAATACACAAGTACTAGAAAATATGAAGTGCAGGAAAAACAGTCTCAAACAGCAAACAGTTGAAACAGTGAAACACCAAAACAGTTAAGATGGCTGAAAAACAGTTAAAAGTAGGCAGCAATCCAATAGTAGGCTCATAGGTTCATAGGATGGTACTAGGCTATCGGCCCTAGGGATTATGCAAGCCTAGCCATAACAATTCCCTGGATAGTTCTTCCCACAATATTTACTTCTCTGGACCCCTGTCTAGCAGGGCGGCTTGCATAATCCCCGGGGTGAATTTCCTATCTCCCATCCAATCATCAAGGTTCCTTTTGAAGAGGGCCAATGAGGTGCTCTGCTTGACATGTATGGGCAATCTATTCCAGAGTATGGGGAGTCTCTGGGTCAGGAACCTATCCCTCCAACATGTTTTGTTCATTGTGATGACAAGGTTTAGATCCCTGGACCGTGTGGCTCTGAGGGATTGGGATTTCTTTAAGTGTAACATGTCCAACAGCTCAGGGTTTGACATGGCCTTGTATGTTAAGCAGAGATCACCTCTGAGTAGACGATATGCCACAGAGTATAGCTGGAGTTTTTTTTAAGTTTAAAAGTGCAATGCAGTGAATAAAAATGCTTATTTTTCTGGAGACATCAAAGGATGCCTTGATTTTCATTTGGATTCACTCCAGAGATCAGAGAGAGCACACCAGTCCTAGAGCAGCTCCTGTAAACTGCACTAGTAAATGCCAGTTAAGAATATGTGGTGTCAAACTGTGTATTTTGTGCCATAAAGTATATTTGTTCAAAAGTGCAAACCGCTTCAGTGCAGCTCAGTGCTGCTAATATCTAACAAGTTCCTGATGGGTCCACGCTGGTATTATGTTCTGTATCACTATGAAAGGGCTAGACATTACTGTATATATAAAAAGTAAAATATTTTAATAGCTTCAAGCCCTGCCTATTTCCTTAATATATACATTGAGCATAAAACAACAAACTGTTATGAAGGAAGGTGAAAAAACTGTGCACGGCCTTTTATTTGCCCTGCAATATGAATCACTCAGCTACAACTACTGCCCTAATCACTCATTTATGAAAGCAAAATATTCAAAAGCATTAAATACAAAAAGTGCAATTTTCTTTCTATTTCTTCACATTCACAAAATTGTGCATACTAATTGTGGCAGGCTGTTAACTCCACCAGTAGTAACGAGTTTGAACAGAACAAAAAATACTACACTAACATGTGGACTGTCAGATTCTATCTACTAAGAAAAAATAAAGTCAAATACCCAAGGGTACTGTCCCACCTTATGGATTCTATTCCAGCTGAAAAGCAAACTTTTTCCATTTCTCTTTGCTGTCCCAATTATTCATGAGAAGGTAAGTAACAGAAAGCTGCAGCCATTTTGGATGTGGTCACTGCAAGATGATTTATTTATTCATTTATTTTATCATAGTAAAGTAACATTTTGACTGCTACTAAATAAATAAATTAAACACCTTTAGTTGGACAGCGGCACTTTCCTGTTCTGAGCATGTGTAGATGGTTGACACCTCCACTAAGTGTACATGTAGTCTGCACTTTGTAGTAACTTTTATGAATTCCTGTCAATATTTAAAGTTGCAAGAATATCAGTAGGAAAGCTAAATTAGGAGGAAGGAGGTGTGAGCTATGTCTGTGTTGTCTGTTCACTCAGAACAGTGTACACTTAATGTAGGTGTTATTGAATCCTGGCTAAATACTTGCAGTGTCATTTAATATTGTTTTTCTTTTGTAAGTAAGCCCAAAAAGAATCACTTAATGATTCGCATTATGATAGCAATTCCTATCTTTTTTCCTTTGTTTCTTTTTTTTATTTGTTTCTTTTTTTCTTTCTGTTTTCTTTTTAGCAATTGCTATATTCAGCACATAAGAAGTGTTAAACATAACAAAACTAATAAAATTAGGTACGGAGTTGTTGACTGGCCATGGTCTTCCCTGAAGCTGTAACCCCTAGTGGTCATCTGGATCACCCCATTATAATCTGTCACGGGGTAGGCTAGAGATGGTGTGAATCTTAAAAAGTGTTTAGAGGTCACAAGTAAAGCAGGGCTTACAGAAAGAAAGATATAACAGTAATAACATAAAATAATGGTAGAATAGTGTATAATCAGGGATAGTTATAATAAACTGCAGTTCTATCACTTTCAGGATGTGTAAGGATAATTTTATAACAGTGACGAGCAATTCTGTGGTTCAGGGCAGTCTAGATAGATCAGTAAAAATTAAACAGAAGAGTGGTGAAAGGTTGCTTCTCTAAAATTATATTTCTTTTATGAGGTGGACAAACTCTGCCACTTCCCATGTGGAGAATGCACTCCACATCTCCCACTACTCATCAAAATTATCTCTGAGGTCACCATTTTTTTCCTTGTGTAGTTCTGTGTATACCAGCTAGAGTACTGTTTTCATTATGTAGGAAGAAACTGATTATGTAGAAAGATTGATAGCCAAATCACTACTGAAAGTTGACTTTGCTACTTGAAACAACTCAATAAATCATCACACAACCAACCGAGTTAACTATTTTCTTTTAAAATTACGCAGTGATGCTTTAAACGTGATAACAATAATAGAGCTATGAAATTGAAACTGTTATATTATGAATGGAACTTATCTGAGTAAAGCAGACACAGAACATTTTAATTTCATCATAACAAAGTTAAATATTAGTGGTGTGTTTTCAGAAGAACATACACACTTGCATACTCCCTTTATGGAGGTCTGCATCTCCCACCCCCTACTAATATACAAAATAAATCAAACTAAGAAAATAATTGAAGTCATGGCAAGCTGGATTCCAACAATAAAAAATGTATTAAACTAAATTCTTTTGCCCCCTAAAAAAATGGGACTTCATCAGAGTTAAAAACACATCCTCTTCCAAACTGTTTAAGTTCTTACTTAACCAATCACACCAGGATTTTGATCTTGTTGCTCACTCAGTTCTCCTAGACTATCTCACTGAAATAGGCATTAGCGATGACACACTGCCCTGGTTCAAAAACTATGTCTCTAACTGATACTTGTCAGTTAATTTTAATTCATCTACCTCTACATCAGTCCCTCTACAGAAATGTGCCCCTCCTGAATCTGTTCTGGCACCTCTTCTCTTTTCTATCTACATCAACAAACTTTCGTTTAACTTATCCCATCTTCCTCTCCTGCTTTATGCTGATGACTTGGTCCTATTCAACTCCAATCATTTTGTCTCTTCTCTTGAACTCTAACTTCAGGCTGATTTTCATGCCCTTATTCAATGGTTTCAGTACTAAACTCCTTGAAAACAAAAACAGTGCCTTTTGGCACTAGGCAAAAGCTCACTTATATTTCCAGTCCTCTAAAAATCCTTCATCATCTTAATAACACTATTGAAAATGTCACTATATTCAAATACGTAAGGGTTTGGTTAGACTCCTTCCCAAATTTCCAACTGCACCGGAGATTCACACACAAAAAATTCCATTCTCTCCTATTCTGGGCTAATAGTATCTTCATTTTTCTATCTAAACCCTGTAGAAATACCATAGGTATAGATAGCTTACTGGCTCATAATTGCAGTAGCTTCTAAAAGAAATGTATCCACCCTCCAGTCCATTTCAAATGTCATTTGCAGATTTATTACTGTCTCCCCAAGAAATGAGCATCATTGTAAAACCATTGAAAATGCTAACTGGCTACCTATGAAAGAATGAGCTGACTTTCTACTTGCCTCTCACCTATTTAAACGTAATAGGAATAACACGGTTCTTCCCACTAGCTTCCAGATAATTCAGAGATGTACCACTGTACAACCTCAGACATCTTAACTACTCATGTATTCTCCTTCTAACCCATGCAAACTAGGTTTTGCTGCACAGACCATGTTGTTTCAGTCCTTGGTCCCACACTGTGGGAATCTCTTCCTTATTTTCATGAAGATAATTGCATTTGCTCATTTGCCTCCATTTTCCATTCACAAATAAAAGCACGTTTCAAGGCTCTAGGAGAATGCAGCTGCTGTCTCTCTGGTCATATAACTTAACCTCTTTCTTCCCTTCTTCGGTCTGTATTCCTTGCTCTGATTCTATTTTTGATTCTTTCAGCACGCCATCTATGATTTCCACTCTATATGTAATGGTCATACGTTCATAGGTGATTACTAGGATAATGTCACAAGGGACCTTACAAGCCTAGCCAGTATAACCCAATTGTATCCACTATATGGCCCCTAGTGAGAAAAGGATGGAATAGATCTGTGCCTGTGCAGTGGGTATCTTACATATTGTGATTTTTCAGCCACTGTGTATATAATGTCATTTATCTATTGCCTTTATATCCTCAAGCCAACTTTGCTATTCATGTTGTATATAATAAAGGTATATATTGCATTTTATAATTCACTCTGTATATAATGCCATATATTTTCTGTGTTTTCCAAGGGCTGAGACTGAAATAAGTCCAATGGGATCAATGGTCTACCCTCATTAATAAACTGAAAATAAAATGCCTCTCTTAGCAAATGTAAATGTAAAAGCACCTTTATTCCAAATAGCCATCCTATAGTATGTGCTTTTAGTATTGTCTATGAATTGTTAATACGACATTTGTATGAAGATGGCACTTTTAATAGGTTTTATAACCTATCAACAGAAAAACGGATAGCCTTATCACAATTGAAGTGCAATGATGATATTATTACTAAAGAAGCTGATAAAGGAGGGTCAATTGTAATTATGAATAAATGTGACTATTTCTCATCTCTGAATGTACTTTTATCTGATGTTAATACTTTTAAAGAAATTTTTGAATCTGATATTAACAGGGTGATTAGTCATATTAATATGAATATTTCTGACCTGCAGGTCATGAATGACATTGACTTAGATACTTTTAATTATTTCAAGGTACCCTCACCAGTAATACCAATTCTGTATAGTTTACCTAAAATTCACAAATCTTTACAAACCCCCCCATGAGACCCATAGTCTCTGGAAGGGGCTGGCTTACTGAGCCTATCTCACTTGACTTACAATCTGTTCTATCTCCCTATTTGAAATATATTAGAAGTTATATAAAAGATACAGCAGACTTCTTAACACAATTGAGTCTGGTTCAAAAATCAGAATGGTGCAAACTTTTCTATGGTGGTGATGGACATACAGTCTCTTTTTACTGTTATACTGAATTTTTATGGAATATCAGCAATTAGAAAACTGCTGTTGGAGCATGGTGGACTAACAGGCCACTACACTGAAACTATCTGTGAGCTATTAGAGATTGTTTCAGAAAATAATATTTTTGTGTTTAACAATAGGTATTACCATCAAATATCTGAAGTAGCCATGGGCACATCTGTGGCTAATACTTATGCCACTTTAGTATTGAATAACTGGGAAAAAGAAACCATTTTTAACATCTCTATACAACTATCTAAGAAGGTATGTTTTATTAGACGTTTGTGGATAATGTTTTTTTTAATCTGGAATGGTAGTTGTGATGAATTGACTCAGTATGTTGATTTTTGAAGAGCAGTACTGAATTTTTGAAATTTACTATGGTCCATTCCGATGAAAGAATAAATTTTCTGGATGTTACCATCAAATATGATGGTGCCAATATGCATAATTTGGTATACAAGAAACTGATACATGGCAATAAATATCTGCATAGAAAAAGTATGCATGCCCCACACTTATTCAGGGGTATAGTAAAATCACAGATGCTTGTCTTAGTAGATTAAATACTAACATACAAACCTATGAAGAACAAATTAAAGATATGATACGACTATTTTCTGAACGGGGATTTAATATTGATATGATTTCCCAATGTTTCAATGATGTCACATTATTAAGAGCCAGTACGGTTAGTCCAAAGTTTAATGCTGAGGCAGAAAACATGGTGACCCCCACAATTGCCCAAGACATTAACTAGCCTTCTTTATTTTATGTCATGACCTATAGTAGAAGTACCCCACAAGTAATGAAAATTATATCTGATAATTGGGGAATATTAGGATCTTTGCCAGAATTGAGACAATTAATTGGTGCTACTCCCATACTGCGGTGGTGGCGCTGCGGTAGCGTTGTCGCCTCACAGTACGACACTGTCCTATTCCATTCTCAGCTAGAGTGTCTTCTGTGTGGAGACATGCATGAATGGGCATACCTTCGTTGAAGGTTGTGCGTCAGAGCTGGCAACTCGGCATGTAAAAATCTACTGCTAATCATTAGCGGACTGGAGTTCCGCTGTGGCGACCCCTGACCGGGAAAAGCCGAAAGACACAACAAAGTTATGTTCTAAAGATATCAAATCTAATGCTGGTATAATGAAGGGAAGTAGGAATGGCACCTACCCCTGTTACAACTGTTGTTGTTGTGCTTATATTAACAAGGATACTATATATATATATATATATATATATTTTAATATAACTCCTTTTATATATACCTGTGTATGGCAATATCATTTTATTACTTTAATTGAATATTATTTGATTAATTAATTGTGCTTATAAATGGCTGTGAGTTTTTTTAATTTGTTTAAATGTAATGTAGTAAGATATAATGTCAACACTGATGAAGAGTTTGTGATCTGAAAGCTTTGTTTTATTAAAATTTTCTACGTTACTCAGTTTGCTGCTTTTTTGTCAATTCCCATAGTCATAACCATATAAAACTAAAAGTAATGCTAAAATTTTCTACGTTACTCACTTCGCGTCTTTTTTGTCAATTCTTCATTGTGAGCTGTTTTACTTGAATTTGTGGTTTTTAGCATTAGTCATTATGACTATGGGAATGCAATATACCAGTCTATGGAAGCACATTTAAAATACAGGTGAAATTAAAAGAAGGAAAATTCATGGAATAAATTAGAACAATTTATTCGAACTACACTAGTGTTTGTTTGCTGTTTAATTTAATTGTTTGGCTGCCCACTAAAGTGTGCTAGCCTGTACTACTGACTTATTGCCTTTTCTGCATTTCTGTGTGTTTCTATTTAAAAACAAAAAAAACAAAAAAATATTCCTTGTTTTCCTACCTCTCCTAAACTAGTTAGACCAGTTTACAGGCCTTGCTGTATCCTGGGCTGTGTTGTAGTTCCTGTGTTGTCCATTGCCTTACTTGGATAGAAGGAAGTTTCTTAGCTCACCAGTGGGAGTGGGGAGCCTTGAATAGCCTACCTGTCCTTGAGGGAAGTGACCACAGCACAAGAAGCTGTAGTAATTGGTCATTTTGGACCATTTCTAGCTCTTTTGAAGTTCCCTGGTTAAAATCTGCCTCTGGCATTTTTTGAAGCCATATTGCTCAGACACAGCTCCACGTGGTCCTGTTGAGTCTTCCTGGCTACAGAGAACTGAAAAAAAGCGACTGCTTTCCTGATTAAGTATCCTGCTGTTTTTTATATTTGTTTTAACTTCTACTGCTTACCTAGAGCAAGCTTTAACTGTTTTCATAGTTATTTACTGCATTTTTTATTATCTGCACTTAAAAGTACATTTTAGTCGAAATTAGTCTAATTCAAGTCGAAAAGTGTTGTTTGCTGTTTAATTTAATTGTTTGGCTGCCCACTAAAGTGTGCTAGCCTGTACTACTGACTTATTGCCTTTTCTGCATTTAGAGCGGAGTTGCCACTAGAGCACCATCGGGCAGCGCCGGTTAAACAAGGTTAAACTATTTCTGGCTCCGTAAAGTCTGCTCTTCATTTTTTCCCTTAGAACTGCTCTACTTGTAATCTAAACAGTCTATTCTCTATCTGTAAAGCTCAGCACTTGTTCCTAAAGCATTTTTTAGTCAGGTAAACACTTCTATATTATACAAAGTACTTCACTAGCTTAAAACCCCATTATGTTCCCACTTCCCTATAGGTCCTTTCTGACTCAGTTACACAACAAACTTTTTCATTTCTTCTAGCATGTCAAAGGGTCAGTTGCTAGCGTCCTCTCCTGCTCAGCTGGTGAATCTGGGAATATTGAGGCAATGTTACAATTGCCTCATGTACACAGACAACCCTCTCCTCCTCCCACAGAACACAAATACATGCGAGAGATGCAACTATATAGCCAAACTGGAGGCTGAGCTCTCTCAACTCAGGACTGGCAAAACCAGACAGGAGGAGAAGGTAACCACACACACCATAAACCCAGTCTCACATAGAACTATCACAACTACAAATCAAACACATAAACACACAAAGACATACTGAGAGGCACTGATCAAAAATCTACCAAAACAGCAGAGGCCTCCAAAGCAGACACCCAAACAACTGCCACCTCATGACATAACACAAGCAACACATAGATCACAAAGTCAGTGTGCAAATCAGTCACAGCCCTTAAGGCCAAACACAATGCCAGACACACTTGTCATAGGTGACTCCATAGTCAGACACACTGACGTCCCACTCACCAGACTGAACAAGGAGAGGGTCACAGTAAGCTGCCTGTCGGGCGCTAGAATCCGCCACATAACACAAGCACTCAGGTCACTCCACAGCAAGTACAAGTATGACTCAGTCATTGTCCATGCCGGTGTGAATGACCTGAGACGTACCTCCCTGGACTACATGAAAAGAGACATAAAGGAGCTCTCAGATTATGTAGCCCAGGCTGGTATGACCCTGACCCTGAGCAGTATCCTACCTTCACCAAGAATGATGCCACAATACAGAGACAAAATGATCAGTTTTAATAATTGGCTTAATTTCTGGTGTCATTCTAAGGGGATCCAATGCCTGTCTGCCTGGAATGACATGCTTGACAAGCCACGCTGCTTCGCAAGGGACAGCTTGCACCTGTCACCCCTGGGTTTCCGGATATTGGCAAAGGCTCTTGCCACCCCCATAGTGCCTTTTTTAGACAAGGCTCAAATTCTAAACCCACCGCCCTAGAAAACAATAATGGAAAAAAACTAAGGGTAATGCTGCTCAGTGCAAGAAGTCTAAATCTCAAGATGTATGCCCTCGAAGCCCTCCTCAGTATGGAGAACATCGATGTCTGTGCTGTGACTGAAACCTGGTTCAAGGCTCCTGAGAACACCCCGGCACTATCAGGTTTTACCTCATATCATGCGTTCCGGCCCCAAAACCCAGACCGTACCACAAAAGGAGGGGGTGTATCCATATTCATCAAGAATACCCACACCTCCAGGCTGGTGGCAACTCACGAAGCATCAGAGACCATTCAGGTGCAATTAACCATAGGCAAAACTGCTCTACAGTTTGTAGCATGTTACAGGCCACCCTCTCAAACTCAGGAACCCCACACAGCCTTCCTGAAGACACTGGAGAGTATAAATGTCTCTCCAAACACCATCATATTGGGTGACTTCAACTACCCAAACATAGACTGGGAACATTACTCAAGCCTCAATACCCTAGCCCAAAGGTTCCTGGAGTTCATAAACTCAAATGCTATGGAACAACTTGTCACCATTCCCACAAGAGGTGAAAATATACTAGACCTGATCATCACAAACATGGGGACAAAATGCTCCACACCGGAAGTATATCCCTCATTGGTGAGATCAGACCATAAACTAATCTCACTGGAGATCCACATCCCGCCCCCACCCCCAACAAAAAAGACCACAGTGAAGAACTTCTCAAAAGCCAACTTCACACTTCTTAAGACTGGTGTGGTATCCTTCAAGGCCCCTGAGCCATTGGAAACCACAACCCATGCTGCTGAATCCCTTACAAATGCTTTCTAAGCGCACCTTCAGGATTGCATGGATCAAGCAATCCCAAATAAAATCAAGACCCTTTCCACCAAAGGCAAGCGCCTGATCTGGTGGACCCCAGCCATAAACAAACTTTACAACATGAGGAGAAAGCTACTACAAGATACAGCAAAATCCCTAAAAGGGAAGACATCTCTGATCAATACTAGTAAAAAACTACGATCACTCATAAAATCATCCAAGGCCAACTTTGAGAGAAAAATCACCAAGGACTCAAAAGACAATCATAAGGCCTTTTTTAGCTATGTTAGAAATCTGGGTGGAAACTCACAGATATGCTCAGAATTAGTCCAAAATGATACAAAAATCACTGAACCCACAGACATTGCAAACATACTGGCAGACAGGTTCAGTGAAAATTTCTCCCAAAAGGAGAAATATCTATCCCAGCAGAGTGTAGCCTCCCAATCATCTCAAATGCCCAGGTGAGAGCTGCTCTCTCTAAAGCTAAAAACACAGCATCAATAGGACCGGATGGTGTCCCCAGCTGTGTGCTACACGAACTCAATGAGGAACTAAACCCACACATAAGGCTGCTGTTTAATCTTAGCCTTACCACAGGATACGTACCCAAAGAGTGGCGTATGGCAACTGTGGCCCCACTCCACAAAGGTGGTGCTTCTACGGACCCTGGTAATTACCGCCCCATAAGCTTAACAAGCCTGGTCTGCAAAGCTATGGAGAGGATCATAATGGAACTCATAAATAAAGACATAGGGGACCTACAGACATTGGATCCTACCCAATTCGGCTTTGTCAAGGGCAGATCATGCCTCTTGAACTTGGTCGACTTTTTTGAAACAGTCACCAAGGCCATTGATGAGGGTAAGGCAGTTCACACAGCCTACCTTGACCTTGCAAAAGCTTTCGACACAATACCCCACTCGGGTATCATAGAAAAGCTCACCAGCTTAAATGTAAACCCATATGTCACAAGATGGGTTGCAAACTGGCTCAAGGATAGAACCCACAGGGTTAGAGTTGCTGGTGCCATGTCAGACTCCAAGCCGGTCACAAGCGGAGTCCCACAGGGCTCAGTCCTGGGCCCCCTCTTGTTCGGCATCTACTTTTCAGAAGTGCAGGCAAACATAGGAGGATTGTGGCTGACAAAGTTTGCAGATGACTGCAAACTGGGCCATAGTTGAAAATCCATCAGACACAGATATCCTTCAGAGAGGTCTCATAGAAATGGATAACTGGTGCCAGAGCCATGGCCTTAAGCTAAACGCCAAAAAATGTATAGTCATACCCTTTGGTAAAAACAAGGTAACCCCAAGTTACCACATAGGTGGCAATCCATTAAGCACAGAAGAGGTTATCAGGGACCTGGGGACCCAAGTTGACAGTAACCTTTCTTTTGACACTCACATTGCCAAAGTGGTTAGGAGGACCTTCTACATTGCCCACCTGATTATGAAGGGATTCACATCCAGATCAAGGGAGGTCATTGTTCCCCTGTACTCTTCACTTATCAGACCAATGATTGAGTACAATGCCCCATTCGGAATGTATCTTACCTGACACCTGCAGCAATTGGAAAGACCCCAAAAGTTCCTCACCAAAAGGATAAAGGGGCTCAAAAATATGCCATATGCTGCCCGACTGAAGAAACTCCATCTCTATTCAGTCGCATACCATCTGCTCAGAGGTGACCTGTGCCTGACATACAAGGCCATGTCCAACCCGGAATTAATGGACATGCTCCACCTCAAAAAATCCAAATCCACCAGAGCCACAAGAGCAAGAGACTTAAACCTCAACACGGATATAAATAGGACGTGCTGGAGGGACAGATTCATCTCCCAGAGACTCCCTATGCTGTGGAACAGAATCCTGGTCCATGTGAGACAGA
Source organism: Protopterus annectens (assembly GCF_019279795.1). Lineage (NCBI taxonomy): Eukaryota > Metazoa > Chordata > Ceratodontiformes > Protopteridae > Protopterus > Protopterus annectens. Next base: position 14,941,430 of record NC_056731.1, read on the forward strand.
GCACCTCGCTGGCTCTGTTCAAGAGGAATCTTGACCAGTGGATGGGAGATCGTAGGATTACCCTGGGGATCATCTCTGTATCACTGCTGGACAGAGGCACGGCAAACTAATGGGTATAGTATTCTTCAACCTAAGGGGTGGTGAAAGCCACACAACTCTGGCTAGGCTTATAAATGCCCTAGGGCAGATAGCCTAGTTTGAACCTATGAACCTATGAACTAGTGGTGCTGCGGTAGCATTGTCGCCTCACAGTTAGACGTTGCCCGTTCGATTCTCAGTTAGAGATTCTTCTGTATGGCGACATGCGTGACTGGGCGTTCCTTCGTTGAAGGTTGTGCGTTAGGCCTGACAAGCCAGCACGTCCAAATCTACTACCAATCACTAGCAAACCGGAGTTCTGCTGGTGCGACCCCTAACCGGGAAAAGCCGAAAGAAACGAACAAACTGTGAACATGGACTGATTGACAGTGTATTCTGATCAGAGTCATAATTAAGACATTGCCTTATAATGGAAATATGCTTGCCTTTCTTTATTTTAAACATAATACTGAACTGTCTTTTAATAAAACGAGCTTTCGTTTACCGTAGAGTGATACTTTAGCAAAATGTAGAGTGGTACTAGATCCAATAAGCTGGGATAGGAGATTTAGTGCAAGGACAACAATAAAGGGAAAAGAGAACATTCTTTTTTCATGATGGTCAATGAGCTGGTATTTTCTGAAACAAAATAGCCAACTTTGCTACATTTTGGGGAATTAGGAACCTATGAAAGCAACAAAATATCAACAACGGGTGAGGAGTTATAGGTCTTAAGAATTCATTCTTTCAAATGCATCATCTTTATCTAGACTACTATATGTGTCACACTCATACGTATCAACTTTCTAACAGTAATTATAGAAATATGTGTCACATTCATACATCTCAACCAAGTGTAATTATAGAAGGTGTCACACTCATAAATTTCAACTTTCTAAGAATAATTATAGAAATATGTGTCACATTCATACATCTCAACTGTCTCAGAGTAAGTACAGAAATCCATGTCACATTAATAAATTTTAACTGAGTAATTATAGAAATACGTTTCACACTTATACTTCTCGGCTGTCTAACAGTAATTATAGAAATACTGGTCACACAAGTATTAATAGAAATGTGTGTCACACTCGTACATCTCAAATGTCTAAAAGTAATTACAGAATACTTGTCACACAAGAGTAATTATAGAAATATGTGTCACACTCGTACATCTCAACTGCCCAGAATTTTGCAGACTGCCCAGAATTTTTGCCTCATTGTTTTTGTAAAATTTGTGGATTCTTGCATTTTATTGAGGATTGCAGTTGCAAAATAATGAGGTACATTTTAACTTTTAGTGTTCCTAGCCTTCAGAAAATTCAGCTAATGCAAACTGTTTTATCCAAGCAACTTTCTATATTTTTAAGAGCAATATCTAAACTCTGTCCCTGATTTTGACACTTGTCCCCTTCCTTCCCCACTTATTTTTGTCTTTGTTCAGAATTCAAAGATGCTAATAAGTGTGGTCACACTTGTTTTTATTAGCCTTTAAGGTAATATAATACTTGCACTTAGTATTGAGAAGAGTTACTTGTATATTGAAATATAGAAGGTAGAACCTTTGCAGAACTTAAGATGACAGTAGTAGATGTAAATTTCCTGGAAGAGAGAACCTCCATTACTCATAGAATTATTTCAATGTAGGCTGCTTGCAGAAAGTAGAATTTGTGTCTTAAGTGAGTAGTACGCTGTAGATTTTTATGTGTAAGCTAAAGGGAGCCAACATTTTTGAGCAGATTGAAAAAAAGGATGGATTTTGTTCTTGTAAAATATTTGGCTGCCAGGCAGAAGACAAACATGGGGAGATGATGATGATACTCAAGACATATACATATATAATGTTATGGAAATATAACACATTGTCATGTAATTGATTAGGGAATCCTCATTGCTCAGGGCATACTCATTCAAGGTGAAATGTATCAGTGCTATTAATAATAAGTTCAGATTGCTGAGCGGAAGTATTTTTTTCTTTTACAGTTTACTGGCCAGAATTGAAAACATGCAAGCCTGAAGTATTTATTTATTTTCATTTGTTAACCAGGATTGTCTGATTGGGTCATGTAAAACATCTTTTCAGAGGAGACCAGAGGAGAATAGCACCAGCAAATGAATACTGAAAATAATTCTAGTGAATGTCTGAGTAACACAAAACAACAACTGGGTAGCAGTAGTTAAATAATAATTAATTAATTAAAAACAGTGATAAAGTAACATTTGGTTTTAACAAAAGTAAATGAAGGAGTGACTCTATATAATTTTGAAAGAGAGAGATGGAAAGAGGTGAAACTGACTAGATGGAAGAGCGACAATGGTAGTATGTGAGACAGTATATAATGAGTGAATAAATGATAGAATGGGAGAATAGAGTTACGGGTAAGGTTATTAGTTGCTAGACCTGATTAAAGTAAAGAGTAGTAGTTTGTAATATTAAAAATGAGATGAGAGGGAGAAAAGTGGGTGGGTACAAAATGGAAGTAAAAGGGAGAGAACTGGGGGAGATAACAGAGTAGGAGTAGAGAGGACTGGAAACATAATAGTGAGATGGATGAGATGATAGAAAGTAGAAGAGAGACAGAGTAAGCTTTGTCGAGTGAGTTCAAGAAAAGGAATGGAGAAAGAAGAAAGGAGGATGGAAAGAAATATAGAATTATGTGTAGATGACAAGATCAGAGAATGGAAGGGAGTGAGAAAGCTGTAAAAGGAAAGAGGAAGGGTGAAGAAGATGGAATTAAGAATGGAATATAAGTTAAATACAGAAAACTGGGGAGAAATTTAGAAAGATAAAAGATGCAGCAGGAGCTAATAAGTGAGGTATAGAGATGAGGTTTGCAAGAAGCATGATATATTGAGAGATAATAAGGGATGTTTAGAGTACAGAGTAACATTGGATAGAAATTTATTCAAAGAGAGGTAGAGTTGGTATTTTTAGGAATTAATGAAAGAGAGTAGAATATTGGGGATGTGTACTTAACCAGAAGCAGATTCAAGTCTTATGTTTGTAATCTTTTAGATTGTTTTTGGAAGAACCAAAGAATATTATTTGTCTAAT
>NC_056731.1:14947062-14964562 GCF_019279795.1 Protopterus annectens
AACTTCAATGTTGAGTTGATGACAGTATTGTAATGTACAATCCACAGGAGACAACAGGAAACTACAGATAATGAAAAGAAGGTCACAAAGCTTTTTTCTGACTGAGTTCTGAATGATTCATTGGACTGCAAGGATTTTAGTGACTTCCCAGGGTTAAACTTACAGTGTACCAGCCTCTGGTAAGAATAGAGGCTTCTACATCTCAGCTACCTAATTTTGGGTTTTATTAAAGGCTTGATTTTGTTGGTTTGCTTCTGAGGGGGCATAGGCTTGCTTTTAAGTGGATGGCTTCTGTGGAAGTGGCAATGTCTAGAGAAGCCTTCCAAACTTTAAATAACTGGAAGATTGCTCAGTTCAGTGCTCTCCATTGCTGAGCTGCTGACATGACTCTACCATGCAATCTGGAGAATTCAATAGAAGACCACAGGGAACAAGGAGAAGATGACAAATACATTTTCTATCTGGGTTCCAGCTGATTCAATGCTCTACAAGGCATTCATCAACTTTATAGGGCCAGATCTGCAATGCACCATCTTTTGGTGAGAGTACAGACTTCCACATGCAAGTCAGCTGAGTGTGTTGAAGAACTGATGTGCTTGATTTTAAATAGCCAGCTTCTGTGGATAAATGGGGTTGATTTTGATTGGCCAGTTTCTACAAGGATGGAGTCTTTAGACATTAAATTACCAGTGATTTGCTCAGTTTGGCACTTTACTCTTCTCTGCATAACACTGTTGGGCAGTCTAATTCCTATTATGTTAGCAGTGAAAGACCCTAGTCTACATACAAAAGGCAATGTCTAGAGGATTTCCAAGATGGCTGCACACTCATCAACAGCTTAATTTCAGGATTTCAAGTGTGAAAAAAAGAAACTACGAAACAGCCAGTGATATTGTCAGCTTCAGTAAAACTCATTTAATGGCTACTAAGTACACTGCCTGGAAGATAGCAAGGAAGAAATTTTGAGAACATGAAAGAAAATCCACAAGAAAAGGTGAAGAGAAATCACTGTCTCAGAAGAATTTAGTAACTGTTCAGGAAAAAAGCAGTTCAAGCTTCAGCTTTGGTACAAGAGATGGTTTTCAGTAATTTAGAGGAACAAATTAAAATGTATATAGAGGTGATTAAAATCAATGAAACTTTGAAAGAGTGTATCAACTCATAAGAAAAGTTTGGAAAAAATAGAATACATAACTAGCTATTCGGGTGAACTAATAAATCTGCAAAAATCAAGAGGGTGCAAGCAAGAAAAGGCTGGCTGAGTATGAAACTTCTTAAGAAGAGCTGTTTTCAAAAATGGTCGAGTTAGAAGACAGAACATTACTAGAAAACCTGAAATTTTCAGCTGTACCAGACAAAATGGGGGAAACAGACTATATTCATTTTCTGAAAGCACAAATAAATAACTGGATTGCTATTCCACAGAAGGATTTGTTCATTGAAAGGGCACATTGAGTGTATGCTCCAAACCTGGCTATGAGAAATCAGCCAAGACCTGTAATAGTAAAGATGCAATCATGCAAGCAGAAGGAGTTGATCCTGACAAAACTGTGGAAGAAGGGAAAAGTATTAAAATTGGAGACAGCAGAGTGTTTGTGGAAAATAATTATTCACTGTATGCCAGGCAGAAGAGAAACAAAGTTATCTCAGCAATCAGGGTATATCAAAAGTGAGGGCAAGATTCAAGCTGTTGTATCCAGCTGTTTTCAAAATATTTTTCCTACAGGATCAAGACATTTCTGGATGCAGAACAGGCTAAGGAAGAAATAAAAGATTTTATCCAACAAAAAGTGTGCCAAAAAAACAGAAGACTACTCCACAGTCTTCTTATAATAAGGCTCATAGAAATACTTTGCCAGTGAAACTTTTTTTCAAATGTTCTACAGAAAAATGCTTGAGACACAGAAAAAAACACAAGTGTTGACTAGAAGAATCAGAAGTACCTTGGACTTGAATCGGAGTCTGGTGTTGAGAGATGGAGAAAAACAGGAAGAAACCCAGCAGCACTGAAATTTGTAAATCAATGCGAGACTATAAATCATCAATCAAGTATGGCTTTGCAAGAAAAAGTGGCTGAAAAAAGCCTGGACTTTTGCTGACTTTGTTAAACTTGTGGGTGGACTGTAAATCATATATCCCCTTTATTTCATTAATGTTAAGAAGGACAACAAAGGGAAAAAAAGAAGTATCTGTAAGTAAAAGAATGCTTGTTCTTGTTGGCATTTGTATAAAACATTTCATGATAAAAACAGCGTTAGCTTGTTTTTTCCATTAGAAAATGTTCTCACTGAGAGACAGGTAGTCTGGAGCTGCAGGCAGTAGCAGTGGGAATTCTCTATATTCTGTTCTGAGTGATATTTACAAAGATTCCTTCATGCATCTGCAAAGTTGTTAGCTATTTATTTCTCATTGCTAACAACTTTTACATGGAGATGATCTGTCTTTAGGTGCAATTAATCTTGATAGTTGTAAGCATTGTTTGCTTAGGGAAATGCATAAGTTGAAGATACAATGGCATGTAGACCAGTAAAATACAGTTTGGAAATATGTGAAGTGAATAAGAAATAATTAGCCTCCTAGCAGTGTTAACACTTTAATGCATTTATTTATTTTATTTGGAATTTGTTAACTGGCAATAAACATTTCTTTAGTTTTATTTAAAGGTAGCCCGTATACTTTTTCTTAGGGCTAAAAGTTAGCATTTTATGAAAGCAAAAAAGCATTTTTTTCATATCTGGGCAGAGAACAGAAATAAGAAAAGAACATACATCAATCAGTGTAAGTGAGAACACAGACTGTAACATGCACTTTAGCACGAGTAACCTTAGTTTTACATTAGGTTATGTTTGTGGGTGTAGTTGTTGATTGGGGCAATTGTTTCTATCTGAAGCTTAAACTTCATTTACTGAAAATGTACATAGTTTTGTATGTTTGTTCTAAGTTAATAGGTAATGGAGTGTTCTGAAAATGCATTTACTTTTTTTGCTTGAAAGCTTTCATTAAAGCAAAAAAAAAACCCTTCAAAATATGGCATAGATTAAAACAGAGATGAGAAGGAACAACTTTATAAAAGATCAGCCTGACAAATATTAGTATGTGCATGTAAGGAAAAAGTTGTAAATACCCATTAAGAAAAAAACTGTAATGTATAATAGGTGGGAACAATAGCTTTTTATTATAATGACTGCTCTCTTCATAGTGTCTTAGAATGCAAATGGCCTCACGTGTAGACAAACATGAAATATTACTGATTTATATTAACAATGCAGTCTACTAATAGCAATGCTGCATGATATACATTTGCCAAAAAATTAATATGTGGTGTGGATATCCCACCACTGCCAGCCAATTAATATGTGATGCCCATGCACTGGCCCAGTAATCAAGGAGCCTCAAATCCTCACCACTAGCACCAGTGAGTGATGTGCACATTGGGAAGGATAACAAGTACACACACAGTAAAGTACAATTTCCCTTATGAGCACACAGAGATCACAGTCAGTCTGGGGCTGGTTTCTCCCTTTCTCTCCAGAACCCCAGTAAGAGTCCCCACTGGCACAGCTATAGGGTCCAGATCTTAGCCTAGTGGTCAAGCTAAAACCTCTAGCACACTCTCTGTCCAACCAGTGCTTTGTGTCCCTGCCCAAGTAGCTCACACACACACACACACACACACACACACACACACACACACACACACACACACACACACACACACACACACACACACACACACTTTGAGATAAGAGTTACATACAAACACACAGACACTTTTGGGGAAGGCTGGCACAGGCTCTCCAGCTGTGCCCCCTATCAGCCCAGGCTATAAGGTAGTAATTACTGCCACCAACCACTAATATCAGCTACTAATAAGCCTATTACCAAAGGGTGTCCAATTGTATTGTGCAATACTATTATCCAAATAGTAAGTGTGACCAGAATTTTTAAGTCTGTTGGAGTGGCTTAGTACAGCATCACTAAATACATGCAAGCACTTTAGTGGTTAAATTATCTCTACACTAAACAACCACAGTTGAAAGGTTTAAAATATTTAATAATAAAATCACAAGACAAATCTTCTCAATCCAACACAGTGCTAGCCAAGAGTTCAGAAATCAGAGGAAACGTTAAAACAATATTGTTGGATAAACTGACATAAGTATAGAAAACAGTTAGACTAAATCTGACTAAATTCCTATATAACTCTAAGAGCAATACTGTTCTAAATAAACTTACATACATGCAGAGCAAAGGCAGAGTGCTGGTGGTGTTGTCAGTTCTGAAGACAAATGCAAAAAGCTATCTGTTTCTCTCTGAGATCTCTTAAATTGATAATACATCATTGCTGACTCATTTTAGATTACATCATTCTTGATACTTCTCTGGTTCCCAGGCTACCAGAAACTCTAAATTTACATTTCTTAGCAAGTTTGAACATGTTCAGGAAGTCACAGCAATAAAAGACATTATACATGTAAAATCTAGCAATTAACTCCGGCCTCAAAACAATAGAAATAATTTCTTCATCCAGACATCCTGTCTTGGAGCTTTGAGATCAAACAGTCATAAAATGCTCACTTTATCAACTTTCTTCCAGCAGGGTGCACTGTGGTTACATTTTTGAAGTTGACAGGCAAGGAAACCAGCTAAGTACACCAACGCACAATAAGAACGCAAACCCTTCAAATTATGATGACCACGCTCTTAAAAAAGACAATTTATTAATGTATCTCAACTGTAGCAATGTTTTCGTTGTTAAAACAACTTCCTCAGATAAAAACCACTCTTCTCCACATACTTTTATACAGCTACTTAATTAATTAATTACATAGTGAATATTTAAAGCAAAACATACTAAATAAAAAATTCCTTACAAAATTACATTTCAAACACTAAAATATTCACAAAAAGCAATCAGTCTTATATATTATATGCATCAAAAATAGCATATAGTTATACACATGTAGTATGAATAAAATTATCAACCAGTGTATACTGGTAATACCCATACACAATATAAAATAATTTAAATATACATATATAATAACAATAATAGACAAACACTTTTTTATGAACTTATGAAATCGTTGTATGCATACAACTCAACAATAAAATCCTTCTACTTTACAATTGTTCTGCTTTCAATTTTAAATAGGGGACAATAGAGATGGAATCATTCAACCCAGGGGGCTTGTTTGATTCCAATAGAATCTGCCAACATGTTTCTTTATGAGACAGTAATGCAGGCCAATTGCCTCCCCTTTTACACTGTACAACTGATTCCAGAACAAAAAACTTAAATGTTGCTCCTTCACAGACTAAGGTGTGCCTATACAATGCATTGGTGTTAACTTTTCTTTGAATGTCATAGACATGTTCATATACACGCCTCCTTAGCTGCCTCTCCGTCTTGCCCACATAAAATGCCTGGCAAGAACGGCAGGCAGCTAGGTACACCAAACCCTTGGAATTACAATTAAAAAAACTGTTTGACCACAATCTCCTATTTCTACTTTCCAGGTATATACTGTCCTGATCCATAATGTACTTACATTGTGTGCAACACCCACAACGGAACGTCCCTTTCCTGTGCATATTCATACCTGTCAACTTGGAACTTTGTTCTAATGTCCTCTTTACATTAAACCCTTTTCTATATACAGTTTTGCAGGTTAGATCTTTAAGGTTGGCCAAATCTGTGAATTCCCTAAAGTCTCTGAATTCTTTTTCAATAATGTACCTAATCTCTCCTGCATGTTCACTGTATTGTGTAATAAACAGCTGTTCAGGGCCCATTTTATCAATAGGTCTGTGGGATAAATCACCCTCTAAAACCATCTTGGATTTCCCCAATATGGGGGCAAATCTACTTGTTCTAAGTTTCCTGACTTCATCATACACAGAATTAATCAACACTGCAGGGTACCCCCTATCCAGAAAAAATGACTTTAATTTATCCCCCTAAATGCCAAAATCATGATCCTCCGATGTCATGCGGGACACCCTTACAAATTGTCCCTTTAAAATAGATCTTTTTTGAAATTTTGGGTGTGAACTGGTATAGTGTAAGTACCCATTAGAGAACAAGGGCTTCGTGTAAATACAAGAACTAAAACGTTCACTCATTTTGCTGAGGGTAACATCCAAATAGTTTACCCGTTCAGCAGATACATTGTGAGTGAAACGTAGAAAATCCATTGTGGTATGTAAATAGGCAACAAATTCAACAAATGGGAACCAGAGGGAGAACTGGTAGATTTGGAACAGATTGTGGTTACCCCTATAGGAAATTATTTCAAACATTCTTTTAATGATTATCACATATACAACTACAGCGATATGGAAATTTCAGATACTTGGTTTTCTTTATTCACAAAAGGATTTAAATTTGTGCCTAGCAGGGGGAGCAGTTTGGTTAACACCATGTTGGATGTTAAACATTTTGTTCGCAAATTAAATTTACAACATATTTTTGGTAACACTTCTCAACCACACGGAATTAACCTTAAAAAGTCCAGTTCTTACAATCCCCCTTTACACCCCCAGTTAAAAAATTTAGAAAATAGGATTGAACAACACATCCGGAGGAAGGTTGGAAAAGTTAAATACACCTCAAATTTGAGTATGGCTGAGGCCAACCTCTTGGATGAGTTAGGGGGTAATCCCAGTATTCGAGTGATGGAACCTGACAAAGGGGGCGGCACAGTTATAATGGATCAGCTGATATATGAGGCTAAAATGCATAGCCTTTTGTTGGATAGTACCAAGTACACTACAGTTTCCTTGAATGAGGTAAATATTTCCTATAAAAACATCGACCTAGCGCTTAAAGACCTTTTGGATCAGGAAATTATTGAAATAGATCTGTATAATTTTTTGGAAAACATTCATCTCAAGGTGCCCATTATTTTTGGGGTGCCTAAGGTTCATAAAAAAGTGGAAGATCCTCCTATGCGCCCTATCGTTGCAGCTCAGGGGTCTAAGACCCACAATTTATCAAAGTTTCTGGATTGGAAGCTGAAACAATTGTGGGGAAAGCAAGAGTACCTTCTTAAGGACTCGTGGGAATTCTTGCGAGGGGTTACTTCTGACCTCTTTAGACCTGATATATCTTTTGTTACAATAGATGTGGTCGATCTATTCTCAGTCATACCCCACAGTGTCGGGTTAGAATGGATGGAGGAAGCATTATGGGGTTGTAAGGGTGTTTCCAACAATGACGTTCATTTGGTTTTACATCTACTTGAAATGGTACTTAAGTATAACTACATCTATTTCTCTGGGGAATACTTTCAGCAGATTTCTGGGGTTTCCATGGGGGCCAATTGTGCCCCCACGTATGCAGATATTATATTGTCAGTCTGGGAACAAAAATTTGTTGTGCATAGTGAATTTTCCAAGTATTGGATACACTATACTAGATTCCTGGACGACATCTGCATTTTTTGGGTCGGGCCACAGGATCTTATAGAAGAATTTGTTGCCTATTTACATACCACAACGGATTTTCTACGTTTCACTCACAATGTATCTGCTGAACGGGTAAACTATTTGGATGTTACCCTCAGCAAAATGAGTGAACGTTTTAGTTCTTGTATTTACAGGAAGCCCTTGTTCTCTAATGGGTACTTACACTATACCAGTTCACACCCAAAATTTCAAAAAAGATCTATTTTAAAGGGACAATTTGTAAGGGTGTCCCGCATGACATCGGAGGATCATGATTTTGGCATTGAGGGGGATAAATTAAAGTCATTTTTTCTGGATAGGGGGTACCCTGCAGCGTTGATTAATTCTGTGTATGATGAAGTCAGGAAACTTAGAACAAGTAGATTTGCCCCCATATTGGGGAAATCCAAGATGGTTTTAGAGGGTGATTTATCCCACAGACCTATTGATAAAATGGGCCCTGAACAGCTGTTTATTACACAATACAGTGAACATGCAGGAGAGATTAGGTACATTATTGAAAAAGAATTCAGAGACTTTAGGGAATTCACAGATTTGGCCAACCTTAAAGATCTAACCTGCAAAACTGTATATAGAAAAGGGTTTAATGTAAAGAGGACATTAGAACAAAGTTCCAAGTTGACAGGTATGAATATGCACAGGAAAGGGACGTTCCGTTGTGGGTGTTGCACACAATGTAAGTACATTATGGATCAGGACAGTATATACCTGGAAAGTAGAAATAGGAGATTGTGGTCAAACAGTTTTTTTAATTGTAATTCCAAGGGTTTGGTGTACCTAGCTGCCTGCCGTTCTTGCCAGGCATTTTATGTGGGCAAGACGGAGAGGCAGCTAAGGAGGCGTATATGAACATGTCTATGACATTCAAAGAAAAGTTAACACCAATGCATTGTATAGGCACACCTTAGTCTGTGAAGGAGCAACATTTAGGTTTTTTGTTCTGGAATCAGTTGTACAGTGTAAAAGGGGAGGCAATTGGCCTGCATTACTGTCTCATAAAGAAACATGTTGGCAGATTCTATTGGAATCAAACAAGCCCCCTGGGTTGAATGATTCCATCTCTATTGTCCCCTATTTAAAATTGAAAGCAGAACAATTGTAAGGTAGAAGGATTTTATTGTTGAGTTGTATGCATACAACGATTTCATAAGTTCATAAAAAAGTGTTTGTCTATTATTGTTATTATATATGTATATTTAAATTATTTTATATTGTGTATGGGTATTACCAGTATACACTGGTTGATAATTTTATTCATACTACATGTGTATAAATATATGCTATTTTTGATGCATATAATATATAAGACTGATTGCTTTTTGTGAATATTTTAGTGTTTGAAATGTAATTTTGTAAGGAATTTTTTATTTAGTATGTTTTGCTTTAAATATTCACTATGTAATTAATTAATTAAGTAGCAGTATAAAAGTATGTGGAGAAGAGTGGTTTTTATCTGAGGAAGTTGTTTTAACAACGAAAACGTTGCTACAGTTGAGATACGTTAATAAATTATCTTTTTTAAGAGCGTGGTCATCGTAATTTGAAGGGTTTGTGTTCTTATTGTGCGTTGGTGTACTTAGCTGGTTTCCTTGCCTGTCAGCTGCTTGTTTTTGGTGGATTTGTTGGTGCTGCAGCCTTTTGTTTTGCTTGGTGACATTTTTGAAGTTCATAACATATAACACAGTTTTTCTTACATTTAATTTTCTTACATTTGTAAAACAGCCTGTGGATTATATTAATTTTTACAATGACATAGAATTATCTACAAAATTCAAATTCTATCTAGCTGGCCTGGCAGCATTTCAGTTTTTCACACCCCCTCCGCGAACTGAAGCTAGTTTTTCAAGTGTCCCTTGAGAAACATTGCTTGAGAGGGTTAGGTCTATCTGAATATACCTTACTCCATTCCCTGTCTTGAGACTCCATCTGCATTGGCATTGTTAATCCCACTGCAGTGTGCAGTACTGCATTGACATATATGCTTGCAGCCCTAGGCTCCATCCTAGCAGCTTAGCATTTTCCTGGCTGGCTTGGTGTAACCATGTTAGGGGATAGTGATCTGTAACTACAGTGAATTTCCTTCCATACAGATAAGGCTGAAGTTTCTGCAGTGCCCACACTATGGCTAGACATTAATTTTCTACAGCTGCATAGCATTCCTCCCTGGGTTGAAACCTATGACTGAGATAAACCACTGGGTGCTCTTCTCCCTCTGAAGAAATCTGGCTAGGTACAGCCCCCACCACATTGAAGCATCCACCTACACAACAAATTATTTGCTGTAATCTGGATTGGCTTATACAGGAGTCCTCCCAAAGCTTCTTTAACTTCTGGAATGCCTGCTTACATGCTGTGGTTCACATTACCTTATCTGGCCTGTTTTTCTTTGTCAGGTCTGTAAGGGGAGCAACTATGGTACTATAACTGGGGACAAATTTTCTGTAGTACCCTACTTTCCCTAAGAATGCCCTCACCTGCTTTTTGGTAACAGGTGCAGGCTATGCCTGAATGGCTTCCACTTTGGCAAGTTCTGGCCTAATCTTACCACTCCCCACTCTATGTCTCAGGTAGGAGACCTCTGCCATACCCACCTGACATTTGCTCGGCTTAATTGTCAACCCTGCCCTCTGTAGTCTGCCCAGCATCTCCCTGATAGGAATGGCTGTAGATGGCAATATCATCTAGGTAAGCAAGGGCAAACCCTCTTGCTCCTGATGGGATATGATCTACCAGCCTCTGGAAAGTCACTGGGGCATTTTTCACCCATCCCAAAGGGCATCTTTGTGAACTTATACAAGCCAAAAGGAGTCACAAAGGCTGACGTCTCTCTAGCACTGGGAGTCAAGGGCACCTGCAAGTAACCCTTGGTAAGATCAATGATGGTAAAATACTTAGCTCCACCCAGATGCTCTAGAGCCTCATCTGTCCTAGGCATGGGGTAAACATCTGACTCTGTGTGACTATTTAATTTCCTGTAGTCCACACAGAACCTGGTGCTGCCATCCTTCTTTGGCACCAGCATTACTGGAGAGGCCCAGGGACTGTTGGACTCTTGAATTACCCCTATATCCAACACCTCCTGTATCTCCTCCCTCAGAGTCTGTTTGACTGTCTCAGGGACCCTATGAAGTGCCTGCCTAATAGGCCATTGGGGGTCCTGTATTCACCTTGTGCTGCACCCTGGTTTCCCAGTGAACATGTCCCCAAACTCCTGTAACACTGCTCGGATTTCTTGAACCTAGGTAGGAGATAGCTGCTGGGATATTACTACCCCTTCCACTGAGGTGTCAGCCTGAGCCTCACTGAGGAGATCAGTCACTAGATCTCCCTTAGATTCCTCCTGCAATCCATTGCAAATACTCAGCACAAAGGCCTCCCTATCATGGTAAGGTTTCATCATGTTAATATAGGTTCATAGGTGTGTACTAGACTAATGGCCCTGGGGCCTTTACAAGCCTAGCCCATAGGATTACTCTTGCATTGTGCCATCCAACCTTAGTTCCCAGTGCCTCTGTTGAGTAAAGCCACTGGAGTGATTCCCTAGGATGAATTTTCTATTTCCCATACACTCATCAAGATGTCTCTTGAAGAGGGCCAGTGAGGTGCTCTGCTTGACATGTATGAGAAGTCTATTCCATAGCATGGGCAGTCTCTGGGTTATGAACCTGTCCCTCCAGCATGTTCTGCTGATTGTGGTAATGAGGTTGGGGTCTCTGGAGCATGTGGTTCAGAGGGATTGGGATTTCTTTAGATGAAGCATTTCTAAAAGAGCTGGGTCAGACATGGCTTTGTAAGTCAAGCAGAGATCAGCTCTAATTAGGCGATATGAGACAGAGAATAGTTGGAGTTTTTTTAGTCTGTTCATATAGAACAAATCTTTAAGGCCTAGGATCATCTTTGTGAGGTACTTTTGCAGCCTCTCCAGTTGTTGCAGGTACATGGTACAATTTGTGCCCCTGCCTCCTGCCTAGCAGCTTTACCATGTAGTTAACATCACTTACCTTTTTTATCACCTTGTAGGGTCCCTCCCAGGCTGCTTGCAGCTTGTTCTGTCTGACAGAAATGAGAACCATTACCTGTTGCCCTACAGCATACTCTCTAGCTCGAGCATTTCTGTCATACCAGACCTTTTTCTCTTGTTGGGCTTCTGCCAGGTTCTCCTGGGCCAAGTCCATGTGTTCCCTGAGCCTTGTCCTGAGGTTTAGGATATATGCCACAACAGATTCCTTGTGAGATTCACGCTCACCTTCCCACTCATCTCAAATTAAATCTAGAGATCCCCTCACCCTATGCCCATACAGCAACTCAAAGGGTGAAAAAACTGTGGATTCCTGGGGAACATCTCTGTAAGCAAATAACAGATGGGGCAAATATTTGTCCCACTCCCTCTGAAATTGGTCTGCAAATGCCAGTAGCATGGACTTGA
Source organism: Protopterus annectens (assembly GCF_019279795.1). Taxonomy (NCBI): domain Eukaryota; kingdom Metazoa; phylum Chordata; order Ceratodontiformes; family Protopteridae; genus Protopterus; species Protopterus annectens. The sequence goes on from NC_056731.1 coordinate 14,958,959, forward strand.
TGGTAGAGTTTAACCTCTCAACAAAACCATTAGTCTGGGGATGGTAGGGGGTGGTCTTCAGGTGCTTCACCCCACAGTACTTCCACAGACAAGCGAGCAGGTCTGACATGAAATTGGCACCTCTGTCAGTCAGTATTTCTTTTGGAAAACCTACCCTGCTGAAAATCTCTAACAAAGCATTTACTACCTTTTCTGCCTCAATGGAGGACAAAGCCACTGCCTCAGGGTATCTTGTAGCATAATCTACTACCACTAGGATATACTTTCTTCCTGTGGAACTTGGGGTATTAAGGGGCCCCACAATATCTGTAGCTACCCTCTGAAATGGCTCCTCAGTCACTGGCAAAGGCATAAAAGGAGCTCTCACCTTGTCTTCTGCCTTGCCTATCTTTTGGCACTGATCACAGGTCCTGCAGTACCCTGTTACATCTCTGGAAATTCCAGGCCAATAGAAGTTCTATATAATATGTCTCTTTGTACGTTTTATGCCCATATGACTTGCAAAGGGAATATCATGGGCTATGGTTAGAAGCGACAGATGGTAGGCTCTAGGTACTACCAACTGCTGAATCCTCTTACTTTCTACCCTTCCCTCAGGGGTCCACTCTCTATACAGTAACCCTTTGTCCCAGGATACAGACTCCCCCTTCCCTTGAGAATTAGGTGCCTTGCTAGGTACCTCTCTCAGGCCTTGCAATGTAGGGTCTGGGAGCTGAGCCTGTCTCAGCTCTCCCTTTGTAACCCTTCCCAGATCCCCTTCCACAGGAAGTCTGGCATCCTCTGACAGCGGTGCCTCACTGTCAGCCTGGGTACTACTGCTCACCTCTGCCTTTGCCATCACTCTGTCCAAGGGATCATCAGTACCCACAAGCAACTGTGGCTCACCTTCAGTCTCACTGCTACATGGTAGTTCCATCCCTGAAGTAACCACCTCACCAGTCCTGGCTGCAAGTGTGTGGTCTGACTGGGTATCCCCCAGGCTACCAGACCGACATGATGACTCCAAGCCTGACTGCGTGTAACTGCACAAGCACATTGTACTGCATTATCAAAATCATCCCCTATCAGGACATCTGCAGGGATATCCTCAAACACACCTACTTACTGGCTTCCTTTTCCAACCTCCCAGTCAAGGTGAACCATAGCCAAAGGTATTTGGAATGGGGTCCCTCTTAAAACTCTGACTGGACTAGACTGCCCAGGCAAGTAATGTTCCTCTGTAACCATTGCAGGCTTCACAGCGGTTATGTCAGAGGTTGTTTCTCTCTTAGCAATGGCCTCTTTGCCATTCACTATCATAGGATATAACCTCTGGTGGTAGCTTGGTACCCTTGTTGTCTGAAGACAACTTACTGTTGGCATTTTTTCCTTCCCACTTACTGGTTCCTTCACCTTTTGTTCTCCGCCTTGCCTCTGTGGACATCTATATGCCACATGGCTCCACTGGTTGCATTCAAAGCAATTAACTCTAGGTCCTGGATGTGTACCTGGATTCATGGCTTCCCCTGCTACTGGCAGATTCTGTTGGGGCTGTCTGGACTACCCACCATGGGTTCCTTTAGAGCCATGAGCAGCACTGGGTATTCCTTTCCTGTGCAGTTATGCTCTGCTTGCTAGGTATAGATCTCCCTTCTTCCCCAACTCATCTGAAATAGCACATTGTCTATCAGCTAACCAGATCCTCATGTCCTCAGGAAAAGTGCTAAAATGTGTTCTCTCACCAAAAGGTCTGCCAGCCCTTCAAGGTGGTGACCTGACATCCACTCACCTGTCTATGAAAATAAGTGCTCAGTTCAGCAACATATTCACACACACTTTCATCAGCCTTGGGTCTATGGTCACGAAACCTTTTCCTATAAGCTTCAGGTGTTAGCTTAAAATATTCTAGCAAACAATTTTTAACAGCAGTATAATTTAAAATATTCTAGCAAACAATTTTTAACAGCAGTATAATTTAAGAAATTGTTGTTTGACAGTTTGGAATGTACATTTACAGCTTTATCATGGAGTAAGGGGGTCAGAAACTGTACCCAGAGCCTTTGGTCAACATCATACTGTTTACATACCCTCTCAAACATATGAATGAAACTATCAAAATTATCCCCCTCTGTAAACTGTGGAAGAAATTTACTGACCTTTTTTTGCTTCTCAGGTCCAGTTACTCCTTTACCTATTGCCTCTATGACTCTGGCAAAGATTCAGCATTTCCTTTTCATGCTGCCTCTGTCTCTCCTTCTCCACAGCTTCCATTTTCAAACGCCTGACCTCCAACTCATGTCTCTTTAACTCCAGATGGATCTTTGAGTCCTCTGCAGAAAGGTTGAGCTGTCCATTCCCTGAGTGTTGTACATCTCCATGGCCAGTCTGATCATCCTCCTGATTGCTGTTTTCTGATGCAGCTGTGACCAAAGCTGCAGTCATGTCTGCCTTAGTCAGGTTTCCATGCCCCAGTCCCTTAGCCTGGCACATCTCAGCCAACTGGCTCCTTGTCAGTTTGCCATATTCCTCTGCTGACATGCTTGCCTGCTCTCCCTGACTAATTAAGCTAACAAAATAAATAAAACAATTGTAATCTGAGCTCTAAATATTCACTGCATGGCTGATTTAGAGTACAAAAACACCTTCAGTGATCACTGTACACAAGCTACAGGAATTCACTATCCACACCACTGCAAGCCAATTAGTATGTGATGTGGCTAACTCACCACTATCAAACAATTAATATTTGATGTGGATATCCCACCACTGCCAAACAATTAATATGTGGTGTGGATATCCAACCACTGCCAGCCAATTAATATGTGACGCCCGTGCACTGGCCCAGTAATCAAGGAGCCTCAATCCTCACCACTAACACCAGTGAGGGATGTGCACATTGGGAAGGATAGCAAGTACACACACAGTAAAGTACAATTTCCCTTAAGAGCACACATAGACCACAGTCAGTCTAGGGCTGGTTTCTCCCTTTCTCTCCAGATCCCCAATAAGACTCCTCACTGGCACAAATATAGGGTCCAGATCTCGGCCTAGTGGTCAAGCTAAAACCTCCAGCACCTTCAGTGCTTTGTGTCCCTGTCCACGTAGCTGACACACACACACACACTTTGAGATAAGAGTTACATACACAGACAAACTTCTGGGGGAGGCTGGCACAGGTTCTCCAGCTGTGCCCTTTTCGGCCCAGACTATAAGGTAGTAATTACTGCCACCAACCACTAATATCAACTACTAATAAGGCCCTTACCAAAGGGTGTCCAATTTTACTGTGCAATACTATTATCGAAATATTAAGTGTGACCAGAATGTTTAGGACTATTGGAATGGCTTAGTATTGTATAACTAAATACATGCAAGTACTCTGGAGCTTAAATTATTTCTACACAAAACAGCCACAGTTGAAAGGTTTAAAAATATTTAATAATTAATAAAAACACAAGACAAATCTTCTCAATTCTACACGGTGCTAGTCAAGAGTTCAGAAATCACAGGAAACTTTAAAACAATATTATTGGATAGTCTGACATAAATATAGAAAACAGCTAGACTAAATCCGACTAAATTCCTATCTAACTCTAAGAGCAATACTGTTCTAAATAAACGTACATACATACAGAGCAAAGGCAGAGTGCTGGTGATGTCAGTTTGAAGACAAATGCAAAATGCTATCTGTTTCTCTCTGAGATATCTTAAATTGATAATACATCACTGCTGACTCATTTTAGATTATATCATTCTTAACACTTCTCTGGTTCCCAGGCTACCAGAAACTCTAAATTTCCATTTCTTAGTAGGTTTGCACCTGGTCAGGAAGCCACAGCAATAAAAGACATTATACATGTAAAATCTAGCAATTTTTCTGGTCTTAAAACAATAGAATGAATTCCTTTGTCCAGACAGCCTGTCTCTGAGTTTTGAGATCAGTCATAAAATGTTTTACTTTATCAGCTTTCTTCCAGCAGGGTGCACTGTGATTACGTTTTTGAAGTTCAGAACATATAACACAGTTTTTCTTTCATTTAATTTTCTTACATTTGTAAAACAGCCTGTGGATTATATTATTTTTTACAATGACATAGAATTATCTACAAAATTCTATCTAGCTGGGCTGGCAGTCTTTCAGTTTTTCACATGCCCTTATTCGTGTTGCTGGGAATTTGTAAACGAGAGACCAAAATTCAAGGGTTTTAGAGCTTATACATGTTCAAAATTCTGGTCTGCCCTTTTTTCTTTTGGCCTGTGAAACTACAGTTATTGCTGCCATTGGTGTAATATATAGCATGTGCACTTTCCGTATTGTTTGGAGTTTTGTTCTACTGTTCATGCTCTATGAGCATTAAAAGTTTTTATTTCACTCTATTTGATTGCTGGCCATAATTTTTTTAACATGTAACCCTTGCATTCTGGATTACTGATGTTTCTTTTCCTCCATCTGCAAAGGCAGACATGTAGATGCTGAGAAGTACGTGGTTAGAGTAGAGCACTGTCTGAAGATTCGTTTTAGCTTGATATCACATTGAAAGTGAATTATAATTGATTTAGCAGCTACTGTTAGTAGATTATTTATTCACTTATTGGTATTTAATCCAGCCTGTTAAGAATTCCCATACTTTGAAATGTAGTATTTAAACTTTACAGTTTATGAGGTTAGTCAGTGGCAGTGCTATAGCTTGGTTATTGGACTAGGTTTGGAATGTAAAGTTTAAAATGGTAGACAATAAGTAAACTCCAAATATTTGATGTGCGTTTGTTGTTCGGACAGCATAACAACACTTTTTTTTTTCATGGCTTTCAACTCCCCATGATTTCCCCGAATTTCACTAATTTTGCATGGTATTTTGGTCTGTTTCACAATAAAACTTAGTCTAAGTCATTGAAGATCACAGTACCTATATAATGACAGACAGTTTAGCTTCACATTTCACATTCTTCAGAAAATGAATGCTAATGCAAAACTTTTTTTTTATCCTAGTAACATTTTGAATATGTAAAAATATTTAACGTCTGTTCCTGATGCAGGGCCTTTGCTCCTCATAGTATTTTGGCTTTGTTTTTGATTTTTATGCCAGGAGGTAGAGGGTATGTTTGCCAATGTATTTATTGAAAGCTCGGCAGTGTGCCAAATGAACACTGGTGAAATGATAGCTCACTTGGAGATGTCAGGCTGTTGGGGTTTTTAAATTTGTAGGTTGTGATATGTTAATGCTTACATGAATTATGATGAATACGATGGTGACATACACTGCGGTGGTGGTGCTGCGGTAGCGCTGTCGCCTCACAGTAAGACATTGCCCTGTTCGATTCTCAGCTAAAGCGTCTTTTGTGTGGAGACGTGTGAATGGGCGTACCTTCGTTGAAGGCTGTGCATCAGGGCTGGCAACTCGTACGCAAAAATCTACTGCCAATCATCAGTGGACTGGAGTTCTGCTGTGGCGACCCCTAACTGGGAAAAGCCAAAACATACAACAACAATAGTGATATACAAGGGGTAGGTGTATTAGTGTGCGCGTGTGTGTGTGTGTGTGTGTGTGTGTGTGTGTGTGTGTGTGTGTGTAAAGCTCAAACAATGTAACAAATCCATCGCAACCCTGATTTATTAACTATAAA
>NC_056731.1:14967062-14982062 GCF_019279795.1 Protopterus annectens
TGTGTGTGTGTGCAAGCAATGGGTGAGTGTGGGGATGCAAGCAAGTGGTCAGTGTGGTGATGCAAGCTAGAAGTGTGTGTGTGGGGGGGGGGATCCAAGCAATGGGTGAGTGTGTGTGTGTGTGGGGGATGCAAGCAAGGTGTGAGTGTGTATCTGTGGGGGGGATGCAAGCAAGGGGTGAGTGTGTGTGAGGGGGGATGCAAGCAAAGGCTGAGTGTGTATAAAGGATGTCACCTAATTTCAATATGCCATCAAAGGATGCAGTGTTTCTGTTTTTTTTCTTTTTTTCCCAATAGTGGGTATTTTTCATACTGCCTGGTAAAAAGTTATAGTTATTCAGGGAGGCATGCATTGTGTGAGTGCAAGCAAGGGGTATGTGCATTGTGTGAGTGCAAGCAAGTGATGCGTGTGTTGTGTTAGTGCAAGCAAGGGGTGTGTGCATTGTGTGACTGGAGGCAAGGGGAGCATGCGTTGTGTGACTGCAGGCAAGGGGTGCATGTGTGTGTATGGGGGGATGCAAACAAGGGGTGAGTGTGGGGATGCAAGCAAGTGGTGAGTGTGTGGGGCATGCAAGCAAGAAGTGAGTGTGTGGGGCATGCAAGCGAGGGGCAATTATGTGTGCTGGTGGCGATGCAAACAAGGGGTGTGTGTGTGGGGGGGGTCCAAGAAAGGGGTGTGTGTGTGCAAGGGATGCAAGCAAGGGGTGTGTGTGTGTGTGTGTGTGTGTGTGTGTGTGTGTGTGGGGGGGGGGGTGCAAGCAAGAGATGAGTGTGGGGATGCAAACAAGGGTATATGTGTGTGTGTGGGGGTGGGATGCAAGCATGGGGTGAGTGTATATGTGTGGTGGTGGCAATGCAAGCAAGGGTTGAGAGTGTTTGAGGGGGATCTTTCAGAAAATGCATGGTAACAGTAGACAAGCTATGCTTATACTATATTCCTGCCTTCGGGCCTTTGTTCCCCCTCCAATAAATTATGGCTTATTCCAGATTTCTAGTGCTGCCAATGTGATAGATATAGTTGCATATCAAGTGTTTTTTTTACAAGGAGCTGAGAGCTTCAGGGGAAGAGAAGTTTAGTTCTGCTTATGGAAAGTTTGTTTGCACTGCTAGTAGCACAACAGGTAGTATACTTGCTTTGCATGTAGAAGGCTGTAGGTTCTGTTACCACAGTATGTAGATGAATAGGTGGTACTGTACTTTAAAGTAGGAGCATGCTGCATTCCAGAGAATGCTCTCCTTTGCAGAAGATACCTAGTTATTATGAACCTGTTAAGTTTGCCATCCATCCCCTATTACAATATTACTAGCTTATAATTCTTTAGTGTTACATAGGCGAAGTAAAGAAGGGCAGCAGGCACTTTATTTGTAGATGAAACAATGAAATGTAAAGTTTTTTGCTAGCAGCAACCTCTTCATAAGTTTCTGATCTCTTATGTGGAATTTTTAAGATGAATTTTACTTCTACAGAGACTGTGCATATTAACTGATTGGTGAATTGTATTGACAAGTTCGAGTAGACTTATACAATGGAGATGTTTGGAATTGGGCAGTTTTGTCATTACAGGTTCATACATTGTGTCATTGCTTTCTGGAAAAATGTTAAAATGTAATGAATTTAAAACACTGTACAATACAAGCAATATAACTGCATACAATCAGGAAGGTGAATCAAAGAACGCATGTATGTTTGCATGTTCAAAAATATGTTTGCAAGGGGCCTATTTGAAATCAGCCCAAAGGTAAAGTTTGTCACTAACCAGATGCATTTTCTTTGAATGTGGGTTTCAAAGCTGTTTCAATCAATGCCATTTTCAATGGCAGAGAAGCTGTAATGCCAAGTCTGTTTTGACTGTGGAACTCTGGTGCTTTTTTCCTAGATGTCACAGTGTGACTGTGCATGTGTGTGTGCTGGGAGTTTGTGACTGTGTGTGTGTATGCTGAGGGCAAGCATTGCTGTGTGTGTGTGTGCTGGGGGGAGTGCTGCTGTGTGTGTGTGTGTGTGTGTGTGTGTGTGTGTGTGTGTGTGTGTGTGTGTGTGTGTGTGTGTGTGTGTGTGTGTGTGTATATGTGTGCTGGCAGGGACTGTTGTGTGTGTGTGTGTGTGTGTGTGTGTGTGTGTGTGTGTCCTCAGGATTCAGCAAGTTCTGCACGGTGTGCAGGAATAGTACAAGAGCTGCTGCATGCAATATGGCTGACGAGCAATCCAGGAATGAGCTCCCAGGACGTGGATGAGCTCTTCTACACTATTCCTGCACTAACACAGCTGCTGTATGCTAATTACCCCATTTGCAGGTGAAAAACCATGCAAATGAGGTGAATTAGTGATCCAGGAAGCAGGCAGGGGTTTGTGCAGGAATAGTGTAACCTGCAGAAATGTATTCGGCTACTAGCCGAATACATTTCTGCAAATTACAAAATGGAGACATGACAGCTTCAAAGTAAGCATGTATTCAATGTAGTAGACATGTCAATGGCCAAATATATGGTCACTGGCATGGTAAATAGTTGCAAAATTATAAAAAATAACTTTTTTTTTTTTGGCCGATTTTAACTATTTAAGCATAGGGCAGTGGTGTGCAAATGGGATTGGCCTGAAAATAAGAAAAAAAGTTGGAAATAAGCTTTTAAATCAAAATCATCATTCTGCCATAATAGTCAATGGCATGCATAAGACAACAATACCATGGAATAGTGGTTGCTAAGGGGGAAGGCTTAGTGTCAATTTTGTAACCATGCATTAGCAGTCGAGGGGATTGATATTGAATCACAGATTCCCACTCACTGTTAGCTTGCACCCAACCGTGTAGGTGCAGCAATACCATGGTATAAGTATAAGAGGTAGATGACCTCATAAGGGGGAGTGTCATGCATGCTGTAAGCTTATTGGAGCTCTGTGGCCCATGTTTGACCTTAGCTAAGCACAGCTAAGGAAGAGGGGTGTGTCTGAGGATGCCTAGCAGTGTTTACATTACCTAAACGGGGTGTGCATGCCATTTAAACAAACAAAAAAAAAATAGGAAATAGCAGCTCTGTTCACATCTGGGCATTGGGTATGTGCGGCACGCCTCAGGGCTTAAACGGGAAGGCAATGGGAACAGAGCGCCTCTTTGCCCTCTTCAAAAGGAACCATGATGATTGGATGGGAGATAGGAAATTCAGCCCGGGGATCACATCAGTCGCCCTGCTAGACAAGGCTCCAGGGAAGTAAATATTGTGGGAAGAAATAGCCAGAGAATTGTTATGGCTAGGCTTGTATAGGCCCTAAGGCCGATAGCCTAGTACCAACCTATGAACCTATGAAGGGAAAACCGCAGTAAGAAGGCAATCAAGGAGAACTAGCATAGTTGGCAAGTGAAATGTATCAAAATCAGCCAATTACACAGGCAGCAGCCCAGCCCAGCACACTACTATAAACTATGCAAACCCCTTTCCCTCTGGTTTTTCCCACAAACTCTACACCACCGGTGTACACAGATGGGGAAAGATTACCTGACAAAACTAACTAAATGACAGGGACTGCTGTCGCTCTCATACATCAATATGTGGAAGAGGCTGAGGGTGGTGAGGATGATAATGCTGATGACCAACCCACAGTGAGGAGAAGGAGAAGAGTGTACAGACCCAGGGTAACCTACCAGGGGCTACATGAGCTGGAGATAGTGGAGCACTATAGGGTGGACAGGGGTATCCTACAGCAAATTGTTGAGCTGCGTCGGCCACACCTCACACACAGAAACAACAGAGGGGAACCCTTCCCAGTGGATACTAAGGTATGTGTAGGCTTAAGAATACTAGCCACATTTATCTTCCAAAGGCCAACTGGGGATATCATGGGGATCTCACAGGCATCAGCATCCAGGGTACTCTACCACTTCCTGGATACCATGCCAGCACATGCCACTGAGCACATATATTTCCTCAACACCCATGAGGCGTTGACCAGCAATATGCATCTCTTCCACTAAATAGCAGATAACCTGAGGTAGTGGGTGCTATAGACTGCACTCACAAACACATCAAAGCACCACCCGATGAGTGGGGTAGGGTCTACATAAAATGCAAAGGCTTCCCCTCCATTAACTAGCAGGTCATGTGTGATGCCCAGGGCATTATAATGAATGTGTGTGCTGGTAGCCCTGGAAGCTATCACGACTCCCACATCTGGCATATGACACAGCTGTACCAGAGATTTGCCAGTGGGGACATCCCATATGGCCACCTAGTGGGGGATGCTGGTTATGCATTGGAGCTGTGGCTGATGACACCCATCAGAAATGAACACACACCCAAACAAGAACTCAATAATGAGGCACATGCACAAACCAGAATCATAACAGAGTGTGTGTTAGGGATGCTCAAGTCATGGTTCTGGTGCCTGGGCATATCCGGTGGAGCCTTGCAGTACTCTCCAACTACATGTGCACAAATTTTCATTGTATGTGCCATGCTACACAATATGATACTGTGGAAACAATAGCAGCAGGAACAGCACGGGGTATGGCCACACAGCCCCCCACCATTGCCAAGGCCAACACAGGCACAGAGTGACTCGGAGGAGGAACAACTTGAGCCTACCCATGTAGGCAGAAGGAGGCATGCCCAGTATGCCCAGGGTTTGGCAAAGAGGCATTGTATGCATAGTACATACACTGACACAGTAGGAACCCAGGGTCCGACACCTCTCCCTGACTCACACATACAGTAAAAGAGATGCCAAACATGACACTACCTGTGCTTTACCATGTATAGGGAGTGTACTATCCACAAGGTAAGTCACTCTTCCTATCAATTGCTGAATGGAGTAGTATGTTCTGCTAGTTGTAGCTATGGTATGGATGTGAGCATACAAGGGAATTAGGTGGCTGAATGGGATGGCAGCAGATAGTGGACACCTATATGGGCAGCATGAAATCCATAACAAATACCGGTGTTAACAAAGTAGGCAGTACTAGACAAGGTGACAAATCCCACTGCAGTACATGTGATGGCCCGAATGTATGTCCACAGGACACACACATGTATGTCAGTCAGGTTCACATACCCAACAACAGTCACAGCCAGCAGGACAGGTGTAGATGACCATAAGGAAAGGTTGTGCTAAGGCCTCCAGTTGATGACAATGGAGAACAGCCTGCCTCCAGACCTACACAGACAGACTACAACATGTCAGGCAGTTGTATGTTAGTTCTGCAGGGTAAAAAGTCTGAATCTGAAATGTAGGTCAATAAAACTTAAGATCTATACTCTACTGATATGCCTCTAGTCTGCATGATAGGTCAGAATACAAAACAAAATGGAAGCCAACATATTACCTGAAATACCAGTACAGTCATAGCAAATGTTTACAGTTGTCAGGTGTGCCTCCCCCCACAATCCCATGTAGAAATGCAGTAGCATGTACAAGTGGGGTTAATAACAGTGGAGCACAGATTACCTGAGCTGGCCCAATTAACAGGATGGATTGTTGCATGTGTACAATATGCAGGGCTCTGTGTGCTAGGATGTTGTGTGTTGTATATTGTATGGAAGTGGTCAGTATGTAGGCATGGAGGGTTGTGTCTTGGTGGCCTATGGCCAGTACTGACGATGACAGGGCCATGTTCTGACAACTGCAGTGCCAACCAAAATGCATCCCAGCAAGACCCAGTTCAGCAGTCATCCATACTCATTGTTCAGATGTCAATATCTGTCGCCATCTGAAAGATGGACATACCATGAATGTGGGCCCAAACATGCACACAGTACACAGGTGGAAGTACCCTAGACAGAGTACATAAAATGTAACTGTCAACTGCACACAACTTTGGAATTGTACATACAGGTTAGCAGCACATTAGTTGTCTGTGTAGTATGCAATACTGATGTAGTCTGGCCAATCAGTGGCAGACCACAAAAGGCACAGTTATGAAGTAATGAGAGACTGTCTAAGGCACAATTATGAAGTAATGAGAGACTGCCTATGTCCCCGCACAAGGCAGCATAAGGGGAATGTTCCAGGTATATCTGTGAGTCAGCTGCAAGAAGCTTCCATATCACACATGCACTCAGCTCACCCCACCATCATCCACAGGTTTATCACAGGTCATATCCCTGCTGTTGGGAATGAGTACAGTATGAACCCCCACTTCTGTATGGGAATACCCACAGAATGCAGCATGCTGAAAAGGTGTGCCATGCAGGTGTGTCCCTAGCTGTAAGCAGCACCCTGCCAGCATCCAAACCAATGGATTAATATGAGCAGGAACTGTTGCCATTAACACCTCATACACTTAACCTGTCACCCCAGGGGAATCCAATGGCTCACAGCCTGGGACTGTAGGAGTGAGAGAATGCACTGGCCTGCTACAGATGGCCTGCATCACTACAAAATGCCCTACAGTCCTCTGTGAAATGCCTGTGCCTCACCCGTACTGCCAAAGTATGTTATCTCATGGGGTCCAAACTAACAAGATAACAAAGTCCGCAGAACAGAAATGCAAGGCCATGTTGACAAATCCCAGTAGCATGCCCACCATGTCCTACTGCATGAATTGTGGACCAACCCCTAAATAATGCTGGGATGAAGGGACAACTATAGGGATACTTTGCAGATATCACTTGCATAATGTTAGGAAGAGGATAGAATAACAGAGTGGGGGGTGTAGAAGCATGGACGTCATGTAGTGTGCGAAGTCTGAAACTCTGATGTGTGCCCATACTAACCCTGCCTGCAAACCCAGTAATGGGTGGCTACAAACCTGTTCATAGAGAACTGTGAAGGGGAACTGACCAGATATATGAGCCCTGCCTCTGGGTAACCTGGGTGAATCTGTACAGCTGAGAAGTATGGCCACAGCAGGATATGGCCATTCTGTTATGTCGATAGATGTACAAGCAGGGGATCCTCAGCCACCACAGTACCAAGGTGCTGGACCATTTACATAGACCCATCAACAAGTGCCTGCAGCTACCACTCCAAAATGGCATGAGTGTGCAAGCATATGTAGGCTGCAGACCACAATACTGGACACAGCTTCATTCATCTTGTATTTCCAAGGAAATAACTGTGAGCAAATAAGTATATCTGTCAGTAGTTAATGACATAATACATCACAGTGTAAAACCATACATACGTCTGAATATCTCTGCTAACACCAACCATGTAACATAAGCAGCACAGACACGACAGTTACAGTATCTCATTATCTTTTGCCCATCGTGACTCCATATTGTCAACCTATCTACAGATATCCTGCAGAAACAGGTTGCTAGCTATAGATGTAGAACACAAAATCCTGCAATGGAGTACAACCTACCTGGAATGCACTCACACACTCAATACAGAAGGTCATACTGGGCATGCTCCTACACTTAGAGAATGAAGCCCATGTCTGACAACAACAGTGGACTATACATATCTGCCAGTCGCAGATATCTGTGCACAAACACCACATTGCACACCATTCATGCTTTGCACACACATTGGATAGGAATATTCACACATATCCAAGGCCAACACACTATAATAGGTCAAACATACACACACAGAGATGTGGGGAAGAGAGAGGCAGACAGTGACAAAGAGATTGCCATCATGAGGCCTGAACCTCCCACCACACATCCAATTGGACAATATCACATGATGTGCCAATGTCAATCACTGTAGACATTTGCTTTTGGTAGCCCTTAGCCCTTTAGTGTCTGTGGTGCTTGTGATAACTGTGTAACATGATAGTACAAATCAGTATTCATCTAGCATTTGTATACCCAGTCCTGTCAAATGTAAAGTTGTGTGTGACTGAGTGTTGTATGTGTGTTTCCAGAGGAATGGTTTATGACCCATTCACATACACTGCCCTTCCCATATCTCACGTTAGCACTCATGCTGATGTCAGTCACCTTGAAATAACTTTCTGGCCAAGTCTGAGCTCCATAATCTCTGTGGCACATGTGATAACTGCATAATACTGTAGTGTAACATGCTAGTTAGGTGGGAGTTCTAATCCTGCACATGGAATCTGTGTGTGTATGTGTGTGTGTGTGTGTGTGTGTGTGTGTGTGTGTGTGTGTGTGTGTGTGTAGTGATTAATGATTTTGAGGCCATTCACAGTCACTACACCTCCCGTTGCCCTACTTTAGCATGCCTGCTGATGTCAGTCACCTTGAAATACCCCTTTGAACAAGGGCCAGCCCTATAAGCTCCATGGTGTGTGCAATAACTGTATAATGCTATAGATTAACATACTAGCTAGGTAGGAGTTCTAATCCCAGACATGGAAACTGTGAAACTCTGTGTGTGTGTGTCAGGATTAATGATTTTGAGCCCATTCACAGCCACTACACCTCCCATTGCCCTACTTTAGCAAGCCTGCTGATGTCAGTCACCTTGAAATACCCCTGTGGACAAGGTCAACCCTATAAGCTCCATGGTTCATGTCGTAAATGTGGAACAGTGTATAGCAGTCACTATACAGGTATGGGTTTGAATCTCATCTGTGGCAAGTGTTTGCATGTGCGCATATGTATATGTGTACCTCAAAGATTTTGGCCCCATTTATACCCAGTACACATCTTAGAGCCTGACTTTAGCAGTCCTGCAGATATCATCCACCTTACAAGTACCTGTTGCCAACCCTAACCCATGTCAGGTCAGTGATGCATGTGATAAATGCGTGACATAATGGTCTGTAGAGATTGTTGGATAGAGGTTTGAACCTCACCCCTGACAAATATAAATATGTGTTTAGGGTAAAATTATTTTTGGGATCTCATACCCACTACATCACCCAATGCCAGTATTTACAAGGGCCGGTGATGTTCCTCACCTTAGAAGTACCTTGGGACAACATCGATCCTATAGCTCCGTGGCACGTGTGATAAATGCGGTACACTGTAGTAGCAATATATAGCTAGGTAGGAGTCTGAATCTCAGTACTGGCAAGTGTGTGTGTGTGTGTGTGTGTGTGTGTGTGTGTGTGTGTGTGTGTGTGTGTGTGTGTGTGTGTGTGTCTGTCATCAGTATCCTGTGTGGAGGTTGCTGTGATTATGTAGAAACAGGATGCAGTGTGGGGCGGGTTCTGCTAATTTATTATATTGTGGATCTAGTATATGTCACAATGTCCACCTTACAAGGACAACATATGTCAAACACCAGAGAGGCTGGTGTAGCCAATCCATAGCCCTACATGTGACATTATGGACTGGTGAACAATAAAGGAAACCCAACCCTTATATTACTCAGAGAACACTCTCCACTCATGTCTCATACACAAACACACTTGGCTAGGCAACAACCACTATATTGGTAGTTCCCTGCATATTGCCTCACAGATAGTAACCACAGTGTGATTGCAGTGGACTAAATGCCTGTTGACCACAACAGTGCCACTGACATCAGAGAGTACTGTGATGTGCAACATCTCCCGACTGAGTGTGTGTGTAATCCAGCAAGTAAAAGGACATCGCACCCTGTTCCATCCCTACAGTAGGCAAATAAATGCTTACAGTGGTCCTTTTGCTATGTTCCCCACTGGATGCCTACAACAACTGTAGAGTCTGCAAATGTAACCCACAAAGGGAATGCCATGCCTTATACACATACCCTGTATGGACAGACGCCACTAACTCCACTGATTACCTGTATCATGCTGTCAATGTAGGTTTCAAGCACGATTTCAGTTCCATAGCCAGGTATCCTCAAATGAGGTCAGGAATGCTACATCCGAAGATTGTAATCTGTACACACAACATGCTCCAGAGACCTCAAGTACAGTTCCATACATCAAAGAACATGTGTGTGGGACATGTGCACAACCCAGACACTGTCCATGTTATGGAATATAGATCACATACATGGGAAGCAGTGCACATCACTGACCACCCACAATAGTAACCCAGATAAGTGGATGGTGAACACAATACCCACCTGTGGGAACCACTCCAGGGACTACACCTCTGAGCCACACTGGAGACCATTGTCATGTGGCCTGATGCCAAGGTATTCCCTTTGCCTAGACTTGTACAGCTGTCAGGCCCATTCACCTACTACATACCTGTGCAGCAATGAACATATGCATCTCAGAACTGGCAAGTGTGTGTGTGTGTGTGTGTGTGTGTGTGTGTGTGTGTGTGTGTGTGTGGAGATTAATGATTTTGAAGCCATTCACAATCACTACACTCCCATTGCCCTACTTTAGCATGCCTGCTGATGTCATTCACCTTGAAATAACCCTTTGGCCATGCGTCACCCATATAAGCTCTGTGGCGCTTGTGATAACTGAGTAATACTGTAATGTAGCAAACTAGATAAGCAGGGGTTCTAATTTTGATCCTGTCAACTGTGATAATGTGTGTGTTTCCCTAAGAGAGTATGTGTGTGTTTCCGTTGATAACCTGCTTTTGTGGGCATTCACATGTACTATACTTTCCTTATCCCTCTTTTAGCACTGTTGCTGATGTCACTCACCTTCAAAGATACCTTTGGACAGTTCTCCAACATGTAAGCACAGTGGCACATGCAATAACTGCATAACCGTATAATAGCAATACATAGTCAAGTAGGGGATTGAAATTCAGTACTGGTAAGTATGTGTTTGTGCATGTGTCATCAGTATCCTGTGTGGGTGTTGGAGCGATTATGTACTGACGGGATCCATTGCAGTGTGTGTTTTGCTATTGAGGACCTATATGTCCCATTGTCCACATTTCAAAGCCAACAGTTTTCAAGCACTGTAGAGGTTGTAGACAATCCTTAGCCATAAATGTGTTCAGCCATGTGCAATTAATATGTGACAGTATGGATTAGTAAATGATATAGGCAACTGTTATAATACCCAGATACCACTCTTCACCCACAGATCATACACAAACACGTTTGTCTCTTACTCTCTTGCACCCTTCCTTTCTTTCTTTGTCTTTGTCTCTCTCTTTTCCTCTCTCTCTATCTCACTCTCTCGCTCTCTCACTCTCCCGCATTGTCTCTCTCTCTGTCTCTGTCTCTGTCTCTGTCTCTCTCTCTCTCTCTCTCTCTCTCTCTCACCCTCTCTGGTGGATGTGGAAAAGTACATCTGTTTTGCATAGGCAGCAGCTTGAGTTTTGTAAGGAATGCTCATGATCAGCTGATGGCCTGTGCACAAATTTCAGTCCCCCACTTACTAATTGCATGTGGAACAGCTGTGGTATCATTCCTGTAGCCAATTGCATGGAAACACACTCCTATAACTAAGCACTTCATGTGGGTGTTGGCTCTTTTCCTTCACTGTGAGCAGGATTTCATATGGGTGTTTGACAAACAGCATCACAGAGGATAGTTGGAAATACCTCTTATAACATACACTGTGGAGACAGGCCAACAAACAGGAGGGGAATGTTCCAGACATGGGGACAGAATGTAAGTATTGCTGTTCTATATTTGAAGTAATGCTGGTTTAACAGGGTTTGTGTGGATATGGCTGTTCTATATGATTTAAAGTCTGGCATGACAGTGTTATGTGGTTGAGGAAACTCTCACCTGTAGGGCTATCAGCAGACTGTCCAGAGTTTGGAGTCTTACATGTGTTGCATTACTCACACATTTCCTATCCTTAGATATGCAGTAGCATAGTCTGATTATTGCAGTCAGTACATGGTGACATCCATGTGAGTTACTGACTTCATATCCCTCAGAAGAGATATGTCATAACAAACCCTGTTATACCAGGAAATTCCTCAGTTTATCACAGCAATATGTCAATATTGGCCATGTGTTTGTGCCTCCGTCCCCCAAGTCTGTGCATATGTACAATACATCATTATTTACTGACATCATCCCTGATAACAAGCCAGTCAGATATCAGACTGGTAGACATGTTATGTATAGTAGGCCTTATATTTGAGGACAAAACCTGGGCATTCTGTTGTAGTGTGTACAGTAGTGAGGTCTGTGTACTTATGGTGATTGTTGACAGAGTGTGTATTGTGAATATATTACTTGGCCTGTGTATAGACTGTGGTAGATGTCATTGTTCTTGGTCCTTTTCTAGCTGATGTTGCATGCTGCTCCAGTTTCTGGTACCCTATCAGCATATATGTTTGTAGGGCCAGACAGAGACATGTCCTATACCCCAGTCAGGCATCAGACTACACTGTGTATTGGCCCAGTATATGTAGGGCTACTGTATGAATGGCTCATATGAGGGTGTTTTTGTTCACACAGTCCATATACTGTAATATTACTTAGGCTTACCATAATGTGACTTTGACTGTGTTCAGATCGGTTGGGGGTGTGCACTTTCACACTGGTGTCTGTTACGCCACGCTGTTATATGCCTGTAGTATTTGCTATATTTGCAAGTACATATATATTCCTCTATAGGAAACTTAGGTCAGTGTTGTGGCAATCTGCCTGTAGTTTGCACAGTGCTTTGTGATATGCCTACCATCTCAGTGTATTTACCTAGTGTGATGTTATATCCAGATATCTGTCAGATATACTGTTGCCTGGCGACCATAACTGTTGTGTATTTCTGACAAAGCAGTGGGATGCTGTAAAGATGCATGTCACTAACTAGTGTGAAGTATATGGGCTTGGGACCTCTGCTCCTCTGGTTAATATTTGTTAGGACAGACAGAAGTGTGTGAATGCATCAACTGTGTAAGCTTATCTATTCCAGTATTTTTGTGATATCCCCATTTACATGGCTGTAAAAATCCACTTTATCAGGCTTGGTCCACACGTTTTGCACAAAGGAGTTCTGTGTATACCTCTACACTGACCAGATTGTGTCAGACTGCCCACATTTATTGGTCATATCTCTGCTGTATTCCACAGGATCATTAATGGGATTTGTGTGGTACTTCACTATGATGATCTTATGATGTCTGTCAGTAACTGATGGTGTACATGTCAGTATCAGAAATGACTTCCCACACAACATGTCTGTTAACACAACCCCTGTTACTGTAGCAACATTCTACATTTATACCTGCAATACTTGCATGACATCTCCTTGCACTAAGAGGTTGTGAGGATTTGTGCTGAGTTATGACTCCACTACATGTTATGGGCATATGTTTTATATATATATATATATATATATATATATATATATATATATATATATATATATATATATATATACACATACACACCCTAATAATGGGCGATTTCAATGACCCCACCATTAATTGGGAAAACTGCTCATGTACCAACTCTTTTGTTCAATGTTTTCTGGAATTCATAAATTCCAACGCCTTGGATCAACTTATCCCCACCCTCACCAGGGGCAGCAATATCCTAGACCTGGTTATTACCAACATGGGCAACCGGTGTTCCACACAAGAGGTCAATTCCTCGTTGGTCAGATCCAACCACAAGCTAATCACCCTAGACATCCACATTATGCCCACCACTCCCCATTAGGGAAACCACTGTAAAAAGTTTCTCCAAAGCCAACTTCACATTTCTTAAGACAGAAGTGGCAAACTTCATGACACCCATGCAGATAGACAATAGAGGTACGACTGCTGAATCCTACACCAATGCACTTTATAAGCACTTACATGAGTGCATGGATCATGCAATTCCTAACAGAACCAAGATGCTATCCTTCAAAAAAAGGAAGCCAATCTGGTGATCCCCTGCCATAAACAAACTCTACAACAGAAGAAAGAAACTGTTGCAAAAAAGAGTAAATTCCCATGATTGGAGGAACTCCCTGATCAGCCTCAGTAAGAAGCTGAGATCCCTCATAAAATCCTCCAAAGCTAGTTACGAAAACAAAATTGCCACTGATTCCAAAGACAACCACAAAGTATTCTATAGCTATGTCAAGAATCTCAATGGCAACACTCAGATCTGCTTTGAGTTACAGCTCAATGGCACTAAATATACAGAACCAACTGATATTGCCAACATCCTGGCAGATAGGTTCAGTGCTACCTTTACCCCCCTCTCACCCCCCTAAAGGGGTCATCTCTATTCCAGAAAAATGCAAAGTTCCTGTAATCATGGCTGCACAGGTAAAAACCACACTCTCCAAAGGCAAGAATACAGCATCCGTGGAACCTGACAACATCCCAGACTGCATTCTGCATGAACTACAGAATGAACTGGTACCCCACCTAAGTACAATGTTCAATCATAGCCTCACCTCAGGCTTTGTGCCCACTGAATGGTGCACAGTGACAGTTATCCCACTCCACAAAGGGGAGCCACCATTAGCCTGATGAGCCTGGTCTGCAAGGCGATGGAACTTATAAACAATGACATTGGTAATCTCCAAACTCTGGACCCCACCCAGTTTGGGTTTGTAAAAGGCAGATTATGTCTCCTAAACCTGATAGACTTCTTTGAAGTGGTCACCAAAGTCGTAGATGAGGGTAAGGTGGTTCAAACAGCCTATCTAGATTTCGCCAAGGCTTTTGACACCATCCCCCACTCTGGAATTATAGATAAACACACTAAACTCGGTATAAATCCCTATGTCACAAGATGGGTTGCCAACTGGCTCACTGACAGAACCCACACTGTGAAAGTAGCAGACTCCAAATCCGACTTCAGACCAGTGACAAGTGGAGTACCACAGGGTTCAGTCCTGAGCCCTCTCCCTTTTGCTATCTACTTTTCTGAAGTACAGGCTAATACAGAAGGTCTTTGGCTAATGATGTTCACAGGTGACTGCAAACTAGGAGCCATAATCAAAACTCCTAACAATGTGGACATCCTACAAAAGGGCCTCACTGAGACAGATGCCTGGTGTCAAAGTCATGGCCTCAAGCTCAATGCCAAAAAGTGCATTGTCATCCCTTTTGGTAAAAACACTGTACCCATGAACTACCACATAGGCAGTAGTCTACTTAACACTGAAAGTGTGATAAGAGACCTTGGGACACAGGTGGACAGTAGTCTCTCCTTTGATAATGACATTGCCACAGTAGTCAGGAAATCCTTCTACATGGCACACCTCATCACAAAAGGTTTCCCATCCAGGAAGAAATAGGTAATTGTTCCCCTCTACTCATCACTCATAAGACCCATTATAGA
>NC_056731.1:14987062-14997062 GCF_019279795.1 Protopterus annectens
CTCACAATCCTTATTGTGGTGCTATAAAAATGTCCCACCTTCTCAGGGTCAGTGCCCAAAATGCTATTGGCAAAAACATTCTCTAGGCACAGCTAGGCTATACCCTACCACTCACTTCACATTCCTCTACAAAACCTTAAAGACATCCAAATTCTGCCTAACCAAACTTACAGATTGATTCTCATCTCCAATATACAAACATTACTGCACATCATTAAACAGGGATATCTGGACTTTATCCAGCTTCACTTATATTCAAAATTCTCGTGTTTAACATTTTTCCACAATGCATTTCCAACCTGCATCCCAACATCACACCATACTTCCCTAAATCACAATCAAACAATGCACCTCTTTTCCTAAGATTCCATCTCTTCTGCTTAACACCCTTAAAGTTCTTCTTCTTCCTTTTCTTTCCCCTTCCCTCAACCCAGACTTTTTCATTCGTCTCTGAATTGCATTACATCAACTTTTGTAAATATTTTTTTCAAATATCTGTGTAAACAATTGTAAAGCACATATGTATATTTTAAAAGTACTCTGTCTTTGTGGAAGATACACAGTCATATTAGCATTGTAAAATGCATAAAGTACTACAAATGTTTATAATCAGGTAATCAGTGTTATGTGTTTCCCAGACTGTGGGTCTTTCTAGATCAGGTTGCCAACTAGTTAACAAACAAATAAATAACTCAGCACATGTGTTTGCTATGGAATGCAGTGAAGAAAGAATAATTTATTAGATATAGTAGCCAGCTCCATGATATAGAGGGATAAAGGCTTGACCATGACCCAGGCAGCTCTATTTGGTTAGTGGTTTACACACCTGCACGAAATAGTGGGGATAAAAGAGGAATGACAAGGCTTTTTCCAACTCACCTATTACAGAATGCAGGTATGTTGGGAGGGTGAGGCTGCTTCAAAAGCCCAGGCAGAGAAACCATAGAACTGTATTTTCAGCACGGACAGAAGCAAAGGGGGCATCTGTCACCACTTAAGTAGGGTTATTCTCTTGCAGCATCATTGCACATGCACTGGATGACTTAATATTTGATTATATCAAGACTGGGTTACATGATGTAAAGCCCTCTTCTGGGTAGAAGCTTACCCCCACAAAAAAAAAAAAAAGAAAAGAAAAAAAAATGAAAGGAAAGGAAAGGCAGTTGCTTTGCCAGTGATTTGTTCACTATTTTGACAATGAGGCTTGAATGGACTGCCACAGAACTGGTGATTAGTATGCCTTCGGTGTCTTTGATGGAGTGTCTTGAGGGTCGTTTTAAGTAAAATGACCACCACTTTTCTTCTAAAAATCAGTAATATTCGCTCTTCAACCTCAGTCCAGTTGTGTGAACATCACCTAGATCACCTTTCACATTTTCAAGTCAGGATCCAAGTATTACATTTTATTCATTAAATAAGCTTTAACACTAGCTGTCTATTACTCAGTTTAACACCCTTGAACGAACACACACACACACACACACACACACACACACACACACACACACACACACACACACCATTCTTTACTTGCAAGTTGCTGTTCGGGACCATTCCAAACGTAAAATAATTGATAACCGCTGATTTCCCGCTGCCATTTCACCCCATTAGAAGAGTGCCATCTGTTTTGCCAATAATCCCTGTTCCCACTCGCATTTGAGCAGCCCAGGCCAGCCAGAATTGTGCACGATGTGAGCTCCTTGAGCTAAATTCCAACTGGCTGGTAGCCCTGACAGAGCTGACATCATCGCGCACGTGATGACATCAGCTCAAACAGCGCAAAAATTGAAAAATTAAAAAAGCAACAGAAAAAAATCAGAAATGAAGGGGTGCCACTTGGGAATCATGGCAACCCTTCATTTGGACCCTAAAACTCGGTAAAAACCAAGTAATTCAGTATGGTTGGGAGGTATGCACTGACCCTCTGCAAGAGACATCCAGATGATTGGATGTTGCATTTAACTGTCACCCTGAGGATCACTCATGTGGCATCAGTTGATAGATGGCCTGCTGAAAAATGTCAGGTGGCATGATACCACTGTACCCACATCCCCTACTCTTCTCATCTCTCCATGGACAATATCCTGGTACACACCTAGGAACACCTGCACCTATGGACCACAGTACTGACAAATGTGTCAGTGTGCATTGCTGAGAATAACAGTGTCCGTGTGTTTGTAAACTTGCAGTTGATAATACCCTGAGGTCCTTCTCACACACTACACCTCTACTGCCATAGTCAGAAATGGCTGCTGATGCTGCTGTAATGGACATTAAATGTACCTTGTTACACTCTTCACCCCATGGGCTATCTGGAGCTTGCAGTACCAGCACAACACTGTTGTGCAAATGGGTAGATAGGGATGGGTTACCTTCTGAGTCCTGGCAAGTGTGTATATATGTGCAAGTGTGTATATTTGTAGGATATAGCATTCTGAGGCCACATTCTTCAAATACAATACACCTGGCCATACAGTATAAGGGACAGTGATGTTGCTGACATTAGGAGAGCCATGACAAACCATCACCCTACTATCCCTGTGGCATGTGCAATAAATGCATACCCCTGCAGTAGCACTGATGAGATAGACAAGGGATTGCACTGCAGTCCTGGTCAATGTGTGATTGTGGGTATGTTAGAGTATTATCATGGGTTTTGGTGAGTAAAATATCTAGTGTGGGGTGTGGGTGCCGGGTATACTGTCTTTACACCATGGTACCCCCAGTACATGTCCCAAGGTCCACTGTATGAGGACCACTGTCACCATCAACCATACAGGTAACTGATTACATTATTCAGCCCAATGATGCATGTGCTGTATGTAAATTATCTGTAACAGAATGGACTCACTGACAATAAAGTTAGCACTGATAACCCCAGGTCTCTCAGATGTGTCTATGGCTGTTATGTGTTTGTCAATGTGTATATGACAGTTTGTCATACTGTGTATTGTTCATTAACACCCAGTACATTAGTCATTACCATACTGTACAAGTCCTTGTGATGTTCCTCACTTAACAAGAAACCCAGGACACACCTCATCTTAAAAGCTATGTGGTGTGTGCAATTAAGGCCAACCACATTAGTAGCAATAATCACTTAGGTAGGGGTTCTACTCTCAGTGTTGCCAAGTAAGTTTGTGTGTGTGTGTGTGTGTGTGTGTGTGAGTGTGTGTGTGTGTGTGTGTGTGTGTGTATGTGTGTGTGTGTGTGAATGTGTGTGTGTGTGTGTGTGTGTGTGTGTGTGTGTGTGTGTGTGTGTGTGTGTGTGTGTGTGTGTGTGTGTGTATGTGAAGGGATCTACTTCAGTTTGCAGAAAGTACATGTCCCAGGAGGTCATCTGTCTAAGAACTGACTGGCAAATGCTAACATTTCAAAGGAATCATCGCGTGGAAATTCATTCCATCAAAACTAGTAGTAGATGTGTAAATGACCTCTTCCCCACTGTATAGCTGTACAGCGATACTTTGCGGCTCTACACCACCCCACACCATCCAAAGTGGAGGGCTGTGCCACCCACATTAGCACATCTATGTTTACCAACTCCAGGATTGCATACATTGGGGAAGAGGACATATAGCTTGCCAGTACCATCGTCAATGACATTAAAGTAGCAGGCTGATTATTTACCGATGTGATGTTTTGCCTATTTTGTCTTGGTGGAATTACATAGGCTAAAATGGGTTTACTGTAAAACTAAGTACATCCATGCGTACAGTATTCTCTGTGTATTGCATCAACACCAAAGCCTCTGTGTGTGTGTGTGTGTTATACACAAACATGTGGTGTGTGCCACCCAATACACTTACCATTGTCCACTGTAGAAGGGCTGCTGACATCAGCCACCATGCACTCACCTGTATACACCCCTCAGACCTATCAGCCATGTGGCACATGCAGTAACCATTATACAGACCTGTTACCTGTGTTCAGCTGTACCCAGGATATGACACAGTCAATGTGTCACCACAATGCTATACCCCTTGTAGGAAACAACAGCAGACCAACATCCTGCTGACATACAGACACCTACAACACAAACTGAATACATTATGGAGACCACAATCAGTCAGTGTTAATAACAGCTATAATGCATCATGGCTGGAGAGCTACACATCCTGACATGTAAGCATTAAAATTTCCTGCTGAAAACATGTTACACAGCATTACATTGCTACACCTTAATACATTCACCTTGTGCAGCAAAACCATATTAACCTGTCCCTTCATCGATGGTACAGATGACAAGGATGTGTCACAGGTATCATCATATGCAGA
This sequence comes from Protopterus annectens, assembly GCF_019279795.1. Classification (NCBI taxonomy): domain Eukaryota; kingdom Metazoa; phylum Chordata; order Ceratodontiformes; family Protopteridae; genus Protopterus; species Protopterus annectens. The sequence goes on from NC_056731.1 coordinate 14,991,341, forward strand.
GGGTGTGTTGCAGGTTTGCTAGAGACCTAGGCTGAGCCATTTGGTTGACATCATGTGTGTATGTTAGGGAGTTTTGTTATTAATTGGGCTGTGCAGATGTGGCGTGTGTAGGTATGTAGATGCCCTAACTGTGTTGTTGATGTGTGTGTGTGTGTGTGTGTGTGTGTGTGTGTGTGTGTGTGTGTGTGTGTGTGTATGTATGCACACAGTTCTGCCATGTGGCTGCCCTATACAGGGGTTTGTTGGACAGCTGCAGACTGTAAATGCCAGGGTGTGCAGTACACCATCTCCAGCCACGGACATGAGAACTGTGCCTGCCAGGGGTTCTTCAGGCACTAACAGGTACAAGGCCAGATATGGTACTCTCCCCTGATGATGACAAATGTCCACTGGACCTGGGTCACTGTTGGGACTGGCCAGGGCCATGTGCATGTGGCCTGCTGTGTTGTGGTGTAGACAGCACTCCCCCTGCAGTGCTTTTGTTGGTACTGCCACTACAGGAGTGGCTGTGATTTGTTGCACGTCCACGTAGACCTCCACCTGTTGATATTGCTGACCTACGTCCACGTGGTTGTCACCCTACTCCCACCATATGCTCTAACACAGATATTTCATGGTCAAAGATTCCCACCATCTCACTCAACCATCTATCCAGGACCTCTGCAAAATAATGGTGGGCACCTGCAAGATCACGGATGTTGTCAATAACAGCAGAATGAGTAGCCCTATGGAGCCTCAGACTCTGGTATAAAGTTCCATACATACCTGTGCCTGCATGATGGCCTGAAACATGCATCTGGTGACACCTGCTGTGGCACTTCTGCCAGGGGCATGATGGCCAGCAGCCCTCTTATGAGCACCCCTTTACATATGCCTGTGTGGTACCTCGCTGGTCATCTGGCTATGACTGCTGTGTACAGACACACTTGCCATAGTCACCACACTGTCATGTCCCATGCTACCACCTGCCAACTGCCCCTCATCTATGACCATTGGTGATGGGGTATGTATAGGCAATGTGACTGTGTGCGGGGATGGGGTGGATAACAATGGGATGTTAACCGATGGCACAGCTTCAGCCCCTGACAACCCTGCCTGTCTCTCACCATACCTATCATCATTGTCAGAGTCTGTATGGACACTAACATCAGTTTGCCTGCAGGAGTGACCCTGACCCATCTCGCCACCTGTGAGGGGAAAACAAAAAAATGTATTTTAAGACTGTACATCATTGCTTACCTGTACACACACGTGCACACACACACACACACACGCACACACACACACACACACACACACACACACACACACACACGCACACACGCAGACACACAGACACACACACACACTTACAGGTGAGGTGGCACAAAGATATTACACAGACCTCTCCTTACCCAACTATCAACATGCATGACATATGGTACTCAACAGCATGCACTACAGCTATACTCAATCCCTGTTACCAACATTATACATCTCTGTGATGCATGAGCTCTGTTAGTAGGTGATGCCCCTTCCCCTAGAACACACTGCACCTATGTACACAGTATTGCTGTACACCTGTTCAGCACTCTGGCATGTACTGTGCACCATACCTCACAAGTGTACAGACCATTATTGAATGTGTATATATGTGGCAGTTATGTTTGCTCTGTTGCTCACATCCCCTATATGTTTGTCTGATATATACCTGGGATGATATGAGGACAGATGTCATAGTAAATGCCTGACGTCTGATTTGCAGATCTCATCATCAGCAGTGCATATATGAGCAATACAATCCAATTACACTGATAACCTTCAAAGCTTAATGTGGCTATGAGGAGTGTACACATCCTTATTGGCATGCCACCCTCTTCCCTGATATGCCATGGGGCCACAATACTGCATATGTTAACATTACACACACCTGAAATGTGACATATGACCTGTGCAATCAAATGCAGTATCAAACAAATGTGTTAGTTGTGCAGATGCTGATTGAGATGCATACAATATGTGGGTTGTATAAGTGTGCATACCCTTAACATGATAGTTTGTTGCAGCACCTGTTAAGTGAACTACAGCAGTCGCTATTCCTGGAAGGGGTATACAAGCATGGCCCATCTTCACTTGCCATTATTTGGTCACTCCGCCCTACAAATGTCCCCCAACTCTGCCAGATTGCAACGTCAGCTCATGTGCACAGCCCTTGGAGGTCACAGAGTGGCTTCACTATTGCTGTGGAGTCAGGGTTGTCTGGCACAATGTATGACCTTAACTATGTTCAGTTACAGCCATTCTTATTGAGCTTTGGATGTATGCTTCAGTTCACTGTTGTGTTTCAGGATGACACCCCTCCCCATCCTCTGCCTTTTTGCAGATGCTTGACAACTATGGGCCACACATGAGTGTCATTTTGCAGTGTCCCAAATTCAGAACACCATGTCTACTGCCCTAGTTCCTGCTAATGAACAGCAAACCTAAAGGTGTGCACTGGCACAAGCAAGGTACAGATGGGGATAGTGGGCCTGAGGTGGAGTGAGGTGTTGCTTGTGCAGCACATGTGTCTTTATTACTACTGTCTTTAGGTTTCAGCCTGGGTCTCAGTACATCATTACACATTACAACACATGCCTTTGGGAGACTTAAGGTTATGCATTTGCTACCTGTAGAGAGCCCTGGATGATGTCTTCTGTGGAACAACTCTTCCATCTGATTACCCTAACCCATAGGCCACACTTATTATCCAGGTAATTGTCGACACAGGTAATGCACAGGCAGTACTTGCTAGACATTCCTGCAAGTCCCTCAGTGTTGCTGCATGTTTCTGGGCAGCCTCTGTGACCAGTTTGCAACATGTGTTGTCATCTGTCTTGGATGGGCATCTGTTTATTTTCTGCATTAATGTTGTCCCATACTTCACCATCACATACATGCTTTTCTGTACTGTTTGCCATGGTATATGCAATGGTGAGGTAAGGTTACATCTTCCACTCCTGAGAGCTACCTTTTGGATATGGGATCCATTCCATGGTTTGTAAGATGTGTGCAAGACATGGTTGCCTCTGTTGCAGGTGATTGGGCAAATATCATGGACATACTTCTTGGATAGCAGACCATTACTTGGTGTGACATTGAGGACCCATACTTGATGGAAGGTGCATACTCAAGAAGAGTGAATGGTGTCAGTACCTCAAAAGCTGCTTCCACAATATGTTATTTGGAGTGTGTGGACACATATGCTTCCAGTGTTTGTTATGTATTCCCATTATTTGTTGTCCTAACATAAGACCCCATATTACACATTCATTGCTCATGTTAGGATCACATTACAGGTTGTAAAAGTTGCTGTATGTGGTATTGTGATATGCCGTTGTGTAGATCTGCAACAGTTGCCATTTTAATAGTGGTATATACACTGTTGTTGTCACTGTATAAGGGTAATGTTTCAGACATGTCCCTACTGTAGGCCATTTGAACCACCGTTATGTTCATCTCTGTCCACACATCTTGCACTGACAGGTTGTTAGTTATACTGCAGGACTCTTACATACCCTTCAGATATGTCACCATGGTGACCACTGTGATGCAGTGCAGTTAACAGCAACAATAAGTGAACATGTACAGCATGCATTATGGGTAGGTGTGTTAAATGTGTGCAAGTCAAATACCATGGCCATAACATGGCCGGTGTATTGGCAAACCTGAACAAAAGACCTCCAAACACACCAGCTACAAGCTGCTGCCCCAAAGGTATATCAGAGGGACCTACATAGTTGTGTGAGAGATGTGATGTCAGTAGCCACACCTGTGGCATTGCTACAGGGTAGGAGCAGCATTTCAGTACATCAACAGTACAAACCCACAATACTAGAGATTATGCACATCTGTTCATTACTACACTGCAGCAACAGACTATGTTATCTGACATATGCATGAAGATACTTTACAGATGAAGATGAATAAGCAACAGTGGTCTACTAATGTGCTCTGGGGTCTTACCTGCACGCTCCTTGTCCATTGTGTAGGTAGCACCTACCTCCACAATGCTATCATCAGGTTTTTGACTTGGCTGGTGAGCAGGTGGCACAAGACTGGTGAGGAGCTCCTCAGCATGTGTTAATGGGGGCTGGATGGCATGACCCCCACCTGTGGCTAGCTGGTCTCTCCTAACTGCAGCAGCATGCTGACGAGTGTTGTGGATGAGGTCAGTGCAATGATGTCACACCTGCTCATAACTGCGGTTATGCAGGCCGACATAGTTTACCCTGTGGACAAGCTTGTTCCACAGGGCAGTCCTCTCCTGCAGATCATGGGCCGATCATTGTTGCAGATATGGTGTGGGGGAGAGAGAGATATCAATAAACAACTTATATATCCTTGTAGTTCTCACAACGTTAATGATCATTGCTCTAATCATTACGGTACAGGTATTGATTAGAGCAATGATCATTAATATTATGGTACAGGTATTATTACAATACCCTATGGCCTTGGTTTGGGTAGTGGTATGTTTGTAAACAGTGTATACTTCAACTGTCTTATAGCTAAATTCTACACCTCTTACCTGGTATACCTGTGGAGGGAATGTCTGTTAACACTACCTGACTGTTTCTACACATATTCCCAGATTCCAAGTTAATATTATGTGCATACCTCTCAATGTCTTAATGCACACACTCTGGTCAAAGGTTGACAACATGGGGGTACAGCTAGGCACATATTTTGAATATTGCTCTCATAAACTTGGAGGGCTGATAGAGTGACAAGATTTGTTTTCATATATATTTTCTGAAGGTTTTGAGATCTGAAAATCAAATGTATGTCATTATTTGCTGACTACAAATCTGAGATCATCCCATTGATTTGCTATGGGGACAGAGGATCAGGGAGAAATATGAGCCAGTTATCTGGACATTCTGAAAGAATGTGTACATTTGAGAGGTATGATTATGAATACAGCTTACTACCACTCCTAAGATTCAAACCATGCCTGTGTCTGATAAAAATACAACAATTTAAGTGTCAGCAGTGTGGTGTTTGAATATTGCTGGCTGTCTCTTTAGTGTTTTCTGTCTAAGTCTCTCGTGGTTGTACAATCTGACCTTGTAATTACAACAGTCTCATACAGACATTCCTAGACATATTTTTATGTAGCACAGTGTGAGAAACAGTGCTTGACACAACAGTACTATTCTGATATCAGACGTTACTGAATGGTACATGTCAGGCCATACTATACCAAAGTAAACACTACCAGTCCAGGATTCAAATCTTTATTAGCAGGCACAGTTTCCTTATCTAACAGACCTGTGGAGGGAATGTTTGTTAACACTACCTGAATATTTCTACACATATTCCCAGATTCCAGTTAATATTATGCACATACTGCTCAATCTCTTAATTCACACACTCTAGGCAAAGCTTGACAACATGGGGGTACAAATAGGAACATGTTTTGAATATTGCTCTCATAACCTTGGTGAGTTGCTAGAGTGACAGGTTTGTTTTCATATACATTTTCTGAAGGTTTTGAGGTCTGAAAATCAGATGTATGTCATTATTTGCTGACTAAAATTCTGAGATCATCCCACTGATTTGCCAGGGGGACAGGATAACAGGCAGAAAATATGAGCCAATTATCTGGACATTCTAAAAAAATGTGTACAGTTCAGAGGTATGATTAAGCATGCAGCTTACTACCACTCCCAGATTTGAACCATGGCTGTGTCTGATAAAC
>NC_056731.1:15002062-15109562 GCF_019279795.1 Protopterus annectens
CACTGTGGAGACATGGTGATGAAAGGTAAGATTGCTGCCAACTAGTGTGCCGAGCTCTGTTATCAATGACTGCATACTGTATTACTGTTGTGGTAATCATCAGTATCAATACCCTTAAAAGCAGCGATGGTGACATTTTTTTTTGTTTTGCATTGAGTTGAAGGGTTTGACTTTGACAGCAATTGTTCATTGAGTAAGACCATCGTGTCAAATGATTACATCATTTGGAGAATCTGACTGCTCACAGTTTTCAATTGCCGGCAAATTTGGTCATGCATAGAAATCCATTTTTTACTTGTACTTAGGAGAAATGGATTCCAAACAGTACAGGGTCAAGGACTGATCACTGTTGAACACCACTGGTTAGTCTGCTGTTGTAGGCGGATTGTCTATGTGCCCAGTACTGCTTGTTTTGGTGAGCCACTGACTGACCCTCTTAGCAATGTAGGGAATTGATACCTAACTGGGTGACTTGGTCAGTAGATGAGCAGGATATATTGGCAGAAACCATGGCTAAATCTAGGTAGCATGTATGCACAGATGTGCTCGTGTGCAGGGGCATGCAGACTGTTTCGAATTCCATCATGTTTCAGTCCTCCCCCGATTTGATAAGTACAAAAGCAGTTGTGTCAACTATCTTGGTCAATCATGTGCTTGATAGTTACCTTGATCGTGTAAGCAATAGGTTTCATCAAGCACTGGGGAAAAGTGAAAAAAAACAGCTTTCTGCAAGGAAGTGGAATGGTGGGTGTTTTCCATACATGGTGCTGCTAATTGTTGGTGCCACAGTAGGATGCAGACTCAGATATTATTAGCTGCCATAGATGGTGTTTCAGGCATTAAATAGTACAGCATATGATGCAGTTGTACAGCTTATGGTAGAAAGCATTGCTGTAGAAGTCTACATATTTCACATGGATATCTGAGGGGAGAGGTACTGTGAAGGTCACATCACCTCAGGCACAGACAAGCACTACACCCTGACTGTTCTATAGTCTTAGTCTTCATTACTTCAACCCTACCAACTTCATAATGTTTAGTTATCCTATATTTCCTTTGTGGTCATCTAACATCAAGAAAATCTGTTTTCTTGCTAGATTCCATTCTATATCTGCATCAGATGGCATCTGCATCTTTTAGGTGAAGAACATTTGTCTTTTCATAATCTTACTTCCAGCGCCACTTGAATACAGATTCATAGCACAGGTCTTTACATAGCAGGAAATACTTTATCTACAGTGTTAATATCATACCTTTAAATTCCTTGAGTTCTTTACACTTGCCACCTGCTTTAACTTCACTGACATTGCAGTATGTGTGAATATTGTTAAAACGTGTTAATGTGCATCTATTTTTCCACGGGAGTCTGTTAAAGTGTTCTTGGTCGAGTCCAACACCATTGCGGTGGCAATGTAAAGTATTGTAACGAATAGTAAAATGGAAGATGCAAAGTCGGCTATGAAAGGATAGTTGTATTGACAGTGTTTGTCAACCTTTTGGATAATTGCAGTGCGAATTGTGCTGAGTAGTCAATCAGTATTCAGTTGATTGTCGGCACATTTTTAGAAAAATTATAGTTGTAGTATGTTTTTGTTTTAGTCAGGTGGTATTGACAAATATTATATGGATTGCTGCCTCTAAACACACGTCCTTCCTAGGAGTTATATACAATCATAATTGAAGGAGACAAATTACAATGTTTATCAAATACCCCTTCATTTGCTATTGATAGCAGGGTATTGTGAGAAGACTAGATGAACTGTACGCCATCCCTGTTGTTTCTAAAGAACAAATCCATGTTTAGCAAAAATGAGAGACAATGCTGCCTGTTAATATGAACAAGATTTGTAAATACCGTCTGTAAAGGTTACTTTGAGATTCTACAGTTGGACAGAGGCTAGTTAGTGAGGTGGCACATATAAACTGTCAATTCTAAGAACTGATCTTTTGTTACAATTTGATTCATGGTAAACTGCATTTGTCTCGTGTGGTCACTGTAATGTTTAACATGGTAGTACTAGTATAAATTCATGTGATGTAAATTGGAATCTGCATATGTGTTATGCATGCCTTGTGATGTGGGATTTTAAAATTGTTAATTTCTTGTATATTAAACTTTGAGTGGGTGACTTGTTATTGAGACTTGGAAATGTCTGGAATCAATAAGCAATGTAATGTACAATTGTATTAATGCCAGTGTATGGACTTCCTGAGTGATGTTACATGCAGTTAGTGTAAATGTACTGACATGTAAATGTGTATCTTCATGTGGCTTGAACTATGAATGGTATGCTTAGGGTCCTGCACATTGGGCCCTTGGCAAGTGGCATGTACAATGGAATTACATTGCCATTGACAAAGGAGCAGTTTTTGATCATTGTATTCATGTACTGAAAGTAGTGAGGGAGCAGCCAGTAAACTACTGAGGCATATGTCAATATATCACTACGCAAGCGGCCTTTTCATCATTTGTCTATACTACATTTTGTATTGTCAGCATATCATTTGACATCGGTGACTGGTCTCATCATCAATTTGTAGGAAGTGCTGTGTGACTGTCACTTTCAGTACATCCCTTTCCAGAGGAGTATTTCACATGGATAAGCGTAACGGTGAGTATATTTTGACAGAAGTGCATTTCTGCTTAGTACTATGTATGGAACTCGTGTCAGGGAAGAATGTAATCATGTTTACATTGCAAAGGTTTTTAACTACTTAGTCCGGTTGATAGAACACTTGTAAATTGTAAATTCAAACCTGTTTCATTTGCTTGTATGTCATTTGGGAAAGAGGAGCTGAGCATGTCATTTGGCAATGTTTTTTGGTACATGGTGTTGCTGCTGTGTATCACTTGTGGCTATGGACAAGTAATATTAATTATATATATGTACTGGCAGTGTACAATGTTACTTCACAATGTTTTTAACTTGTACTGTAGTGTCAGATTAGGCGAGGTGATGCTTGGTAAAGAAGTTAGTGGAAAGGGTAAAAAGGAGTACTGTGGAAAATCAATGCAAACGTTTTGTTAAAATCAATTCCAGGTTTACAGTTGTTGACCACTGGGGCACTGAGCAAAGAGTGTGGAGAAAGTTGGTGCTGGCCAATATACAACCCCCATTATGTATGGTCTGTCCAACAGCTGTAATCAGGAAAACATTTATGATGACATAGCACTCCTGTTCAGAAACACTTGTATAGGAAATAGTTAAGGGCAACATTACTTATTGTGAAATACCAACGCATAGTGGAGCTCACTGTATACAGAAAATGATATGTGTGTGTACTGTTTTAATTAATGAGGCTAAGAGAATGGTAAATGATCAATTTCCATAAAATTCATGGGTAAGATCAATCAGACTGTATGGATGTCGATCAAGTGGCCCCGGTTACTTTGAGGAAGACCTGGAATGTTTGTTTTTGTCAAGATTTCCACTAGGGCTTGTGCGAATGTTGGATTGGTATGCAGTTGTCTATGATTCAATATTTTTTTTTTGCAGCTGCAGCTAGTAAGGAGTGGTCCTTGTGAAGAAATATGTAGGTATATAGAATGATTTGCTAGTTCATTGATTCATTGATAGGTTCATTGATTAGTACTAGGCTAACTGCCCTTGCAAGTCATTTTAAGCCTAGCCAATTATCCCTTGTGAGGGTCAAATCCCGTACCTTATGTTTGTAAGGCAAATGCCTTAACCACTAGTCAAACGGTGCATGTGTCTGGAAGCCTGGTTAAATGCAGGGACTTAATGATAGTGGTGACATGAGTGGATCAGGCTACAGCTGCAAGTAGTGTTGTGGTGTGAGTGGACCTCTGTGATGCTGACTATCTTTACGCGGTACAGAGGCTTTTCACATTAGTGCTGTGGTAATTGCCACATTTGCACACTGTAAACCAAAAGCCAGCTTGTCTGGATGTCATTTATGACAGATCCTTTGACTTCTGGTATATTGTTTGGAACTTAACTGGTATTTGATTACTGTTGAATATTTGTAAGGTAGGCTAAAATCTTAACTTTGTTTGATAGGTGTTAGCCGATCAACAGTAGGCTTGAGTCTTAAATGTGGACTGGTGGTGCTGATAATTCAGGGGTCATACCGAATAAACATTATACATTTGTTGAGGGTGACTTACTTGGCAGGCTAGGAACAGATCCTGAAACACATTCTACTAACTGACAATGAAGGAAGTCACCTTGATAAGGCTGAGTTGTGCATGGCAAGATTTTGATAAAGTTAAGAGCAGTATGCTTGGAGAGGAACAGTCTTCAAAGGGAGTTGTCTTGAACTCTATGCCTGTAAACACTGTCAGATACTGCCTGGTAGAGAACATAGACACTGCAAGTCTGAATTATGGTGAGCCTCAAGTCTGAATTACAGTAAGCCTCAAGTCTGAATTATGGTGAGCCTCTTGCAAGAGGCAATGAATGTATGTTGGGATAACTTACCTTAGTAGCTCTGCACTATGCTCAACACTGGTTAACATTTGTAGTGATGGCAAAGCAGTTTGTAGAAAATTTGGACACATCTGTGTGGACAGACTGGTAATAGAAAATCTTACCAGGATTATGGATATGTAGTGCTACATAAGTGGTGATGTGTTGTGTAAGGTCTTGAAAAAGGTGGGACAAATGGATATGCTGGAATGATGGGTCCCCTGGACCCTGTAAAGGAACACTGACATTCTGATAATAGTACTGCTGATAGTAAAGGGTAATGAGTCAGTAGTGCTTGATATGGCAATGGAGCAATGACTGCAGTCAGCCAAATGTAATTAACATGTTAAGTATTTGGTTTTAAATGCTTGTGTTCCTGCAGTGGTGGTAGACTGACAGTTGTAATCAGAGGTAAAGTGAGAGAATCAGAAAAAACTGTGGCAAAGGGATGGACTGCAGTAATGTTGCATCAGTGACTGAAGCATCCAGTAACATTTGTGTGAAAGCTTGAATTAAAATGCATTGCTTTGGCTTCATGTGGTAGTGTGGTAACATCTTAGCAATTATTTTCACAGACAGGATTTAAATGGCAGCGTGACCATTTGACCAGTGGTGTGCAATGTGTGAGGGTGGAATGGAGGACTACTCTGAGATAGGTGATTGTGATCAATATTAATTATTTCCTTGATGTATGTGAGTGGCAATAGAGTCTGTATAAGATCATGTAGAAAAACCTACCATCAATTGTAGGCGGCAGTTCACAACTGGAGAATAGTACACAATGAAAGATTATTGCAAAATGCACACAGTAATGGTTTGTAAAGCAATCAGGTACAGTCATCGACTGATAGGTATAAAATAGAAGCACCTAAGGTAACCAGTGTGTCATGGGATTTTTTATTAAACACCTCAAAATATAAACAGCTTCTCACATAGAATGTCACAGTAGAATATGTTATTGGTGCAGTATTTCAAAAATGTTTACAGTTACACGACAGGGTTGTATGCACAATTACTTTAACTTGACGCTACTAAGTATGGAGTAACTTCAGTGTGACACATACATTGCAGCAGTTGTCCTCTGTGTCAGTGGATGCATATCGCTTGTCTGTCCTGCAGGAAAAGAAAGGGTAAAAGATTACCCTGTGATCAGATCATGGATTCTACTGTATTTCTACTGACAAAAGAAGTCACTTGACTGGTCAGGAAACAGCATGTAAAACAGTTCTAATAGTCTCATAAGGAGAGAATGATAACTTGACCCTGGACTTCAGTTAAGAATGTTACTCAGTAAACAGTTAATGGCTGTCTGCAGAAGTGCACTTTAATGGGCCTTGAATACCTGGTGTTGTCCTTCACAGGTGCCACACTTTAAGCCTGATGGAAAGCAATTGGCATAAGCATGTTGGGGGGGAGCCACAGGAATAGCTGCCTATTTGTAGGCAATGGTCTATGGACATGTCAGGGCTGTTACAACACTGCTAATATACTGTGTAAGAGTGGCCATTTTTGACAGCAGTGTAATACACAGGCGTATATGACCAGTACAGTCCACATCAGACTGGAGGCTGATAAATAGATTAAGTAAGGCATTTAGCGGAAGTCAGTCACTATATACATAATATGTCCATTCAGTGGCATCAAGTTTCTGGGTGAGGTAAATTAAATTGATGTTGGTGTTTTTAATACTTGACATCAAAGCATTCATGTGGGCCTGCATTGGTTTTGCAGAATTATAAAAAGTGAAAGGAACAGAGAAAGCATATTTAAGAGTATTAATTAGTGAAGGGTGTATATTTATAAAGATAAATGGAGAGAGAGTGCATACATATTTTTAAAGGTACGTAGTGGAATAAAAGCAAAATATGGAGTAAGACAATGCATACTAACTGGCGAACATCTAAGTATACCATGATACTGTTATGATGCAGTATATGTACTTGATTTGGATTGTCATTGTGGACTTCTAACTGTGGTTGGAACACAAACTTGGCCTTTCCTGGAAATATGACAGTCCAGCAAAAATATCAAACTATAATCTCCAAATTTTCTGAACAGCCCTACCGATATGTGATAAAGTACAGTGAGGAAGTACAGGAAACAGTACAGTAACAGCTACATGAGCAAAGAGCATAAATTTGCAATGACCATGCTTAGACATTAATTGCATCTTTTTACATAGGAAGCAGATGTCTGTCGCAATTACTAGACAACACTACATAAGATTACATGAAGGATGTGATACCATAATCTTCTTAAATTACCACTTAAAAAAACATGAGACTGCTGTCATGCACGTCCGTGAAATGTATCATGTTTATAGTCTAGCGTTTGTTAGCTATTTAACCAAACTGGAAGGAAAGAAACTGGGGCTTTGATGGTTTGCAAAGCAGTGATTTTTCCAGTACTATGGAGCTTGGATCTAAATTTGACAGGAGGAGGAGGAGTGCAACAAAAAAAGTGTCCCACTGTAAGGAAGGAAAGGCTGTGACAAGAATACAATAAATTAGTCAGGTCACCTGCTGTGAGCTGTCAGTCACATGCAGATAATGGGTCAAATTACCCATAGCACTTTGACAGCTAGGGAAGGTAGGTATGAAGGGGGAGGGGAGATACCTTGAAGAACTACAATTCAGGCTTCACAAAAGAAATAAAGAAATCAAATTAGCATTTCTAAGAAGAAACAGCAATAAAATGCACTTTTCAGTTCTGTTCTGTGGCATTTGTACTGCTTGTGTTTGAAGCTGTCATTGAAAAGGATAAAGTGCTAACCAAAAGTAGGTGACTACAACACAGCAGTGAATGCCTGTAAAATCAGTGCAGTGACAGGAGCTTTAGGGAAAAAGTGGCAGGCATGATGCAATTTTTTTTGAGACAAGCAATGCATTCTGGGATACCTATAGGCAGCCTAAACAAACCAAATCACTCCAAGATGCTATACTCTATGTGGTCAGACTCAGAAATTATGTATAAACATATTTTAAAATCTCTAAATAGTCCCAGAGTTGTGTTAAAATGTAGGAAACACCAAACTATGATGAAATAAACATGTGTTTTTGAGTTTGTGGGTGTGGTTCTCCTTTAAGAAAACATTTGGAAAAATAATCAACTTTCAGCAGGAAATATCATTTATAGGTTGGAACTGAAACTTGATTTGCCATAGTCAGGATGTATCTGGGAACCTAAAAGGGAAAGTATAGCAAAAGAGGATACATTTATAAGGAAGTGTATGAAAATATTTGGTAAACAGTTAATGGCTGTCTGCAGAAGTGCACTTTAATGGGCCTTGAATACCTGGTGTTGTCCTTCACAGGTGCCACACCTTAAGCCTGATGGAAAGCAATTGGCATAAGCATGTTGGGGGGGAGCCACAGGAATAGCTGCCTATTTGTAGGTAATGGTCTATGGACATGTCAGGGCTGTTACGACACTGCTAATATACTGTGTAAGAGTGGCCATTTTTGACAGCAGTGTAATACACAGGCGTATATGACCAGTACAGTCCACATCAGACTGGAGGCTGATAAATAGATTAAGTAAGGCATTTAGCGGAAGTCAGTCACTATATACATAATATGTCCATTCAGTGGCATCAAGTTTCTGGGTGAGGGAAATTAAATTGATGTTGGTGTTTTTAATACTTGACATCAAAGCATTCATGTGGGCCTGCATTGGTTTTGCAGAATTATAAAAAGTGAAAGGAACAGAGAAAGCATATTTAAGAGTATTAATTAGTGAAGGGTGTATATTTATAAAGATAAATGGAGAGAGTGCATACATATTTTTAAAGGTACATAGTGGAATAAAAGCAAAATATGGAGTAAGACAATGCATACTAACTGGCGAACATCTAAGTATACCATGATACTGTTATGATGCAGTATATGTACTTGATTTGGATTGTCATTGTGGACTTCTAACTGTGGTTGGAACACAAACTTGGCCTTTCCTGGAAATATGACAGTCCAGCAAAAATATCAAACTATAATCTCCAAATTTTCTGAACAGCCCTACCGATATGTGATAAAGTACAGTGAGGAAGTACAGGAAACAGTACAGTAACAGCTACATGAGCAAAGAGCATAAATTTGCAATGACCATGCTTAGACATTAATTGCATCTTTTTACATAGGAAGCAGATGTCTGTCGCAATTACTAGACAACACTACATAAGATTACATGAAGGATGTGATACCATAATCTTCTTAAATTACCACTTAAAAAAACATGAGACTGCTGTCATGCACGTCCATGAAATGTATCATGTTTATAGTCTAGCGTTTGTTAGCTATTTAACCAAACTGGAAGGAAAGAAAGTGGGAGTTTGATGGTTTGCAAAGCAGTGATTTTTCCAGTACTATGGAGCTTGGATCTAAATTTGACAGGAGGAGGAGGAGGAGTGCAACAAAAAAAGTGTCCCACTGTAAGGAAGGAAAGGCTGTGACAAGAATACAATAAATTAGTCAGGTCACCTGCTGTGAGCTGTCAGTCACATGCAGATAATGGGTCAAATTACCCATAGCACTTTGACAGCTAGGGAAGGTAGGTATGAAGGGAGAGGGGAGATACCTTGAAGAACTACAATTCAGGCTTCACAAAAGAAATAAAGAAATCAAATTAGCATTTCTAAGAAGAAACAGCAATAAAATGCACTTTTCAATTCTGTTCTGTGGCATTTGTACTGCTTGTGTTTGAAGCTGTCATTGAAAAGGATAAAGTGCTAACCAAAAGTAGGTGACTACAACACAGCAGTGAATGCCTGTAAAATCAGTGCAGTGACAGGAGCTTTAGGGAAAAAGTGGCAGGCATGATGCAATTTTTTTGAGACAAGCAATGCATTCTGGGATACCTATAGGCAGCCTAAACAAACCAAATCACTCCAAGATGCTATACTCTATGTGGTCAGACTCAGAAATTATGTATAAGCATATTTTAAAATCTCTAAATAGTCCCAGAGTTGTGTTAAAATGTAGGAAACACCAAACTATGATGAAATAAACATGTCTTTTTGAGTTTGTGGGTGTGGTTCTCCTTTAAGAAAACATTTGGAAAAATAATCAACTTTCAGCAGGAAATATCATTTATAGGTTGGAACTGAAACTTGATTTGCCATAGTCAGGATGTATCTGGGAACCTAGAAGGGAAAGTATAGCAAAAGAGGATACATTTATAAGGAAGTGTATGAAAATATTTGGTATGGAAGATATGAATATAGTAGCAGGAACTTGGGCAGAATGTATATATTATTCCCCAAGATAAAATAATTGGGCTAGACTGGATAGACATTATATTCACAGGAACATGTGCATTTAATTGAAGGCATCAACACACATCCAATAATTATTTCAGAGCATGCACCAATACAAACTAAGATGACAATGCAGGGCAATGAAGTAAAAATGAGACACTGGCACATTTCCTACCTACCTGTAAAGAAGAGGGGAACTTAAGGAATGGGTAGTGAAAATTATTTGAGAGTTATTAGGTGAAATAGAAATATCTTCAGAAGGGCTAGTAGTGAGTAGGATCAAATGAAAATGGAGCAAAAATAAGGTAGAAATAAAAGAGAAAATATATGGTTAAGAAGTAATAGGAATTATTTAGAGGGGCTGACATAAGTTAAGTATTGCAGAATAAGGAGCATCTCATGGGGCATGAAGTGGAGCAATTACAGAGTGCTAAAGACAAAATGGATTATTTCGATAATGTACATGAATTTAAAAAGACTGCTGTTAAGCAAATATTTTTAATAACAACTCCATAGCAGAAAAAAACTTTTTAACACAATGACTTAGACAACAGAAATTAGAACAAGTTGTTGTCAAACTTAGGGAGCTTATGACAAGAAACTTAACAAGAGATCCTATAGATTTATTAGAAATATTTTGGAAATTTTGTACAAATTTGTATAAAGCAGAAGAATGTGGAAACCAAGAAAGAGCAGAAATGGAATTTTTTATGGAAGACTTAATTATGTCAAGATTACAGGAAGATGAAGTTGACAACTAATAGATAATGTTAGAAAATTGTGTATTTGAATACATGAGAAATGCTAGTTTGAAAGCAAAGTAGTATTTAATGCATTTTATTCTATTAATCATATAGTAGTAAAATTAATTCATGTCTAAATGTGAAGTAGTTTTGAAACTGCAGTGTGGCTTGAAGCAAAAGCTGATCCCTGACCCTGACAGAATGCTAGCTTAGCAAGTTTTAATGTTTATGCTTTTCATAAGTGATTATCTGCTGGGTCAGGAAATTAAATGTGTAAATCTTCCGCTCCTTCCTGATAAGATAACTTGTCCTTGTAAATAATGAAATCTTCCTTTCCTGATGGAGTAACTTGCCCTTGTAAGATAAAAACACAGCTGTGTGAGAAAGTGTAACAGAACAAAGACATGCATTGAAAGACTGAATCTGCTATTGTATTCGAACTGATATGAGACCTTTAAGAAGTAACTTTACAGAAAGACATTATGACTGACCAGCTGGATAGCAAGGCCATATTGTATCTAAAGGAAAAGTTTCTTTTAAATGTACTGCATCAGCATTATTAGATGAATAGAATACTGTTAGTAAAAGTGATGTAGATGCCTTGTGACTAACCACGTCAGTAAGGTGGGCATAACTTGAATGCAAATACTATAAAATATTCTGTACTTCCTGCATCATGTCAGACAAAATTCTGTACTTGTATGGTTTTTTGCCTCCTGGTGTACACTAGTAAACTTTTGAATCTGAACCTCCTGTGTATTGAATTATTAATTGTATTTAACAGTTTGGTCTTTCGAGCCGGATTCCCTTGGTAAGCTGCAGATCAGAGCGTATCGGTGGTCGAATACTGCGCAGGAGAAGTTACCGAAATGGTTCTTCTTGAATGAAAAGACCTCCGACTGAATTGTCGTATGTAAAGAGGCTGGCCACTTTTTGATCTGTGGCCGAAGAGCGGAATTTGAACGTTTTCAAAACCAGGAGGCTCAGGTAGGAAGAATTTGCCTTTTTTCTGTTTTAGATCAGGGACTAGGTTACAGTATATTGTTGTCAAGATTTGTTTTTGCAGATCAGGGACAAAAGGAAGTACTGTATATTTTGTCATTGATCAGGGTAACAGAATAAGGTAGACAGTTATTCTAGATAAACTGTAAACAGGAATTAAGAAATTGACATCACGTGATAAAAAAAGGGTTACGTAACATTTTCTTTGACATGGGTAATCAGTGCACTAAAACCTTGCGAGATCCCCCCTAACCGAAGACGCAAAATACATGCAATTACAGTGTGCTGATAATGTTAGGTATTATACGAAATGGGTTAACAAATATGAATTAGATGGTAAACTAGATAAACTTTCACTAGTTAAACTCCTTAAACAGCTTAAATCTGATGCAGGACGTCAGGCAAAAAAGCAACGCCAACTAGGCATACCTCAAGCACACAGGTGGATTGAGGAAGCAAATCATAGAGAACAGAAGCTTAAAAATTCAAAAACATTATTTTTAGACAAAGAGGATAATAACTTGGTAATAGCTACAGCTCCTCCTCCTTCTCCCTTGCCCCCTCCCTTACCCTTTTCAGGATATGAAGCGAGTGGACAGGCTGGTCCACCTCCGCGTTATCCTGAAGTTTCAGTAAGACCACAACCATTTGTTAGAGATCCTATTGAGACTAGGTCTCGAAGACGTAAAACACATAGGGACACAGAATCATACCAGATAGAGAGGAATCTACAGGATGAGAGTGAGGAAGAAATATGCCCACTTATAGAAGTTCCAAATCCTCAAGCAGGACAGGAAGGGCAAGACCCAACACTCTTAGTATATAGACAATGGACACCGGAAGACATCCGGAAGGCTACTGAGGGAATCCCCCATCCGAAAGTTAATTTTATGAAATTTTTAGAAGATTTACAAGGCATGAGGTTAAGTTACCACTTGAATGGGGAAGAAGTAGAAAAAGTAGTAAGACAAATTATAGGTCCAGATTGGCACATGATTTGTGGCACCTGGAATCCTCGTAATGCAGAACTTAGGCCACTCCCACATAGTGACGCAGAATTAGACAACAGAGTAAAAGGTCTGACAGACCGAATCTCTGAGAAATGGAAACCTAGAGCAGACTGGACTTGCATTAATCAATGCATACAACAGGAAAATGAGACAATAGATGGATATTATGCTAGATTATTAGAATGTTTTAATAATCATAGCGGTATGTCGGTTCCTGAGAACCAAACGAATGATTCCCCATATGAACAACAATTAAAAAATGCATTTTTGAAAGGTTGCATTGCACCTATTAGTAGCTTCATTATGAAGCATATGATAGATCATCGAACAGGGAGGCTACAAGCCTTACTCGAATACGCTAGACATGCTGAGAGACATTTTAATAGCAAAAAGAAAAAGAAGGCGCAAGTCTTCACTGCTGAAGGCGGAGCTGAAGTATTTGTATTACAGTCAGGTAAAAAGGGCAAGAAAAAGAATGCCCAGGGAAACAAACAGTCTGACAAACGATCAGAAGATTTTGAAGAAAGGAAAAAGAGAGGTGAATGCTTCAAGTGCGGAAAGAAAGGGCATCTAGCTAGGGACTGTAAACAAAATAAGAAAGCAACGACGGAAGATAAAGGAGATGAGGACTGACTATATGATAGTGAGGATACATCAAGTGAAAGTCAGAAATCATCAGGAAAAGTTAATAAACAGAAAGCAAATGTAAATGTAGTAGAAGGGACAGAGGAAATACAAATTGACTTAGACGAAAATGGAAATGAAATTTTAGATTTAGCATTGTTAAGCCTGGAGCTCTACCTAGCAGATACAAAACCGGAAGTGACATTTCTGGTGGAGGGAAGGGAAGTCAAATTCCTGTGTGACTCAGGAGCGTCACGGACTTTGATACACCCCTCCAAGTTACCAGAACATTCCGAATCATCTGATTATATATTAGTAAAAGCAGCAAATGGACAGCTATACAGGGAACCACTTTCCCATGATATAGCAATAACTGACCCTGTTTCAGGTATGACCCAGAGAAGTAAAATAGTTGTGTCTGCAAAGTGTCCAGTAAACCTATTGGGAAGGGACCTTATGCAGATATTTGGCATAGCAGTAGTTCCAACTGTACAAGGTATGGAGGCACAGAGACAAATGGATACCTTTGTAGTGCGATCGGAGGGTGAAACCTTTTACTGGTACAGCCAGGACCTAGTCACGACTGGTCAAGGGGCAGTAACCAAGGAACTGATGAACATAGCCATCAGTAAAGCCCCCTCCCTTGACACTGATTGACAGCATTTGTTACACTGTACTCTATACTACTGTACTACACCAGGACCTGATAGAGAGTATGAGCAAGAACTGTTTATAAATCATGCAACTAGATTGGTTTTGCGTACTTTGTAGTGGGAAACAGAGGGGAACAGTGTAGTTAGCTGTTCATTACCTCAAGAATTCCTTGCATTGTATAGATCAAATCGGTTGCCACATGTCAGCTTGACAAAGAATAAAAGTGTTAAATGGGCAGATTTAGGAGAAAAAGTAACAAGATGGGAGAAACAGACTGATTTAGAACTGTCAGAACAAGGGATACAAAAGCAAAAACTGAATTGGTTGACACAGACATATCCAGCTGTACACTTGCAATCTAGCGAGGACAGCTGATTAGCATTTTTATTAGAAGAAGAAGAAAAGGCCTTATGTGAAATTACAACAACTCTTTGGTTAACAGGCAAGTCAGATGTAGGACTTATTCGAACAGCAGGACCAGTTACAATTACCCCAAAGTCAGCTTTCAGACCACAGAAAAGACAATACCCTTTGAGAAAGGCTGCAGAAATAGGAATTAAGCCTATAATAGCAGCATTACTCAAAGAAGGAGTACTGGTAGAATCTCCTGATTCACCATGTAATACACCCCTATTTCCTGTTAAAAAAGCAAACAGGGAATGGCGGATGGTACAAGATTTACAAGCTGTAAATAATGCAGTAATACCTAGAGCACCTACGGTGCCAGACCCACATACCTTGTTAAATGATTTAGAACCACAACAGAAGTATTTCTCTGTGGTAGATATTAGCAATGCTTTCTTTTCAATACCTACACATCCTGATAGTCAATATTGGTTTGCATTTACATTTCAGGGTAAAAGGTATACATATACTCGACTACCACAGGGATATTGTGAGAGCTCAATAATTTTTGCACAAGAAATGGCTAGCAACCTGGCAGGATTTACCCCACCGGGAGGTAGTCAAATTCTACTTTATGTAGATGACATCTTGCTAGCAGCCCCCACCCAGCAGCAGTGCAGGGAGGATACTGTAGCATTATTGAAATTTTTAGCAATACAAGGACACAAAGTAAACAAAAGTAAGTTACAACTTTGGAGAAAACAAGTTAGATACTTGGGATATGTAATATCCAATGAAGGTAGAATACTAGATGAGGAAAGAAAAACAGTGATTTTGCAAGCACCCAAACCAACAACCAAGAAAGAAATGATGTCTTTCTTAGGTACAACTAATTTTTGTCAGAGATGGATACCAAATTATGCTTTAGAATCTGCTCCACTGACTGATTTGATATATAAGACACCAATGGCAGCACAAGATTTCTTGCAATGGACAACTGAAGCAGAAACGGCTTTCTGCAGGTTGAAGCAGTTGATAGCTTCTTCATTAGTTTTAGGACTTCCAAATTATCACAAATGATTCTTTCAGACCGTAGATTGTAAGCAAGGGTATATGACATCAGTATTGACGCAACAACATGGGGACAAGCAACGCCCCATAGCCTACTATTCATCACAGTTAGACCCAGTGGCGCAATCTTTGCCTCACTGTGTACAAGCAGTAGTTGCAGCCGCAATGGCAGTGCAGGCTTCGGCCTCAGTGGTGTTATTCCACCCTCTCACATTGAGAGTGCCTCATGCAGTTGCAATAATTTTACTGCAAGAGAAAATGGCATACCTTTCTTCTGCTAGACATCTTTCATGTATGACTATACTGCTGAGCCAACCTCATATGACAATTGAACGATGTACGACATTGAATCCATCAACATTACTTCCAGCTCCTGCGGAGGGCACACCACACAGCTGCCTGCAGGAAATTGAACAGTTAGCTTTACCTAGACAAGATCTTACAGATATGCCCTTGGATAATGCCGAGGTGACATATTACGTGGACGGCTCATGCAGAAGGGGTCCTACAGGGAAGAATCTGGTGGGATATGCAGTAGTTACAGACACTGAAATTTTAGAAGCTCAATCCTTACCACACAACTTATCTGCACAAGCAGCGGAATTGATAGCTTTGACGAGAGCATGTACTTTAGCAAAAAACAAGTGTATGAACATATATACTGATAGTCAGTATGCTTTTTCTACAGTACATGAATTTGCACAACAATGGAAAAATAGAGGAATGATAACATCCAGTGGAAAACCTATTAATCATGCGCAATTTATTTTGGAGCTATTCGAATCTATTCAGTTACCTACCAAAGTAGCTATTTGTAAATGTGTAGCTCATACAAAACAACAGGATAAGATTTCAAAAGGCAATGCACGAGCTGATGCAGCTGCAAAGCAAGCAGCCTCAGACTCAGAAACTTTATTTTTGAACGAGGAATTACAACCCTCTGAGATTTTAGATTTAGACATGTTAAAAACAATGCAGACGCTTACTACCAAAGCAGAAAAACAATGCAATTCTTGAGAATGGACTGTACATTTCCAAAGAGAAAAAAACAATATTGCCGTCAAATTTATTTAGATATGCAGCTTTGTTGAGCCATGGGCAGAGCCATGTCTCAACAGGGGGGATGGTACAGTTAGTAAATCGAATATTCCAAACATATGGATACATAAATTACACAAAAAAATTTTGTTCAGCTTGTCATACTTGTAACAAGCACCATGCACAAGGAGCATTTAAAACCAAGCAAGGAAGTTTTCCTATACCACCATACCCGCTCCATACTATTTGTATGGATTTCATAGAATTGAATAAATGTGAAGGGAAGAAGTTTTGTTTAGTTATTGTAGACATGTTTTCTAAATGGGTAGAAGCTTTTCCAACCAAAAACCCGGATGCAGCAACAGTGGCGAAAGCCCTGATAAAAGAAGTAATCCCTAGATTTGGCATTCCGGAAAGGATTTATAGTGACAACGGCACACATTTTGTGAATCAAACGATTCACCAGCTTGGGAGATTTTTTGGTATCTCCTTAAAGAACCATTGTGCCTACCACCCACAGTCAGCAGGACTGGTGGAAAGGTACAATGGTACCCTAAAAAGTAAACTTAGGAAGCTAGTAGAGGAGACCCAAAAGAATTGTATATACTGTCTGCCTTTAGCACTGCTGAGTATGAGAACGGTTCCAAATGTAAAGGGTTTGACTCCCTTTGAAATGGTTTTTGGGAGAGCATATTATGTGCCTCAGTGGAAAGCTCTCATGCCTGCAGAGCAAGAGGCTGACAGTTCGTTAGCAGAATATATGAAGAAATTGTTAAGGAATAAATCTATTTTGCAGTTTAACTCTTTTTCAGATAAGGAACAGACCAGACCGGTGGAAGCAGTCTTGGCCCCAGGGTCGTGGGTTTGGCTGAAAGTGACGAAAAGGAAAAACTGGGCGAGTGTAAAGTGGGAAGGTCCGTACCAGGTTCTGTTGGCAACGCCTACTGCAGTCAGAGTAGCTGAGAGGACGTCCTGGGTTCATTTGACGCATTGTAAACCGGTAAAGAACTTTCAACTTGATAAAAACTTTGAGACTAATACACAACCAGACCGAGATGGCCAAAAACAAAGAGAATAGAAGTTTAGATCAACCCCAGAGATGTTGCATAATCATTTTGTTGTGTGTACATTTATTAACTGTAATTGTGACAATTTTCCTCTTGCTGTGGTTCATCCTACACACAACCACACAAGTGAAAGTGGGAAGGCGTGATGAAACGTCTGTAGACTGGCATCCAAATTTTAACACATACCTGGCCATGAAATGTGTGTATGCAGAGACTATGAACATTTCAAATTGCTGGGTTTGTACAGCTATACCAACAGCATATGGAGGACTGATAATGTCCACTGTCCCTTTGGGGATAAATGAGACTTGGGAGAATTTACTTTTCGACACAGGAATTGTGAGATCACAGGACAAAATAGCTTTATTTTTACCTGTCACACAAAAAGGAGTTGTATGTTTCTATAAAAATGACACTCTCCAGGTGGGCTGGAGCAATTGCAATATAACCATATCTTACTGATGTTATATTAAGAATAGTAATGGCAATACTTTTTGCAATACTAATTATGACTCGTATTTAAACTCATTGAAAACGACTATGAGTGACATTCAAAAAAATCCAGTTTTGTTTAAACAATTGTCAGTTATAGATAAAAAAATGTTTCATGCAGAGCTAATGCGTATTAGTACTAAAGTAGAAAACTGTTATTTTATTTGTGGGAAAAAGGCATATAAATGGTTACCTGAGAATTGGTCCAGCAGTTGTTTTTTGGGTTATCTGGTTCCAGCAATAAGACATACTGCAGAATTACCTTTGGGTAAGATACGGAACGTAAGAGAAACAGCTCGAAAATCTGAAGGTCCAGTTAAGAAACCTGTGAATCCAGTTGGGAAGATTGAAGCTGGTTGGAAAGACCATAATTCAGTAAAAGACAAAAGTGAATTGACTCATATGGACTTGAGTGATAGTGTTATATCCTGGGCAGGAATATTACCAGCCTATGGAGCAGTCAAATCGATCTGGGAGCTGAGGAAGTTGTCAAAACTTCTCGAAGTAATGAGTAATGCAACTTTTTCCACCCTAGAATTGGTGACTGATGAACTGAATGCAATGTGAACTGTTGTGCTACAAAATCGGATGGCTCTTGACTTCACCCTAGCAGCGAGAGGTGGTACGTGCACGCTTATCAAAGAAGAATGCTGTGCTTTCATCCCTGACAATCGCCACGAGATAAATAATCACCTAGAGGTAATTCAGCAAGTATCAGCCATGACTGAACCAGGCCCAAACCCACTGACGGACTTTTTCCAGAATCTATTTGGGGGGTGGGGTTCCATCCTAATGAATATTCTGATTGCCATTTGTGTGGGTATACTCCTAATAGGGGCATGTGTTTGCTGTGGAATTCCCTGCATGAAAAGATTAATCAAAGATTTTGTTGATGTATCTGTTACTGAAACTTTCTACCAAGATATTGAAATTGAAAGATTGATTTCAGATGACGCTTTTTCTGAAGTATAGATTAAATGACTCACCTAGCTGAAAATCCTGAGTGGAAAAGGCTAGGAGATGAAATGACACTATGCATACTTCAAAATAGAATAACACGTATTAATAGGGGGAAAATGTTAGAAAAATGTGTATTTGAATACATGAGAAATGCTAGTTTGAAAGCAAAGTAGTATTTAATGCATTTTATTCTATTAATCATATAGTAGTAAAATTAATTCATGTCTAAATGTGAAGTAGTTTTGAAACTGCAGTGTGGCTTGAAGCAAAAGCTGATCCCTGACCCTGACAGAATGTTAGCTTAGCAAGTTTTAATGTTTATGCTTTTCATAAGTGATTATCTGCTGGGTTAGGAAATTAAATGTGTAAATCTTCCGCTCCTTCCTGATAAGATAACTTGTCCTTGTAAATAATGAAATCTTCCTTTCCTGATGGAGTAACTTGCCCTTGTAAGATAAAAACACAGCTGTGTGAGAAAGTGTAACAGAACAAAGACATGCATTAAAAGACTGAATCTGCTATTGTATTCGAACTGATATGAGACCTTTAAGAAATAACTTTACAGAAAGACATTATGACTGACCAGCTGGATAGCAAGGCCGTATTGTATCTAAAGGAAAAGTTTTTTTTAAATGTACTGCATCAGCATTATTAGATGAATAGAATACTGTTAGTAAAAGTGATGTAGATGCCTTGTGACTAACCACGTCAGTAAGGTGGGCATAACTTGAACGCAAACACTATAAAATATTCTGTACTTCCTGCATCATGTCAGACAAAATTCTGTACTTGTATGGTTTTTTGCCTCCTGGTGTACACTAGTAAACTTTTGAATCTGAACCTCCTGTGTATTGAATTATTAATTTTATTTAACAGATAAGATAGAAGGAGATGAAATAAAAATTGTGATGTATAATCAATCTACAGAAAAGTCTCCGGCAACAGATGGGTTTCCTTGTGGAAGTTTGGAGGTTAATAGGGAAGAAAGTGATAAAGATCTGGAAGATTTGTTTCACAACATTTTAAATGAAGGGAAGTACCAGCAATGTGGGAAAAAAGCTGTGTTGGCTGTATTACCCAAAGAGGGTAAAGACCTGTCAGACCAACTTCATATAGACCCATTTCAATTTTAAACCATGATTATAAAGTGCTTATGCCTATGCTAGCTAAAAGAATTGCAAAGGTATTGCCAAAGTTGATAGATACAGATCAATGTGGTTATGGGGAAGGGAAGCAAACATTTGACAACATTAATAGAAAAATGATGTTCCAGAAGGAAGGAGAATGTAAGAAAATGCATCTGTTGTTTATGGGTCTTGATGCAGAGAGAATTCAAAAGAGCAAGCTGAGGTTTTATGAGTAAGGCAATGGAAACATTTGTATTCCCCTGATACAATAATAAGGTTAATTAGGAGGATATATGAAGGGTCTGAGGGGAGAATTAAAATGGGAGGATTCCTCTCTGATAAGTTGTGTTTGAACAGAGGAATTAGGCAAGGGTGTCCTCTTTCCCTTTGTTATTTGCTTTATATTTAGAGCCACTGGCAAAGAAAATAAGGGACTGGAAAAGTCAAGCAAATAACTGGTATGTTAATCAAGAAGAGTTGGCATATTTGAGGATGGCATTATTTTGTAGTTGATAAATGCAGAAAAGGGCATATTGGTGTTGTGAAACACTTTGAGATGGTTTCAAGTCATTTCAGGATATAAAATTAATGAAGATAAACCAAAGGCTATAGGTGTAAATCATTGACTCACTCATGGCGTGGTTCAGCAATAACCATATTTATTGAAACATGATAAGATGAATTATACAAGAGTATGGATTTAAAAGGCTTCTGTTATGGCAGCTAACAATATGTGGGAAGAGACTAAACAAAAGATAATACAAAAACTGAGAAACTGGAAGCTCTTGCTAATGGATATGTTAAGTTAGATAAAAGCAGTGAAAACATTTTAGTCCCTTTAGTTTTAGAAATGTGTCAGGCATATGTTTATCAACCAGAGGAGAAGTTGTGAATAATAATTATTAATGACTTGAAGGGATTTATTTAGGAAGGAAAGAGGGCAAGTTTTAAGTGGGATAAACTGATCCTCCCAATAAAACAAGGTGGTTTAGGATTACTTGATTTGAAGGGATATTTTAGAACTACACAGTTAAGACTCATTTACATAATAGAAGCAGCAGGTTATAACTCAAACTGGAAAGGGATAATGGTGAAGTGGGGGGGGGGTTCAATAATTAAGGAGAGACTGGTATTTGAATGCATCCTTAAGAAGTAGAATAACCACCATACTGAATATAATAGTTATAAAGTTGCAAAAACTATTCTAAAAAGTAAGCCAAAACGAGAATGGAGAAATGAGATTTTGCCAATAGGGATCACTGCAAGCAAGAGTTAAGAAAATAGGCAAGAGGGGTTTGGAATTTATTTGAGAAAACTGACAAAGTAACCAATGTATTGGGAGCAAATGACTAAAGAGGGGAAAGGGTAATAGAGTGGGATGAGGCCAAGAAAAAGTTTGAACTGCAGGTTAAAAACTGCCTTCCCTATCAGGGATTGATATCAGGGTATAGGCAAAGAAAAAGGGATAAGGGAGTCCTAAGTGAAAGTCCTGCTCTAGTACAGTTTTTATCTGAGTCTAAAACAGAAGCTGTTGTTAAAAGGAGTACAGTTAGTAGGGCATGTAAATATTGCATGCTAACTATAAGACTTAATTAGAGGAAGTTACAAAAATTGGGAAGAGAGACTGGAAAGCAATTTAGAAGGGAACAACGGGAGGACTTGTGCATAACTCCCATGTATGCAACAAAGTCCAGAAGGTTTAGAACTTTTGCTTGGAAGTGTTTGCATAGATATTTTTATACCCCAAGCAGACTTTAAAGAATTTTTCCTCAGGTAGATATCAAATGTTGCAGGTGTGATGGGGAAGAAACAGATAACTGGGAACCTGTTTTTCAGAAGTGTAATGATTTGACAGATTTTAAAAATTCCCAAAACAGTACTCAGCTAAAAATATTGTTAGAGCAAATGACTGTAACTAAGAAATAATTCTTTTGAGCTGTGACAAAGGATTTGAGTTGCTTAGACATAGTAAGGCCTTATTAAGTTTAATTCTGCTCGGTGCCAAAAAGCAATTGCTAGAAAATAGATATCAGAATCTAAATCAACTGTATTTGAAGTATTGAATATTGTAAAAGAGATAAAAGAACTGAAAGAGGGATCTTTAAAAAAGGAGAGGAGGAAATTACATAGAAATAAATAGAATTTGTAGGAACAATGCATGCAGAATGATGTTCAGGAGGATAAGTTAGGTTTTAGGGAAGACAGGAGTTCAGTGATTTATGTAAAGCTGGACTGAAAGACTGTTATAAAGAAAGGAAACATAATGTATAATGTGTGTATATGGAGAAATATTTGCATGGTTTGTTCTTTTCTATTAATGTATGTGTGCCTGTTTCTTACATGATAATTTGATCATCATCATCATCATCAGTCCAGTTGGCATAATGGTCAAAGTCTTGCCTCCAAGGTACAAGGTTTGATTCTGACCACTGGCCAATGCCTGTTTGGAGTTTGCATGTTCTCCCTGTGCTCTGTGGGATTCGACCCACTTCCGAAAAATATGCTGAGTTTTTCCACCTCAAATTCACCAATGAATGAAGCTGTGGGCAGCAGCACATAATCTGCATGGTGCTCTATAGGACGAAGAGTTGTACAAACGAACCGCTTTGGGCATCTTCTTTGCTGGACAGTATCCTCAAGATAGGAGAACATGGATCATAGACTGTGCACCAAGGCAGGGCTAGCCACTCGATGGTGTAAAGTATGCCTCTAGGTGATTTGGTGACTAATGTTGTCAAAATGGGCGTGCATAGTTACTAGTGAGACCTATACCAGGGATCCATGCTAATGGTGGGAGGGGTGTATGTGCCCCTATTGGCCAGTGTGTGCCTGCCATAAAACCCAGCACACATGGGTCAATAAGATACTGGCTGGCCGGTGTCTAGTTATCCAG
This sequence comes from Protopterus annectens, assembly GCF_019279795.1. Taxonomy (NCBI): domain Eukaryota; kingdom Metazoa; phylum Chordata; order Ceratodontiformes; family Protopteridae; genus Protopterus; species Protopterus annectens. The sequence continues at coordinate 15,024,767 of NC_056731.1, forward strand.
CCTCGGTTACCTGGGATAGCTCTATTGAGTGAATCAACCTGCCAAACATGAAGTGAAAATTGCTACACTTAATGTAGTTTCACTGACAGGATGCAGCTTGGAAGTGGATGACATGATGATAGGGAGGAGTCTGGATATCCTATGTATCCAAGATCCAAGATAGAAGGGCAGTTCAACAAAGCCACCTGGCTTGAGCTCCAGAGTCTACTACTCAGGAGGAAGACAGGCTAGAAATGGTGTGGCAATTATTATGAGAGGCTTCAGAAGGCAGTGAGGGATATCATCACAATTAGTGACAGACTCATGGAAGTCAGACTCCAGTGTAATGATAGGGCAGTATTCATAATTTCAGCCTATGGAAAAGAGTGCATTCATGCAGCAGTTGCAGTACCTAGTAGATATAACAGGACAACATGAATTGGTGTTGATAATGGGTGACTTGAATGCACATATCAGAACAGCCTGAACAGGATATGAGAACTTCCTGGGTCCTCATGGGTGAGGCAACAGGAATAAAGAAGGAGAGGCTATTCTAGACTTCTGTCTGGTAAATGATTTGATAGTAGCCAACACATGGTTCAGAAAGAGAGAGACAGTCACAAGATCACATACAAGAGTGGCTAACATGCAACTTAGGTAGACATCCTCCTAGTAAGCCAAGGGCACTGGGGTAGAATCAATGATTGCAAAGTCATCACCGGTGAAATAGTTGGCCCACAGCATAAATCACTAGTTGGCACAATCAGCTGCAAGCAATGGTCAGAGAAGGCTGTAAGGTCAACAGAGACCAGGCTGAAGACATGGAAGTTGATTGAAGAGAAAGTTATTTAATTCAAGGAATTACTCAGACCTTTAGCATCCCAAGAAGGGAAGGAAATAGATGGAGTTGAAGAAGAATAGCAGTGCCTCAAAACAGCATGTGTGAGGACTACAGAAATGATATGTGGCTGAGCCAGGAATGGAAATAAGGTACATATGGAAAGGTGGTGGTGGAGTGCAGAAGTCTGGGAAATCATCAATAAAAAGAAGAAGTGCGGGATAAAGTGGAAGATAGAAAAGACAAATCAGGCTAGGAAGGATTACTGGTTGGCTAACAAAGAAGCTAAGAAAGGAGTAGCAATAGCAAAGAACAGGGGATTGGAGGCACTCTACCAGCTTCTGGAAAGTGACCCAGTAGGTGGCACAAAGAAATTATATCATACTGTAAGGCAAAGACAGAAAAATAAAGAAGATAGTCAGACACCCTTCATAAGAGATGCCAGGAAAAACCTGCTCACCAGTCCACGGGACAATAAAGGCAGATGGAAGGAGTATTTCCAGCAGCTTCTGAATGAAGAAATCCCCACAAAAGATGTACTGCCCCAGATACAGCCTACGATTATAGAAGAAGAGGAGCCCTCCCTAGAAGAAGTAAGAATAGCACTAAGGAAAATGAAGTCAGGGAAAGCAGCAGGCTTAGATGAGGTCACAGCAGACATAATAAAGATGCTGGGTGAAATAGGGGAAAAATGTCTTCTGAGGGTACTTATAGTAGCATGGAGAGAAATGAGTATCCCAGTTGACTGGAGAACAGCATACTTATGCCAGTGTACAAGAACAAAGGGGACATTCACAACTGTGGGCAGTACACAAGCATCAAACTCCTGTCACATTGCAGAAAGTTCTGGAAAGGATGATTGATAAACGGATACGCAGAGTAGTAAAATGTAAGACGGGAGATGAGCGGTTAGGATTCAGATCAGGATGCAGCACAACTAACCTGATGTTTGCAGTCAGACAGATAGTTGAGAAGAAGCTAGAGATGAGGAAAGAGTCCAACAGGTAGAATGAGTGCAGGATATGTACAAGGACCTAGTGACTCAAGTATGAACAGTGTGGCCTCACAGAAGGGTTCATAGTGAGAGTGGGTGTGCAACAAGGTTCAGCTCTGAGCCCACTGCTGCTCATGGTGGTAATGGACTACATTAGCAAACAGGTTGCTGTATGCAGGTGATGTGGCCAGGCAGACTCTGAGGAAGAACTTCAGCAAGTGATAGGAGAAGGGAATGCAAAACTGAAGGCACATGAAATGAAACTAAGCACAGATAAGACAGTAGTAATGGCAGCAAATTAGGGAAATCAGAAGAAGGTAAGAGTTGAGATAGAAGGGAAGACAGTGGAGCAGGTAATTAGCTTCAAGTATCTGGGAGGGGTGGATGAGGAGAAGGGAAGTGTGAATGAAGAGGTCAAAGCTAGAATCAGAGGAGCTGCAGCCAAGTGGCACAGAATCTCAGGTATAGTCTATGAGAGACGAATGCCAAAGAAGTTGAAACATAAGGTATACAAGACACTGGTGCAACCAGTACTACTGCATGGTACAAAAACCTGGGGAATAAAGGCAAAGCAGAGGAGGAAGCTGGAGGTGATGGAAATGAGTGTCTGAGAAGGGTGGAAGGATGCTCACTGTGGGACAGAAGAAGAAAAGGGAACATAAAAGCAGAAGCTAAAGTAGCTCCAATTGCAGAAAAGAGCAAAGAGAACAGATTACAGTGGTTTGGACACGTGCAGAAAAGCAGAAGACAATCTGGTGAGGAAGATTTGGGACAGACAGAAAGAATGTAAGAGGAAAGGAGGACATCCAGCAAAGACGTGGATGGATTGTGAAAGAAGATCTGCGACAGTCAGGCATGAGTGTCAAAGAAGGCAGGAGTGTGGCATTTAATTGAGAGAGATAGTAACAGTTAACACTATACCCTAACCCCATATAGACGATGGGAAAAAGGGGGCTGACGATGATGATAATGATAATATATATATATATATATATATATATATATATATATATATATATATATGGGTCTACTTTTTTTGTTCAAAATTACATTATTCCGAACAAAAAAAGTATAGCTCCACTTCTGCGAAAGTGCACTTCAATGAAAGTGCACTTTCGTGAAAGCCGAAAGCATAGTACAGTGGGGATAAGGAAATATATCCTTTTCCCCACTATAGTGTGATGTCGGAGTTGGTATATTTAAGTAGAGGGGGTACTTCGACTAACAAAAGTACGACCCAACGTCCGTGAAATTTCACTTCAGCCCCCCACATGAGGGGTGCATGGTGAATTGGCTTAATAAATACAAAGTAAACAAAAAACATTGTTTTGCAGGGAGCAATCCCCATGCACCCCCCACACCCTCGCTACTTAAATATACCAACTCTGACATTACACTACAGTGGGGAAAAGGATATATTTCCTTATCCCCACTGTACCATGCTTCAGTGAATCAGCTTTCATGAAAGTGCACTTTTGTTGAAGTGCACTTTCGCGAAAGTGGAGCCATACTTTTCTTGTTCGAAATAATGTAATTTCAAACAAAAAAAGTAGACCCATATATATATATATATATATATATATATATATATATATATATATATATATTATATATATATTATATATATATTTTAAGCACCACTGACTTCAGTGATTGGCTATATAAATGGTATCATTCTAGGGGCACCCAGTTTGTGGCAGCCTGGGAGAAACGGGTAGACAGACACTCCTACTTCAACAGAGATATGCTGCACCTGTCCTTTAGAGGCTTTTCCATATTGGCAAAAATGTTTTCCATTCCCCTTGCCTTTTTCATTCAAGTGCAAGGGTGGCACTGCTCACCACAAGAAATCTCAGAGACAAAATATTTGACTTGGAAACTTTCCTTTACCTGGAGAACATACACATCCGTGTAGCTACTGATACCTAGTTCCAGTGTATAGATAGAGTTGCTTCTCTTTCGGGGTTCATCATCTACCACTTGTCTACTAGTAAAAGTATAGACACATCTATGTTTATTAGAGCTTTTGTACTTAGATGTCTTAACCCAGATTACATTAGTAAAGGCCCAATTCACTCTCAGCAAAACATATTTTTACTTTATTGGCAAGTACAATTCCCCAATTCCCCCTGTATGTCCTCAGAGGAACATGATGAATACATAAACATGACCTCCCGTACCATCTGGAATTCAAACAAGACACCTTATTATTGGGAGACATTAATCACTCAAATAGCAGCTGGCCCACTTATGCAACTAACAGTTGTCATGTCCAAGCCTCTATTAACAAAATTGCAAGATTTGTTACCAATGGTAAGCCCTTATCTCACCACTGTTCCTGTCTTAGACTTCTGAACTGGCTAGAACTACCTCACCATCTCACGTATATGCAACTAACTGTTGCCCATAAACTAATACACAACCTTTCCAGTTGCCCAGCCCTTTCTAACCTATTTACTCCAAACCACCCTAACAGGCCCCTCCGGTCAGAAAACCAAATGCTCCTACAGGTAGATAAACCCAACCTCTCTGCTGGACAATGGCCCCACTCCTTTTCCACTGTTAAACTGTGGAACTCTCTCTCTCCCTCCCTTAGATCAACTAGTAATCCATGTATCTTTAAAAAATCTTTGAAACATCACCTCTCGTCCCACTGGCAATGACCCTGTGCTAACACTTCACAACCCATAACCTGACATTTGTGTCTCTTCCCTTCCTCTTCTCCCACCTTTCCTTCCCCTCCTCTCTCCTTTCTCTCTCCACCTCCAGTACCTTCACCTTTACCTTCTCCTGAACAAATAAACCCTCTCTATGCCCCTTAATGATCGAATCACCACTGTTCCTGTCTTAGACTTCTGAACTGGCTAGAACTACCTCACCATCTCACGTATATGCAACTAACTGTTGCCCATAAACTAATACACAACCTTTCCAGTTGCCCAGCCCTTTCTAACCTATTTACTCCATACCACCCTAACAGGCCCCTCCGGTCAGAAAACCAAATGCTCCTACAGGTAGATAAACCCAACCTCTCTGCTGGACAATGGCCCCACTCCTTTTCCACTGTTAAACTGTGGAACTCTCTCTCTCCCTCCCTTAGATCAACTAGTAATCCATGTATCTTTAAAAAATCTTTGAAACATCACCTCTCGTCCCACTGGCAATGACCCTGTGCTAATACTTCACAACCCATAACCTGACATTTGTGTCTCTTCCCTTCCTCTTCTCCCACCTTTCCTTCCCCTCCTCTCGCCTTTCCCTCTCCACCTCCAGTACCTTCACCTTTACCTTCTCCTGAACAAATAAACCCTCTCTATGCCCCTTCATATTTCACACCACTACTGACTCTATCTCAGTGCCAACTAATTTATGGGACTGTCAGTCTAATCTGGAACAACTGTTGTATGGATTCTTATCAAATTGACCATACTGCACTGTGGCCTGATGCTAAAGCAGTTTAATCTGTCATATTTGATCCATGTGTTTTTATTACTTTAAATGTATTGTATGCTTTAGCAGTTTATCTGATATGTCTGTTATCTTGTCTTCTATCACACTGTAAGCATTATATTATTATTATGTTTTATTCTCTGTGGAGCTTTTCTCCCTGGGCCTCCACTGAAAATGGGTACTCTTTGGCCCAGTGGACCTTCCTGGTCAACAAATGCAATAAATAAATAAATAAATAAAATAACATTATCAACTTTAGATTCCAGGACAAAATAGTTATTCTCCCTACTAGAGGCTCAAATGTCTTAGATTGTAACTTAGCTAATAACACAAGTATTCTGTTCCCTAGATGGATCAAATCATTTAGCCACTACCTTCTGCCTTAAGAACAGTTTGTCTATTTCCAGTAACCCATTTTAAGTGGGGATTGCAGCAAAACCAAATCCACAAACCACAAGTCCTATAGCAGGTCAAAATTCACCAACGAACAACACAAGAAGCCAGTGCCAAGCCAACGTTTATTGCGATCTGGTACCTCGGCCTTTCGCCTTCAAATGGATCGCAGCAAAACCAGCCTATTCAATTTTAAAAAACTTTCTGGAAAACATAAATGATCGAATCACCTTAAATTCCTGAACATGGATATTCCAGACCATGGAATTTTATGGCTTACTAAATTACTAGATGATGAAAGAAAGCAATATTTGCTATAGGAATAACTGCTGCCTTTCATTAGAAGCAAAACATTAAATACATCAAACATCCAATTTGGTGGGATAAAAGAATCAACAAATTGTATAAGATATGCCCCCTTCCAGGTCATAAAACAACATTTATTGAAATTAGTAAGAAACTAAAGTATGGTGTGAGAAGCACCAAGAATGCATAGGAGCACAAGCTATTCACCAACACTAATGATAAACATAAAGCCTTTTTTAGAACCACAACACTGAATAAACTAATAAAAAAATAAAAAAGCATGGAGGCCAGCTAGCAGACGCACACTACACTTTATTATTGAGTGCTTTCGTCAGTGTAAAACCTTCTGACTTCTTCAGAATAAATGCACAGTACACATCATTTCCTTTTGTATATAAAAACATATCACATGATCCCACAAATTAATGAAGTAGGGATTTAACCCTTTGTACATTCATTAAAACCTGTAAGTTACAGAAAAAAATCCACAACAGCACTAGTCAACTAACTACACTCAAAAACAATTCAGTAAAAGAATAAAAATGAAGATGGGCCATAAAACCAGTTGTTACATAATTCATTAGCACAAACAAGTGACGCTTATTTTAAATGGTTTTCACATGTAAGTTACATTATCAGATTTATACCCCCATTGGGGGAGAGGAACAGTGACACAGTGGTAACTGAGGATGTGTTCAATTGTTTAAACGTTTGTAATATTGTAACTAATGATTATAGTGATTTTAAGATGTACAGCTTGAGTGATGCTAATGTTATGGGCAAACTTGTTTCAGAAGGGCCTCAATTTTGTCCCTACTAGAATGCCTAAAATTGAAAGTGCCTTACTTGATTTAAAACTATGTTAGAAAATTGAACCGTAAGTTTTTCTTTGACTGCTCATACCAAGTTGAATTTCATGGGTGCATGTTAAAAGACCAGTGTATTTAATCCACCTCTACACCCCCTTTTACACGTATTTGAAACTCTTTGCATGAATCAAATTAGGCAGATTTACCAAACTAAAAAAGGCAATTTTGCTTCTAACTTGACAAACAAAGAAGAAAATTTATTGGCTGACATTGGGGCTAATAAATTTATAAGAATTATGAAACCCGATAAGGGTGGGGGGGTTGGTGGTTGGTGGTGATGGACCAACGTGCCTAAGTGGACAAAATGTTGTCAATGTTATACAATGATACATATGAAGAGGTATCAGTTAATGAATTAAACATTGCATATCGCAATATTGGCATCATATTAGATGACCCACTACTTGACAACCAGATTACGATCACTGAATCTTAGTTTCTTAGACAGGAAAGTCCCCATACACCCACAATTGTTGGGAAACCCAAGATGCATAAATGCATCAACGATCCCCCAATGAGACCTATAGTTGATGCAAAGGCATCAAAGACTTTTACATTAGCAAAGTTTATACATTTCAGCCTAAAAACATCTTTAGATATGTTTTCACATATTTTAAAAGATTTTTGGGATTGTCTGAGAAAAATACATAGAGAATATTACTCAGACCACCTAATATTGGTCACAGTTGATGTTAAAGACTTTTTCACAGTAATTCCACATGATGAAGGTATTATTATGTTTTATGATTTTTTGTGTACTAATACCATGCTCAGTCACCCAAGGATTTTGATGTTTAGGACCCTGATGGAACTTATTTTAAAGAACAATTTTATAATCTTTGAAAATCAATTATTTAGGCAGAGAACAGGTGTGGCAATGGGGGTGGCTTGCACCCCCCTATTTGCTAACATAGTGTTGGCCCAATGGGAGACCACTATAGTATTCAAATCGGAATTGTTCAAATTTTGTAAGTTCTGTGGGTGCTTCCTAGATGATATACTCATATTTTGGGAAGGTTCCAATGAGCAGTTGTGGGAATTTTTCACTTTTTTAAATAGAAGTGCACAATTTTTACAATTTACAATGAACATTAACTGTGACGTCATCAATTTTTGGACATTTCTATTTGGAAGGATAGGGAGAATCAGATGTTTATTTCTGAATTGCACAGAAAGCCCACCTATTCTAATACTTTGCTGCACTTTGAAAGTTGCCACCCTAGACATCAAAAAAGATCTCTAGTGAAGGGGCAGGCTGTCAGGTTGGCTAGGATGGTTAGTGATGATGGTGGGTTTTTGAATGAGATTGAAATTTTGAAAGACATGTTGTTAAAGACAGGATTCCCTAGTCACTTCATTGAACCTAAACTAGACGAAGTTATTAAAAAGAGATATGATAGACATTTCTACCCCTTATTAAGTGCTGTACTCGTGGAAAGAAGGACAACAGCAGAGAGGGTAGAACACGATGTAGAGGTGGTTAAATCCTTCACTAATGCCGTGGTTTTATCCTACAACCCGCTTTTTGACAACATCAAAGAGGTAGTTATTAAGAATTGGGTAATTTTTGAAAATGAGGAGGAACACCTTAGAAAAATAGGTGGAAAGCCACTGATAGTTTACAAAAAAGATCTGAGTATTAAAAACTTACTAGAGAAAGGGGGTGTAAGTAAAGAAAAAGAAAAATGTCATATAAAAAGTATGGGCAATGTGCACAGTGCCCTTATTTTATGGAGAACAATTTTGTCCACATTAAAGGCTATGGCAAAGTGGTCCTACAACAGTGTTTCAACTGCCTAAGTAAGTGTCTGGTATATATAGCTATTTGTCAACAATGTAATCATTTCAATATAAGGAAGACTATTAACAGTTTTAAGAAACATATTTACCAACACTTGTATGACATATGGAAAGGGAATATGAATAATGCCCTTATGAAACACATTCATGAATTTCCTAATCACCATTTTAAATTCAGTGCAATAGAACAGGTGGTGTATCAGGGTAGAGGGGGACCCATCTCACTGTTCCTTGAATACAGGAACTGGTATGGCAATTGAGATGTGATGCCACACATCCACCTGGGCTTAAGGAAATGACATCCATTTCCAGACTATTAAAGTTAAAGGTGAACTTTCATATGTGAAAACCATTTAAAATAAGCGCCACTTGTTTGTGCTAGTGAATTATGTAACAACAGGTTTTATGGCCCATCTTCATTTTTATTGTTTTACTGAATTGTTTTTGAATGTAGTTAGTTGACTAGTGCTGTTGTTGTGGATTTTTTTTCTGTAACTTACAGGTTTTAATGAATGTACAAAGGATTAAATCCCTACTTCATTAATTCGTGGAATCATGTGATATGTTTTTTATATGCAAAAGGAAATGATGTGTACTGTGCATTTATTCTGAAGAAGTCAGAAGGTTTTACACAGACAAAAGTGCTCAATAATAAAGTGTAGTGTGCGTCTGCTAGCTGGCCTCCATGCTTTTTTATAAAGCCTTTTTTAGCTATGCATGTAAATCCATAATAAAACCATGCATGCTATGAACTCACTGTAAAAGGCATTGCCCATACTAACCCAAAAATTCAACTCTAGTTTCACAGCACCTATTATACCACCTGTCCCTCTTTCCCAACTCAGGCCAATCACCCCCATCAGTATTGAACAGGTCTCAACCTTCCTTTACAATATGCACATCTGCTTGTTGATAATTCTAAAGCATCACCTAGTCACCCTCTTCTGAACATCCTCAGTCAAAGTCTATCCACAGGATATTGCCTGAAGAATAGACAAACTTCATAATTGTCCTCCTCTATAAGGGTGGTACCTCTGTTGACTCAGGTAATGATTGACTGAGCAGTCTCACTAGCTGTCTGTAAAAAGAATGGAATTAATTATTGTGAAACGAATCAATAAGGACATACAGAAGCTTCAGATTTTAAATCCTTCATAGTTTGAATTTGTCAAGCATAGAGCATGCCTTCTTAATCTTTTAGCGTCTTCAAAAAAAAAAGTCATCAAAACCCTAGGTGAAGGATTTCCCATCCACCTGCTTATATGGACTTAACCAAAGCATCTGATACCATATTCCACTCTGGAATAATAAATAAGAAAAGCTAAGGTAAGCTATTAAATATCATCTCCTTTGTAATGCATTGGCTTCTTAACTGACAATCAGATAGAACGCACACTATCAGAATAAATGGTTCCCTGTCTAAAAAAGTAAAATGTAACTAGCAGTGTCCTTCGGGGTTCTGTTCTGTACCATTTTGGTTTACATACTCTTTTCTTTGGAATCTATTTGTCTGAAATACAGACAAATGTTAACAATATCTAGCTAAACAAATCTGAAGATGACTGCAAGATAGGAATCATCCTAAATTACCACTCATATTCACCAATAATCTATCAAGAACCTTACCTCTAATAATGCCACTCTAATCACAGTCTCACCTTAAATGCAAAGAAATGTGATTTAGTCATATTTAGTAAAACTAGTACTCCTACACAGTATCACAAGAATGGAATTCATTTTAAGACTGACGTTGTTATCCAGGATACAAGAAGTTACCTAGACTACAAGCTGTCCTTAAATCAGCATATCTCCATTACTGTCAGAACATACTTCTATTTCTCTCAAATCATCTGTCATGCGTTTTCATCCAGATCCCAGACCATCCTATTTCTTCTCTTTACTCTGCCCTCATTCACCCCTTCATAGAATATAATGCCTCTAGGTGGTGGTCACTGTAGTTGTGACACCTGAACCCCATGTGGAAAATGAGAAGAAAGGCTGTTTATGCCAATGTCAGTGCTCCAGTTGTCATGTGTAGCTCTATATAACTCCCCCGATTAGAAAGTCCCCAGCATTTTATAACCAAAATAATCTAAGGTTTAAAGAACTGCTCTTATTTTTTTGTGGTCCGTAGAGTCTTGCTAAGTGATCTGTGCCTTGTCTTCCAAGCTATACTGAACATTGCTCTATGTGACCTTCTTTTTCTTAAAACAACTCCTCATTCAATACCTAATCCTATCACCTAGTTCTAAACCAAAATATCATGACCCAATTCAATGATATATTCAATGCCCACCACCTCCTTTGCCTGTGGAATGAGCTTCCCTACATATTAGACAATATAAAATCCTAGCAACATTCAAATTTCAATTAGATGAATAGATTGGATCCTGTAAAGTCACCCCAAGAGTCAACATCTACAAACTTCTAACTATGCCAAACTAGACATTATTACATTTCATTCCTCCATATTCCTTTTCAGATTCTTTTTTTCTCCCTTATCTCTAACTTCTACCTGTTTCACTTTTCTAAGCTGAAAATATTTGGTCAATATTTTCCAAAATTTCTCTACCTCCTACTGTTGCCTTCTGAAGAATTAGTTCACCTTCAAATGTTTATCTAAGGGATTGTTGATTAAGCCGACAATGTTTGACACACCACTCTTTTACTATAAATCTGTGAAAACCTGTGAAGTACCACTAAAGTATCCAGATCACATAAACTAAAAATGCTCCTGATACATGCAGCATATTAAAAACTGATACCTGGTTAAGAGATTTCTTGCATTATTAATCATATGGAATATTGGAATGAATCAAATACATGGGATTCTGAGATTACAATCAAAACATATTTAGTCCATTAGCTTCATAATAGATTTAAAGGGAATGCTGCTTATTCTGACAGTTATATCTAACAACTTTGAATACTATCAGCACTGTCATTCATCACCTAAACAGTTATCATTATTTTTTACATGTGTTTTTTTCACCCTACTGGTAGTTAAATATATGAATTAGTGATGTTACCAAAGCAAGTGGCAAGCAGTTAAATAACATTTTTTTTTACTGTAGTGCTATCTAGCTCTGTTTTTAATTTTTCTTTAAGCTGTTTGATCTAAATGCTACAAATCAAACTCTTAACACTTCTATTTTTATCACTGTTTATAAAGTTATAATTGCCATATTATTTTCTGAAATATAATATTCATCCTTAGGAGATTACAGTTCAACCTATTTCTGTACTTGACGGTAAAATGTTGCGTGCATTATAGCAAAGGTCCTGCAACAGACTCTTAAAAAGAATTATGTCGCTTGCAGTCCAAAATAATTTATAAAAGTTGTATTTGTGCTAAGGATTCTTGAAAAAAGTTACAAGTATCCTGGAGTTCAGCTTTTATTTAATGCTCAAAAAGTGCATGCTTCTCTTTGGTCACTGCAGGTACTGATGTTGGAACTTAACCAGACAAGACATTTGCTGCACTTCTGTATGAATTAATATTCTCATTTCATGGGTGCCACATCAGGTTCATAAAGAAAAACATGAGTCATACTCCAATAAATCTCAAAACACCATAAATATTATGTTGAGGGTTGGCATAATGGTTAAGGTATTTACCTCACAGATACAAAGTCAAGGATTTGCTTTCACCATTGGTCACCATCTGGTTATAGGCTAAGTGTGTAATAGTCTGCAGACTGAATACTTAGCATTTGCTTATGAACCTATAATACTACATACTCAGCACAATTCTGTACAAAACATTGGGCCAAATTCATTAACAGCTGCAAGAAGTGTAGCGATTATGTTGGTATCATGTTACGCTGCCAACACTATAGCATGCATGAGTGGTATTCATTACAGCTGCCAAACAAAGGGAAATGGCAGGATATGCTAATTAAAACATAAAGAGCTAAAGTACAACCACCAAAAAAAACTAACTATATAATAAACAGACAGGATAGCTGTGAGCTTAATTCTGTGTGACCGTATGCATCCAACATGCACACAAACATTTTCTACAGGTTAATAGCTCACTGTGACTACACACAAGTTAGTCACCCAACAACCCAAAATAAGAAGTATATTTAAAATTCAGTTTTCAGCATAGATCTTATAACACTTCTATAATAGAGATATCATAGGTTTAACTTTGTAATAAGTTGCTGCATTAAGAATAACAATTATAAATACAACATTAGAAAAGTAATACCAAACTGTTAAAACTGCCATATCCACTGCTGTAGAGTTCAGTCTGGTAGAAATAAACAGAATCAATATTTATTTTCCTTCTAACACAGACAAAAACACCAGACCTTCATACATACTTAAAATACAATCATCTGCAATAAGTGTGCAAACATGACATATAAAATAAATTAATAAATTTGTCATGTAACATTCAGTGGCATCTTTATAGACATGAAGAAATAGCTATGGCAAAAGGAAGGGATAAAAGTAAATACATTTAAAATTATACAAATGCTTTTCAGTGGTCACTGCACTTCACCTTTTAATGTTAAAATAAAAGCATTAGTTAAGAAATAGCAACATACCTTGACAATATAGCAGTGCAGAAAATAGATAAATCTCCAAAGCCTTGTATTACTAACAGGATCAAGCTCTGTGTTTCAGAACAGTCTCCCCAGTATGATACAAGAGCATTACCTACAAAATGATGTTTATATATAGCGCAGAGTCAACCTTGTGAGCACCGTGAGTATGCAAATTAGGTGTCAGATTGTTAGCATTCCTGAATACCACAATATGCACTATGTGTAGGGAATGTAAACATTGTGTATGGACCTAGAAGAATACATGTACATGCCTTAGTAATGCAAGGATGAGCATTGAGAAGTGTTCCCTGTTAATGGCTTGCAGGTGTCTATGATCATCCCGACTGCAGGAACAATCAGGTTTCAGTCTCCCCTCTTTGATATACACCCCCTAAGGGTGTGTCAGGGAAAAGAGACTTAACAAAAAAGTCTGCAAGTACATTGACTGATTTAGGAGATCAGTAGTCCTAACATTCAGATGCTGGCTTTATTGACCATAGCTATTGCCCCATAATAAGAAATGTTCATGTTGAAGGGCGTACTTCAAGCATCATTAAAGATAACATATGACAATAAAACAGAGACAGATTTGCTATTATGAAAACATAGATAATGAAAGGAGCCATCAGACAGAAATAAAGGAATACATTTGCTGTCTTTAATATCATGTGAATACATGCCTATACAAACCTTTTACAATATCCCATCATCCAGACATTCAATGTGAAATGTGAAAAGACCACTTTCATAACTTGTTTCTGTTGCACTTTCAATGTGACTTTATACAATGTCATATTATCATTACAACTAAACTGTTTATGACCTTTTAATATATGTCTTTGTGGCAGCTCTGGGAAATAGTGTGAGATAATTGCTTTCACTGCCCTTGTCTGAGGGCTCAAATCCATACAGGTCCCTGTTACAACATAACAAAATTGGTTAAAGATGTGCATATAAAGTATTTTCTCTACAATAATTTTTATGTTATTTTTCTTTCTTTTATCATTTGCATACCACTTGGCAGTGCAAAAGACACTTTCACGGCTTAAGGAAAAAGTGAAAAATTTAGTTTAGGCTGCTACAGGTAGTGCAAATCAGCCTGGTGTCATTGCACATCTGTTAGCAGTCTGGATAGTACTCAGGGAAGAAAATATACCTGAAGGCTTACTTTCTCTGTGGCACAAGTTGTAAGTGCCATGACCTTATAGATAAAGGATATCTGATGCATGGTTTGAATCCATTTATATGATACTTTTATAGAGGGTTGTCTGACTACATATGTAATCACATTTTGTGAAACCATTGTGTTGTTGTTTAAGAATTAACTGTTGTCACTATTGCTAACAACATGTGATCATTAGTCTGTTCACTTTCACGTTATTTGTCATTAACTACAAGTTTGATAATGTGTCCCACAAAGTACATGTCTAATGTTGCAAGGAGATGTGAGAAGGAAGAATTGCTCACTTGTTCAATTGAATGCACTTCTTGCGCTGGTCATTGCTAGATATACCCATACATTGCATTTAATTTGCTTTCTGTATTTTTCTGACTCATATAGTTCATTTAGGCTGCCATAGGTAGTTCAAACACACCTGGCCTCATTGCATGGCCACCCACACTGGTGAGAGTACTTACTTCAGTAAATGCACCTGACAGATGTCAAATTGTGTGGCACAATGTGTAACTGAAGCGAATCAAGAGAAACAAAGCAAATGAAGCATTGTTCAAATCCAGTTTACAGAACACTTTGCCATTATTCACAATATTTATGTTTCTATGTTTTTTCCATTTTAAGGAACACTTGCTCTCTGCTTGGCTGCATGTAAAAACAGTTTCATACTTAAGGAAAAAAGTGAAAAATTAAGTTTAATCTGCCTTAGGTAGAGAAAATATGCTTGGCTTCATTGCATGGCCCTTCACAACATGGATAGTAGTTACTTTGGTAAATGTACCTGACAGATGCAAAATTATGTAGAATATGGTGTAACTGAAGTGAATTGAGAAAAATAAGACCCATGAAGCAGTTCTCAAGTCCTGTGAAGAGATCATATTGCAATTTTAACAATATGTCTTCTTTTTATTTTCTTTTTTTTTATGGTTCAATTGCTCTTCTGTTGGTAGTGCACAAACAGGGTTTACTACCTAAGGAAAAAAAGTGAAAATTTAGTTTAGGCTCTCTTATCTAGTCCAAGCATGCCTGGTGGCATTGGGCAGTCTGCAGCTCTATGGATAGCAATAATTGAAGAGACTAAATCTGTCGGGTAACTTTCTCTGTGGCACAAGCTATAACTGAAGTGAACTGAGAGAAATAAAGCACATGAAATATTGTTCAACTCCTCTTTAGAAATCATTTTGCAATTTTTCACAATATTTACATTTTCATTTTTTTTTCATTTTAAGGCACATTTGCTGTCTGCTTGGCAGAGGGCAAACACAGTTCAGTACGTAAGGAAAAAGTAAAGAATTTAGTTTAGGTTACCTTAGGCAGCTCAAACATGCCTGGCAATGCTCCTCTTTTCTCAGCTCTCTGTACAGTATTGAGAGGAGGTATTCCACCTGTCATAGAACTAACTCTGTGGCACAAGGTGTAAGGACAGTGGCTTTAATTAAAGAATGCAGCCTATTAAGGTTTTGAATCCATTTACAAGAAACATTTAAAAGGGGTGTAAGAAGCCCATTTCTCACAACTTTTTGAATAGGACTGTAACAGTAAATAAAACTGATAATGTTAAACCTGTTTCTTGCAAGCAATGTATCAGTAAACCTTGTGTAATGAAACTCTACTATTTAACATGCTATATATGATCAATGTTTTAAAGATAAACACAATCTAAAATGTGTCCAGTTTCCTAGACATGACAATGGTGATATTTCATATAAAATTCACTTGCATATGTATGATGGACCCTATACTTTTGTTGTAGTCATTATGACTCATCACAAATCTCAACTATGTGTTTAGGACTGTTATGTCTTATGAAGTATCTGTGTAACGTACACTGACCTGTATTAATCAGCACATTCAATGGCATCCATCTGAACCATATTTACTTGCAGAAAGAATTTTTACATACAAATGCATTCCAAGTTATAATTACAACCATACACATATAAACCTCTCTGAAGTGTATCCCCATTCATTCAGAAATGACTACATGTGAAAACTGCATGTGGGAAAGGTAGTTCTCCTGTAGCAATGTCAGTTAATAAATTAAGCTGCAATTTTTGCATCCTTTGTCCCATAGGTTTGATTCCCAGATGTTACGATATTTTAAGACTGCATAAGCCCCAACATCACAATATGTTAAAATTCAGCATCTTTCACCTTCCAAGCTGCAACCCTTAAAAGCCGTGTTATTAAGCAGCCCATTGTTGAAAACTGGAACCTATGATAATGGGTTGAGCATCACAAATGGCACACCTCACTGCCATGTTTCCCACCTTTACTGCTATGTGATGTAAGTAGTGCCAGTGTGTCTGTCAAGGAGTCCATCTGCTTTCAGTTGTGCAAATGCAGTTGGCTGTGCATCTTTGCGCAATACCAGTAATACTTGAAATCTGAATTAGGTGCCAATTCAGACATATTTTGTTAGCTTGACTTTTTTCAAACATGGCTGGCAAGGGAGATAATGGTACTAAATTTAAAGCACAAAGGTGGGGTATTGAGGAGTCTTAAGATATTTGTGACACTCCTTGTGAAGTGCTCCAGCTGTAGGCCATTGCAGGGGGGATTATACCAGGTCTTAGTAAAAAGCTGAGGCTTGAAATAGCTTAGCCAAGGCTGTGTCCACTACAACTGGCATTTCAGGCAATGAGATACAATGTTGTCACCACTATGGTGCCCTTAAACAGCACAAGCAGGATCTCCTAAGCCAATGGGAGGCTGAATTTGGGACTGGGAATACCCCCTCCCAGTTGTGTAAATACATTGAGCCATAACCTGTTTATGACATGGCAGCAATCATTTAGCCAGCCAATGCAGTTACTTATTATTCTTTTATATCTATTTTTATTTTCTTTTTGTGCTGTACAGCTGTAGATGAAATAGCTGGAAACCATGAGGTATACCAGGAGAGATTAACTTACCTTGGACAGGCATGGGTTAATTATGATTCATGTAAAATTTCAAGCCATAATGTTATTTTCATATATTTAAGAACAGCCTGGACACTTATGTAAACAAGTATTTTGGTATATTTGCAGGTTAGAAGGCTAATAATGCCCATGATTGAAATATTTGTATGTATGCATGCATAGCCATCAGTTTATTGTACTGAGCATGACAGATTAATGAGGATTTAGTAAGACTAAAACACCATATAGCTGTCCCTACATGTCCCACAAAACATATTTTTGCTATTCCTCTCTGCACCTGTCTCTAACTCTCTCTGTTCAACCCTCCTACTTCAGTAAGTTGTCACTGTGCTTTAGTAATGTTATTTTAATGCTGTGAAGTAATATTTCCTTGATGGCATGATGAGCTAATACTCACGTGTAGACACATTTTTGAATAATTATAAGGGTTCTAGTGCAGCCATTAGCTAAGTGTTACTAAGTGTTAAGTTAGGTATAGCTGTTGGCTACATATTGTTTTCAGCCACCGTTATCCTTCTTCTGTCATAATCTACTTTGCCCCTGCCTCCATGTCACCCTGATGATGTATCCCCTCCCTTCTGTATCATTAATCTTCCACCTCTGAATTTGCACAATGTCTGGTGCCATGAAACATATAAAGAAGACTAAATGGAAGTAGACAGCTGATGACAATATCTTTGGATTTGATTGCCTTCATCCACATTACTTTGTCTCACTTTGCGCCACTGTGCTAAGCTATGTTTAATCAGTTTAATCTATTTTTGAACAAGATGAAGAATTACATGTATAGATTACAGTGGTCAACAGGTTAATGATGAATGCATACATTCACGTTTGCTGAAATCTGCTGTTAAACAGTAACTATTACAATTATGAGGAACCAAACAGAAAACGCACCAAACATGCCTGTATATGAACTCTGTTTATTGCAGTAAAAACACACCAAGATTAAGCACTTTTGTCTTCCACATAGAAGACTTCATCGATGTGAAAGACAAAAGTGCTTAATCTTGGTGTGTTTTTACTGCAATAAATGGAGTTCATATACAGGCTTGTTTGGAGCATTTTCTGTTTGGTTCCTGGTCTTCTGTTATTCACACTACACCAATTTTTTTGTTTTTTAACTATTACAATTATGACTTTCTATGTGCTGTGCTAAGATAATATTCAGGTGCAAATGTTTTTCTTGGCTTGCTGAAAATGTTTGAATACATACGGATGAAAAATATTTCAGGATATTTTGTCTGAGTACTGTGGCTGCATATGGTGGCTACAATTTTACTTAACACATCATTATCCTGCTGCTACATTAGTCTACCTCTAAACAATTGCAAAACTTGTCTTGTACAGATCTTTGTGTAGAAGTCAGTGCAGAAGAACACAGAGTCCAGTTAAGTACTGTTGTAAGTTCACCACTTAAACATATGATTATGCATGTGGTAACACTTTGTCATCAGCAGCACAAATCAGCTTGGCAGCACTGTGCTCAAACAGTAGAAAAAAAAAAACAAAACAAAGAATTATAGTTTTCTGTTGCACATTTGTATATCTGCATTGCTGTTGTCAACAGGTGATCATTATTTCAGAATGATGTTGAATCCCTTAATTCATTAATTTAGAGTATATATCTGCTGCACAGTGTTTACACTTGCAATGTGTAACCAACTTGGTTAACGTATTCTTACAGAATTCATTACTGTCATTCTGCAGTGCACACTCCTATGAATGACTTGCATGTTTGTCTTACCAATGCACATAGTGCAAGTAAAAGACAATAAAAGTCTGCAATCATTCCAACATGAAACCACAGCAATGTTGGATTGATAATGCACTGGTGTGCAACAGTCAATGTGTATGTCAACCCATTATGTAGAACATACCAATGTCCCTTAGAGTAACACAATGTACAGTAAGGACAATATCGACATTTCATTATAAATGTATATCTTTACTTGTGACATTCATTGTGATGTTACATTGTCCTGTGCACACATATGCATTTGTTGCACAACCTGTGATGCAAAGTAACATCTCTTCCAAGCATTGTTTTTTACAAATATTCCAATGTCCAATTTCACATAGGTATTGCTCATCTTTTCCTATGGCACTTGCAAATAGTACATTGCTCCTTAGATTGTGTAATCAAGATAAGTTGGGAGATTGATGCCCGACATGGCAGAGTATGTGTGTGTGTGTGTGTGTGTGTGTGTGTGTGTGTGTGTGTGTGTGTGTGTGCATGTGAAAATGTGTAACACTTGGTGGTATATCCACTTCTCCTGAGAATAATACATTTAAATGTTCTTACAGCTCCCTAACCCAACTTGTATCCTGTATGAGACAGTGATGAGATCATCTTGACCCTTGTGACTAATACAATCCTCTTTAGATTGTGTAGTTAGATAGGCAGGATGTTCAATACCTACCATGGAAGATTTGTGTGTGTGTGTCTGTGTGTGTGTGTGTGTGTGTGTGTGTGTGTGTGTGTGTGTGTGTGTGTGTGTGTGTGTGTAATGCTTGTTTCTTCTCCATTTCCCCTGAAGAGAATGCATTTCATTGTGCACACAGCTCCCTTATACCAATTTGTTATGTA
The DNA here is from genome assembly GCF_019279795.1 of Protopterus annectens. Classification (NCBI taxonomy): domain Eukaryota; kingdom Metazoa; phylum Chordata; order Ceratodontiformes; family Protopteridae; genus Protopterus; species Protopterus annectens. The sequence continues at coordinate 15,044,640 of NC_056731.1, forward strand.
AACATCCTGTATGAAACACAATGACAATGTCATCCTGATGAAAGTGCACTCTACCCCCTCAATATTCAGACTTCTCCTGTGGTGCTTGTGACTAGCACAGTGTTCTCTAGATTATGTTACTGGATAGGTAGGAGGCTTGATGCCCACTATGTGTGTGTAATGCTTTTTGCTGCCTCCATGCTCCCTGAAGAGAATGCATTTAAATGTGTGCACAGCTCCTTTATAGCTGTTTTACAAAAGCATCCTGTATAAAACACACTTTCAGGTCATCCTGAGAAACATGCACTCTCTCTCCCCTTAATAGTCAAGTCAGACTTCTCCTGTGGTGCTTATGTCTAGTACATTGCTCTGTACATTGTATAACTAGGTAGGAGATTCAATGCACAACATGGGAGACGTGCGTGTGTGTGTGTGTATGTGTGTTTACAATTAGGTGAGCCATGTGATCAATCAACCTATACTCCAGATAAATGTTAGATGACTACACCATTCCCTAAGCCCACCTCCCACATCCAGAACTTCTTTGCAACACAAGGGCTAGCTATGCATACTGTTTATACTGTAATGATTACAATTTTCTATGCATTATGTGAAGAAAACTTTGCTTTTTTAGGCAATACTATGTCCACAAATTTGTAAATTAATACTTCAAATAACAGTGTCATGGGTTGAAAAATAGCCTTTTAATGTTTTTAGAGTGAAAGTGATGCAAGCATTTGTTAAGTGGGGTGGAAGGAGAATGTTTCTATTCTTCAAATGGCAGGTGTTTTGTGTGACATCAGTAAAAGCACATGATTACATTATATTGGCTACCTACATCCCTGATTCAAGATACTGATGAGGTCATTATTTTGCAAGTGAACTGAAGCTATTTGAATGTCAGACGTCTGGAGTGCCTGCACGTCTTACACTATATAATGTGTAACTTGATATGCAAGATGCTTGAATACAGCAGTGCTTAACTTCTGCAAGTGTGATTGCCAATGGAGTCAAAATTGTTTTACAAACATTTGTAGAGGCAACTTTTACAAGCCATAACTGACTGCAAAAATAATGTTACCAGATATACCACCTTGGCAACACAGTGCTGATGTCATCACTTCATAGATGCTGTATGTCTTAATTGTAGTCATTACTCTTATGTGGTGCTGGCTGTTGATAATGTTCTATACAGATGGCATAAGTGGATAGGTAGATGGTTCGATTCCATCACTGCTTCAATAGTGTGACAGTTATTGCTGTCATATACTGTTGACCACCTCACAACCACCCTTATTTATCTTTCTAATTATGAAATTGAATTACAGTAGCACTCTGTTAAATTACCAAATTCTTGCATCACCAGGGACAATAAATTTTTGTTCCCACAATGATTACATGCTGTTAACATACCTGCAGTATGTCACATTTGGAGTGGGCATTCTCCTGTGTTGCATGACTTTGATAGTGTGCTTTGTTTACTGTATAGTGTAACTATACATGTAGGTTGTTGAGTCTGGCTGTAAGTGTGTCCTTCATCCTCATACTGTGCACACCATTTTGCAAAGGTGTATATGATGTGTAGTTGTACAGTGTTACTATGCACTTTCAGCACTTTTTAGCATGAACATCCAGCTAATAAACAGTGATGCTGTCATCCATTTTACTGTACACTGTCTCATATGTACCTCAACATGGTCATGTGGTGCTTGAAATTCAGGCAGTGATATTTAGCTTGCGATCTTGTGTAGATGTTTGAAACCCATCCAATACTGTTCAGACTACATTGTGCCAGTGTTATTGTGACTGTACATTTCACTAATATTGTTGTCAAGCACATTAGCTTTGTACATATATAGATGTTGATCCCTCTTACTAAGAGTATGATAGTTTTTCACATAGTAATGCTTTTATGACATTTGATTTCATGGTCCTTATATAATGTATGTAGGAAGTGTTATCTTCTGGCACTAGGGAATGATTCAGCATGCTGTCTGTTGTTGACAAAATAGAGCAATTACAGGGACACATATACCTTGCAGAAACAACATGATGTAATGCTTTAACATAAACACACACCACATTTTTATTGAAATTTCTACCATTGTGCATTCAGCCTGTAAAATATCATGTATTGCCTGCTGTCAAATGCTGATGTTCAACATCCAGATTCAGTGTTTATTAGCATTGTTGTGCCTTATACTGTAATTTGTTGCCCTTTGACTTAATGTCTGAGGGGGATAGCTAGCTGTATCTGAGTTCCGCTGCGGAAAGAAATATTATAAAATCTAGCCAGTTGGCCTTAGTTCTCTTCTCCAGTTATTTTTAGTTTAATAATTATGTAATCTTCTATTAGTATTATGCTATAAATAAAAAAATGCCTTAGACTCAGTTGTTGCTTCAGATTAGTTGTCTTTACTGATTTAATTCAGTCAGATGAGAGTTGTTTAGAGACTATTGCAGTTTGTTCTCTTTTATTTTAAAAATGGGCATATTGTGGGGCTTTGACTGCCCCCAGGGGTGTGCCAGTGTGAGTCACTGTACCCTCCTGTGGTTGTCTTAACAATACTTATGGACCCCACCCTAAAAGTGATGTCACTATTTACATCATTTCTTTGCCATTGATGAACATGCAGTATTAATTCACCCAGTTCTTTATTTAATTTTTATTTATTTTATCTAATATAAAATAAACACATTTGTTTTAAGCCAGATTCATCATCATCATACCCTAATTAACAAGTTTTGAGTCATAGAAAACACTTCTTAACAATCTTTCACATGGATCACTAGAAGAGACTAACATACACAAGCCCACTTGAACTCAGATTCAGGGAGAGGGGAGATCTATGCCTAGCATACAGGGCATTGTCAGACTGCACTCTGCTAGATCTCCTGCATTTCCACAAAACAAACAGCACCAGAATTACCCATTCTAAAGACTTAAACCTTGTCTGTGATATAAATAGGACCTGCTGGACAGATAGGTATGTATCTCGGAGACTACCCTGTCTATGGAACAAGCTCCCCATCCATGTGAAGCAGAGTTCCTCCCTAACCCAATTCAAGTGCAACTTGGACAATTAGATAGGAAACTGGAAATTCATCCCTGGTTTGGCACCTATGTCTCTAATGGACTCAGGTAATCTGTAAATGGTTCATCTCCCAGGCCCATGCTTACACTTATCAAGGGTATCAGAACTTGTCAGAGATTTGGGATGCATGGCTAGGCCATTGCGGTCATTAGCCTAGTAAACACCTATGAACCTATGAAAAGAACTGGAGAAGAGATCTAAGGCAACTGGCTAGATTTTATAATATTTTTTTTGACAGCAGAACTCAGATACAGCTAGCTATCCTCCTGAGACCTTAAGTCAAAGGGCAACAGAGACTATTAAGGTTTTGCGAGGCTATTGATCTCGTGGCACATATAGGAGTCTTTAGCCTTGGTTCAGGATAGCTGGCAAAATCTAAGGAGTGTTTTATTATTAATAACCCTTATACTGTAATTCACGAGTGACATGTACCATTGTTATAATGTGCCCATTTACAGTGTGAGAGTCCTCACCATCTCTTTTATCTCAGAGATTGTTTACCACACATACATTTGATGTAATAAGTTAGCATAAGCAGATTGTAGTACTAGTTGTAAGACTTCCACTGTGGTGCTTGTGGTACATCCAGATGTCATTAGTCAGTAGAGTTGCATCACTTAATGTTCAAATCCTGAAAAGAGAATGTACTGATGTTAAATAAACACCACTGTATCTAGTTTTTCATATCCATTTTTATGTTGGAAAATAATATATCATCACAAGTTGTGACTGCATGATAGTGGAATGTTTATTAAGGGCATGTTGTGGTGTGAGTTACGTGGCATGTGCAGTGAGTACTAGCTTTTATTGCAAATACACTAGTGCTCAATTCTGGGAGAGTGTGCGTCCTACATGATGAAAACAGCTCCCTTGTCAAAGAAGCATTTATATTGCAGTGTTCATTGTTTAGTGGACAGTGACATGTGTAGCTCCTTTCCGGCATTGTGAATAAATCAGATTGTTCATATTATATTCAAGGTTCAGTTATTTATGACAGCCAACAGTGCTATCTGATGTGGCACATGCAGTCAATACAGCATTCTGGAGAGAGTCTTGTACAATAGGCGAAGGTCTGAATCTGGTAACATTTGTTTGTTAAACAACAGTGACTTATACACACTCAAAGGGCCAGCTTTTTAAGGCACTTTCAAACAAGGTAGATCATCAATACACCTTATATGGTATGATAGTGCTGCAAGCCGTTTGAGGGCACTCTTCCTTACATGAGCAATATTCGTATTTCTGTGACGACCATGATTGTTATGCAGCTCTCTGATATCTGTGCTGGCATCTGTTCAAAAATGACATGATGCAAATGTTTTTTAGGTCATTCGTTGCTCATATGTATTACCTATTCACAAGATAATTATGCTCTGTATTGCATTTCTTCCTTTGGACATGTTTTCATCACACTACACAACTTAGTGGCATTTGCAGTCAAACCTGAGTGCTTTAGTGCTCTGTGTGTAGTCTAAACTGCTACAACTGCTTGCAACATTATAGCAAGTATTTTGCAACAGTTTAAATGTAAAAGACATAAATAAATTAATAAATAAAAATAAATTATTTTTTGTTTTAACTAACACCTGAGCTCTTTAGCACTCCGTGCAGGCAGGGTATAAACTGTAGCAACTGTTTGCTGTAGCATATAGCATTTTGTGCAGAGAAGTTATAAACTATAGTAACTGTTTGCTACATTAGTACTGGCACAATATGGCACAAGGGGGGCTGGTTGAACTTATTACAGTGAAGTGCTTTTTTTCTTTGCTCTTCAACTGAAGAGAAGAGGGTTGGGGAACTGGTCACAGTACTGGCACAGGGGGCTAATTGAACCAGCTATGCTTCTGGTCAGTAGTATAACAACTTTTGCACTACAATAGAATTATTGAATAATAGGAAGTGTGAAACACTATCGCCCAGATTCAGCAAGCCCTTAACGGTGTGCAGGACTAGTGCAGGAGCTCCTGCAGGCAATATGTCTGCTGTGAGATCCAGGAATAGGCTGTAGGGACGTGCACGAGCGCTTCTGCACTAGTCCTGCACGGACTCAGCTCCTGTATGCAAATTATCCCATTTGCATTTGAAATCCATGCAAATAAGATGAATTTGCGGTCCAGGAAGCTGGAAGCCAGCCGTGCAGGACTAGTGTAATTTGCAGAAATGTACTCAGTTAGTAACCGAGTACATTTCTGCAAACTACAAAACAGAGCCATGACAGCTCCAAATAAAGGGTGGATATTATGTAGGAAGCATGCCAATGGCCAAATATATGGCCATTGGCATGTAAAACAATTGCAAAAAAAAAAAATAACTTTTATTTTTTTTTAGACAATCTCAGCTGTTTAAGCGTAGGGCAGCGGCGCACAAATGGGATCGGGCGAAAAAAAAAATCCTAAAATAAGCATTCTAACCAAAATCACTATTTTGCCATTATACTCAATGGCAGGAAGAAGACAACATGGCCAGTGAATAGTGGTTGCTAAGGGGGGAGGCTCAGTGTGGGAACTGTAACTATGCATCGGCAGGCAAGCCTATACAAATGAGGGGAATGATACTGAATCCCAGATTTCCCTTGCATGCTAGTCAGCACCCAACAGTGTAATAGCAGGAATAGCTTGGTGCAAGCCTAGGAGTTAGCTAATAAAAACAAAGAACAGGTCCAAGCAACTGTAGAATCAACACCAGAGTTTAATGAAAACTTTAAGTGCTTTTCGTTTGCAATGTATGCAAACTTCATCAGAAGTAAAAACAACTAAGAATACGTCATCCTTTTAAATCACTTAACCAAAAAAACGCGGGACAATTTTACCAACTGTTACCACTTAACAAGCTACCTTTAAAATAAAATGTAACCAGGTATAAAATGCATTATATTCCTACCTTTTACAATAAAGCACCTTACCATACATTCGAAAATAGTACATAAAAATGCAAGTAAAAAGTCAGAGTAACGAGAGAATAAGAAGTAAAACATAATAAATACATTACATTAATAAAGCCAAAATACATCAATATAATGTCCAATATCTAGAAACTAAATATTACCTTTTGTATTAACTGTTCTAATACAGTAAGAGCAAACATATACTCTTTAATATGCTCTATCATTTTTGCAAACTCTTCAGTTTTAAAATGCTACTGATGGAACAGGACTCATTGAGACCTGGAACATTGTATGCACTGAGTTTAATTTGCCAAACGAGCTCAAGTTCTTCAAGTTTAAGAGGTATAGGGCTGCCTCTGATGTCTTGTGGCACATTGTCTATGGCCATGAATTTAAATTTGTGGTCCACATTTAGATGGATATGCTTGGACAACGCGTTATCGGTTTTATTATGACCAATAGCGTACAGATGTTCGTACATTTTGTCCTGGAGTCTTCACTCCGTCTTGCCTATATAAAAGGCTGGACAGCATGTACATTTGACCAAATAGACCACAAACCTGGAATTGCAGTTGAACCTAGATTTGAGTTTACATTGCTGGCTATTCACAACAAAAAAGTTAGCTACCTCCACATTTTTGCAATAATTGCAGTTCTCACATTTATTCATGCCAACTGTTCTGGGAACCCTATGTTGCTGTTTTTCCAACAAGTTCTTAAGATTTCTACCGCGTCTGAAAATAACTTTAGGTGTGTTACCAAATTTATTGAATAACATTTGATTGGATCTAAACAGTTCCCAGTTTTTCTGCAACATTTTAGTGCAAAGATTACTGCAAATTACAAAACGGAGCCATGACAGCTCCAAATAAAGGCTGGATATTATGTAGAAAGCATGCCAATGGCCAAATATATGGCCATTGGCATGTAAAACAATTGCAAAAAAAAAACAGGGACTTCCTACAGCAAATTGTTGAGATGTCCCAGCCATGCCTGACACACAGAACTAACAGAGGGGAACCCATCCCAGTGGATACCAAGGTATGTGTAGGCCTAGGAATACTAGCCACAGGTACCTTCCAAAACCCAACTGGGGATATCATGTGGATCTCACAGGCATCAACATCCAGGGTATACCACCAGTTCCTGGATGCCATATCAGCACATGCCGGTGAGCACATATATTTCCTCAACACCTATGAGGTGTTGGCCAGCAATATGCATCTCTTCCACCAAATAGAAGAATACCCTGAGGTAGTGGGTGCTATAGACTGCACAAACATATGCATCAAAGCACCACCCGGTGAGCGGATAGGGTCTACATCAACCACAAGGGCTTCCTCTCCATCAACTGCCAGGTCATGTGCGATGCCCAGGGCATTATAATGAATGTGTGTGCTGGCTGCCCTGGAAGCTATCATAATTCCCACATCTGGCATCTGACGCAGCTGTACCAGAAATGTGCCAGTGGGGACATCCCATACGGTCACCTAGTGGGGGATGCTGGTTACGCACTGGAGCCGTGGCTGATGACAGCCATCAGAAATGCACACACACCCGAACAAGAACTCCATAATGAGGCACACGCACAGACCAGAATTATAATAGAGCGTGTTTGGGATGCTCAAGTCACAGTTCCAGTGCCTGGACACATCTGCTGGAGCCTTGCAGTACTCACCAGCTACATGTACTCAAATTGTCATCGTATGTGCCATGCTACACAATATGATCCTGCAGAAACAGCTGCAGCAGGAACAGCACAGGACAGAGCCACACAGCCCCCCACCAATGCCAAGGCCTGGACAGGCACAGAGTGACTTGGAGGAGGAACAACCTGAGCCTGCCCCAGTAGGCAGATGGAGGCATGCCCAGTATGCCCTGGCCTTGGCAAAGAGGCAACACACAACACATACACTGACGCAGTAGGTAACCAGGAAATGACACATCTCTTTGACTCGCACATACAGCAAAGGGGATGCCAAATATGACACTAGCTGTGCTCAACCATGTATAGGGAGTGTACTATGTGCATCCAACATAGGCAGCCCTCCAGCACCATCCTCATTACTGGCACACCCACAAGGTAAGTCACTCTCCTTACCAATTGCCGACTGGAGTAGTATGTGTTGTTACTTGTATCTATGGTATGGATGTGAGCATGCAAGGAAATTGGGTGGCTGAATGGAATGCCAGCAGATAGTAGACACCTATAGTGGCAGCATGAGATCTGTAACAAATATTGGTGTCACTATAGTAGCCAGTACTACACATGGTGACAAAACTCACTGCAGGAAATGTGCTGGGCCACATGTGTGTCCATATGACACACACATGCCAGTCAGGGAGGTTCACATACCCAACAACAGTCTCAGCCAGCAGGACAGGTGTAGCCAAACACAAACAAAGGCTGTGCTAAGGCCTCTGAATGATGCCTATGGTAACCTCCCCCCAGGCCTACACAGACAGACTACAGCAGGTCAGGCAGTGGGCTGTTAGTTCTGAAGGGTAGGAAGTCAGAAACTAATATGTAGGTCAATCAAACCTAAGACGTGTAGTATACTGATATGCCTCTAGTCAGCATGAAAGGTTAGAATTTATTTTTTATTTATTTATTTATTTATATTTGTTGACCGGGAGTGCCCGACTGGACATAGGTCCATTTTCAGCGGAGGCCCGTGGATAAAAGCTCCACAGTTAAAATAAACAGACAGTAGTTACACTAGATTACATAGTGATTAACAATTTACATAGCAATTACTTACAACATATTTACAGATGAAGAACATAGTACATCAGTAGACAACTAGAATCTTTATCTGTGAAGTACATAACAGACATTAACAAATGTAACAATGAGAAGTTCCTGCTGTATAATAAGTACTAGGCTTATGAGCATCTGAGCTTGCTATAATCAAGGTAGTTAGTGGAGTGGAAAGAAAGGTAGTGGTTGGATGGGGTGGGTGATATTAGAGTGGGAGTTGCAAGGGCATAGCCAGCATGTTTTTAGGTGCGCTTTTGGTAAAGTTTTGAATTGAGTGCATAATGGTATGGAGGTAATTGTGAGTGGGAGTGAGTTCCATAATTTGGCTATGGTGCAAGAGAATAGTGCTTCACCAGCAGAGTTATTGGCTTTAGTGATCTGCAAGTGATTTTTGTTGCTGGATCTTAGTGGTCTGGTGGTGCGATAGGGTTGGAGTAGATTCTGAAGGGATGGGACATTTATTGGATGATTTACTAGTTTGTGGGCAAGTGAGAGTTGATACCATTGAAGGAGGTGAGGGAGTTCAAGCCAGCCCAGTTCAGCAAGTGAGAGACAGTGGTGACTATGGTAGGATGCCCCTGTGGCGAATTTGGCGATTTTGTTGTAGCAGGTCTCTAGCTTGTTTAAATCGCATTGCCTTAGGTTGGTATATATTGGACAGGCATAAAGTAGGGTGGAGATAAGGTGGGAGTTTGCTATTGAAATATTTGCTGCTTTGGTGAGAAGTTGCTTATTTCTGTATAGTGCCCCTAGTTTATTGTGGACTTTTTTTATGGCCAAGGATATGTGAATGTCAAATTTTAGTTTATTGTCTATTTCCACTCCTAGCAATTTGGTGTGTTCAGTTGGGTATATAGTGGTGTTGTCTTTTGCTGTGATGTTAAAGCGAGAGTTGTTTTGAGTATGTTTGGTGGGTTGGAAGATGAGTAGTTTAGTTTTGTTTGGGTTGAGTATTAATTGGGCATCGGATAACCAAGTTTCAACAGAGGAAAAGGCTTCCTGTGTGACTTTTTGTAGTTTGGGTAGGGACTGGGCTGAGCAGATGATGGTTGAGTCATCTGCGTATTGTATGAGTGTGCCATGTTTGGTGGCAGAGGCTAGATTATTGGTGAAAACAGAGAAGAGTAGGGGTCCAAGGATGGATCCTTGGGGAACCCCTATGGAGACAGGTAGTTGGGGAGATATGTCATTCTGCCATACAATGGATTGTTGGCGGTCAGACATGTAACTCTGAAACCAGCTGGTGACTGATTGTGAGAAGGATAGGTTACTGAGGACAGAGATAAGTTGTTTGTGTGGGACCATGTCAAATGCTTTATATAGGTCTAGGAAAGTAGCAGAGGAGAGATAGCCATTGTTTTTATGCTGAAGGCTAGTGTTAGTAAAGGAGAGTAAGGCAGTGGTGGTGCTATGGTTTGGTCGGAAACCATGCTGAGTATTGGAAAGGATGTTGTTAGTAAGGAGGTAGTCTGAGACCTAAGAGTGTATGCATCTCTCTAGTATTTTGGAGAGTGGAGAGAGAATAGCTATGGGGCAGTAATTGGTTAGTTCTGTGGAGGGTCTGCCTTTGTGGAGGGGAATTATATGTGATACTTTCCATAGTGTAGGAACGTAACTTTCTGACAGAGATTGGTTAATCAGGATGGATACTGGGTAGGCCAGAGCATCAGCTGCGATTTGTAGGTATTCACTTGGGAGGTTGTCTGCTGCTAATCTGGTGGGCTTAAGTTTAGTTAAGAGTTTTTTTATGTTGGAGGTAGGTACAGGAGAAAAAGAGAAGGCAGTGGGGAGATTACTAGTTGAAGGTGTGGGTTGGAGGGGAGGGGGGTTGTGTTGTTTAGCTAGTGATAGTATGGTTTGTGTGAAGTGTGTGTTGAATGAGGTAGCAATATTTTTTGAGGAGTGAGGGATGTTAGGAGGAGGGGTACTGACTTTACCTGGGTGGAGGATGGAGTTTATGGAGGACCAGAATACTTTGGGGCTGTGTTGAGAGGAGTCTAGGGCAGACTGGTAGTATTGGAATTTGTCCTGTTTTATTAGCTTTTTGACTCTATTGCGTAGTTCTAGGAATTTCTGTCTAGTTGAGGGGGTTTTGGTTTTGCGCCAGTGCTCCCAGGCTTTATCCCTGGTTTTCATTTCTGACTCAGTGGTTTTCTGTAGCCATGGGGAGGGTTGTGCTTTGATTCTGGAAAGTCTTATGGGGCCATGGTAATTAAGGATGCTCAGGAAGGTAGTATTAAAGAATACAGAATGAAATGGAGTACCTGACATACCAATACAGTCATAGCAAATGTGTACAAGTGTGAGGTGTGCCCCCCAATCCTATGTAGAAATCTAGTAACAGTCAGGTGTGCCCCCCCTACTCCTGTGTAGAAATGTAGAAACAGTCAGGTGTGCCCCCCCAATCCTATGCAGACATGTAGTAAAAGTCAGGTGTGCCCTCCCAATCCTATGTAGAAATCTAGTAACAGTCAGGTGTGCCCCCCTACTCCTGTGTAGAAATGTAGAAACAGTCAGGTGTGCCCCCAGTCCTATGTAGAAATGTAGAAACAGTCAGGTGTGCCCCCCCAATCCTGTGTAGACATGTAGAAACAGTCAGGTGTGCCCCCCAATCATATGTAGAAACAGTCAGGCGTGTCCCCCCCAATCCTGTGTAGAAATGTAGAAATAGTCAGGTGTGCCACCCCAATCCTGTGTAGAAATGTAGAAACAGTCAGGTGTGCCCCCACAATCCTATGTAGACATAGTCAGGTGTGCCCCCCCCCAATCCTGTGTAGAAATGTAGAAATAGTCAGGTGTGCCCCCCAATCCTATGTAGAAATGTAGTAACAGTCAGGTGTGCCCCCCATCCTGTGTAAAAATGTAGAAACAGTCAGGTGTACCCCCCCAAACCTATGTAGACATGTAGTAACAGTCAGGTGTGCCCCCCCCAATCCTATGTAGAAATGTAGAAACAGTCAGGTGTGCCCCCTCCCCAATCCTGTGTGGAAATATAGTAACAGTCAGGTGTGCCCTCTCCCCCAATCCTGTGCTGAAGTGTAGAAACAGTCAGGTGTGCCCCCCCAACCCTACGTAGAAATGTAGTAACAGTCAGATGTGCCCCACCAATCCTATTTAGAAATGTAGTAACAGTCAAGTGTGCCCCACCAATCCTATTTAGAAATGTAGTAACAGTCAGATGTGCCCCACCAATCCTATTTAGAAATGTAGAAACAGTCAGGTGTGCCCCCCCAACCCTACATAGAAATGTAGTAACAGTCAGGTGTGCCCCCCAAATCCTATGTAGAAATGTAGTAACAGTCAGGAGTGCCCCCCTCCAATCTGATGTAGACCTTTAGTAACATGTATGTGTAGGTATAATACCAGTGGAGCACAGATGACCTGAGGTGGCCAAGGTAGCAGGATAGATTGTAGCATTTGTACAATATGCAGGTATGCGTGTGTTAGGTTGTTGTGTGTTTCATATTGTGTGAGAGTGGTTAGTATGTATGCAAGTTGAGGTTTGACCTCATGGCCATTGCCCACTACTGCTGATGACAGAGCCAAGTCCTCACAACTGTAGTGCCAAAGACAATTTCCCCCAGTATAACACATGCTAGCAGTAAGCCATTGTAAATGTATGGTGGTAATCTGAAAGATGGACATGGCATGACTGTGGGACTAGATATATAAGCAGTACACAGGGAAAAGTACCCCAGACATACAGTATATAATGTGTAACCGTGAAATGGACACACCCTTGGAATTGTACATACAGGTATGCATCACATTATTTGGGCTTGTAGTAGGAAATACCAATGTCGTCTGGCTGAACACTTACAGATCACAAAGGTGATAGGACTGATGTATTGGGAAACAGCTGATGTCCCTGCACAAGCCAGCATTACTGGAATGCCCCATGCATATCTGTGAGTCAGATGCAAGTAGTGTCCATAGCACACATGCACCCAGCTCATCCAAGCACCACCCACAGGTACCTCTCTGGTCGTATCCCTGCTGTTGGGAATGGGTACAATATGACCCCCACCTGTGTATGGCAACAGCGAAAGAATGCAGCATGCAGTGCAGATGTGTCCCTAGCTGTAAGTAGAACCTGCCAGCATCCACACCACCTGATCAATACTGATAGAAAGTATTGGCATGAACAGCTAGCACACGTATCCTGTCACCCCAGGGGAATATACTGTATGGCAGTCTGGGACTGTAGGACTGACTGAATGCAATGGCCTGCTACAGCTGGCCTGCATCACCACCAAATGGCATACAGGCCTCTGCGAAAGGCCTGTGTCTCACCCATACTGCCAATGTATGCTATGTCATGGACACCCAAATAACATAACAAACTCCACATAAGCCATACGCAAGGCCATGTGGACAAACCACAGTAACATGTTCACCATGTCCCACTGCATGAACTGTGGACCAACACCAAAACAAAGCTGTGATGAGGAGATAACCTTAGGAAAAGTATCAGAGAATATATACATAATGTATGGAAGAGGATAGAATAATAGAGGGGGGTGGGAGCATGGGCAGCATGGAATGTGCAAGGCCAAACACACAGCTGTGTGCACATACTATCCCTGGCTGCAAACATAAAAATGGGTGGCTACAAACCTGCCCGTACACCACAATAGGGTGTAATGCCCTGACTTATGACCCCTGCCTCTGGGTAACCTGTGTGAATCTGTACAGCTGTGAGGTATTGCCACAGTAAGATAAGGCCATATTGTTACGTTGATTGATGTACACATATGGGATCCTCTGCCAGCACTGTACCAAGGTGCTGAACTGGATACACAGACCCAGCACCAAGCGGCTGCAGATCCCCCTCCAGAATGGCATAACTTTCCATGAATATGTAGGCATTTGACCACAATACTGGACACAGCTGCATTCACCCTGTGTTCCCCAGGACATCACTGTGAGCAAAAATGTCCACCTGACAGTACTTGAGGACATAAAACATCACAGTATATAACAGTACACGTCTGAATATCTCTGCTAACACCAGTACCATGTAGTAGAAGCAGCACATACACAATCACCTACAGTACACACTATCCCTTGCAAAGTTTGACCCCATATTGCCAACTGATCTACATATATCCTGCAGAAACAGTTAGCTACCTGTAGGTGTAGAACACTAAGGTCTGCACTGGAGTACAAACTACATGGAATGGATCCACATATTCAATACAGAAGGGCATACTGGGCATGCTCACACACTTAGAGAAATTAAGGCAATGTCAGATAACAACATACTGAAAGGTCATACTGGGCATGCTCACACATTTAAACAAATGAAGCCCATGTCTGTGAACAACAGTGGATCATACATATCTGACAGTTGCAGATGTTAGTGCATACACTCCTCAGTATCCACCAGTCATGCTTTGCACATACATTGGATAGGAATACAGACATATATCCAAGGACAACACACTATAATATACCAAAAGTAGACATACATAGATGTGTGGAAGAGTGACAGTGACAAAGAGCCTTCCATCATGAGGCCTGTCCCACCCAGCACACAGCCAAATGGCTACAACCACATGATGTATAAATGTCACTCACTGTAGAAATTAGCTACTTGTATCCCTCAGCATTACAGATTGTGGTGCAAGTGCTAGCTGTGCAACATGACTGTACAAGGCAGTAGTCATCTATCAGTTGTATACACACACCTGTGGAATATAAACCTGCATGTGCCTGAGTGTGGTGTGTCTATCTCTAGATGAATGGGTTATGGCCAATGCACACACAATGCCCTCCCCATAGCCCTATTATGACAGGTCTGCTGATATCATTCACCTTGAAATACACCTTCGGGAAAAGTGTAGCCCAGTAATCTCTGTGGTGTGTCCTATAACTGCGTAATGCTGTAGTGTGATAAACTAGTTAGGTAGGAGTTCTAATCCCAGACATGGCAACTGTGTGTGTGTGTGTTTGTGTGTGTGTGTGTGTGTGTGTGTGTGTGTGTGTGTGTGTGTGTGTGTGTGTGTGTGTGTGTCTGTGTCTGTCTGTCTGTCTGTGAGGGAGCAATGCTTTATAGGCTAGTCACACTCCCTACAATTCAAATGCCCTACTTTGGCAAGGCTGCTGATGTCATTCTCTGTGAAGTACACCTTTGGGAAAGGAGTAGCCCAGTAATCTCCGTGGTGCATCCTATATGTGTGTAATGCTGTAGTGTGATAAATGAGTTAGGTAGGAGTTCTAATCCCAGACATGGCAACTGTGTATGTGTTTGCGTCTTTGTCAGTGTAGGGGGCAATGCTTTTTAGGCTAGTCACACTCATTACAATTCAAATGCCCTACTGTGGCAGGCCTGCTGATGTCATTCACTGTGAAATACACTTTTGGGAAAGAAGTAGTCCAGTAATCTCCGTGGTACATCCTATAACTGCGTAATGCTGTAGTGTAATAAAGTAGTTAGGTAGGAGTTCTAATCCCAGACATGGCAAGTGTGTGTCTGTGTTTGTCATTCGTATCCTGTGTTGAGGTGGTTGTGAGTGTGTAACAACTGGACTCATTGTGGAGTGGGTTTTGCAAATTTCTTATATGGTGGTCCTATTATATGTCACAATGTCAACCTTACAATGATAACAGATGGGAAATAGCCGAGAGGCTGGGGTGACAATCCATACCCCTACATGTGACATCAAGGCCTGGCGAACAAAGTTAGCAACCCTTGTATTACAGAGAGAACACTCTCAACCCATGTCTCATACACAAACACCCTTGCCTAGGCAACAAACACTATGTTGGTAGTACCCTGCATATTGCCCACAGATAGTAACCATGGTGTGATTGCAGTGGACTACAGAGGGCATAGCACCCTGTCCATCAGTACAATAGGCACAAACATGCAGACAATGTGGCTTCACTATGTTCTTCACTGGACACCTGCAACACCTGTGGTGCCATCACATGTGACCCACAAAGGACATATCATGCCTTAAACACATGCCCTGTATGGACAGATGCCACTGACACCAGGGAATACCTATATCATGCTATCAATGTAGATGCAGGGTCAACCTGCTGTCCATTGCCAGTTCCCGGCACATGAGACCAGGACAGGCACATCTGATGATAACAATCTGTGTACGTAACATGGGCTAGACACCCCAGGTACAGAGTTCCACATGTCACTGTACATGCATGTGGGATGTGTGCACATCCCAGACAGCATCCATGTCATGGACTAAAGAACACATACATGGCAACCATTGCACAGCAATGGCCACACACAATAATTACTCAGGTGACTGGATGGTGAATACACTATTCACCTGTGTGAGCCAATCCAGACACTACACCCCTGAGCCACACTGTAGACCATTGTCATGTGGTCTGATGCCAAGGTATACCCTTCACCTAGCCTTGTATAGCCTTCTGGCACAGTCAACCACTACACACCCATGAAGCAATGCACACATGCATGTCAGTATTGGCACCTTGTGTCTGTGTGTGTGGTGTATGATGCTTTCAACCACATTCACTCTCACTGCAACTCCCATTGGCATACTGAAGCATGCTGTTTGATGTCAGACACCTTCACATACCCTTTTCCCTTATAACCTCCGGATAACCCCTGTGGTGCATGTGATACCTGCACATTACTGTATTGTGGCAAACTAGTTAGGAAGTGTATTCCTGACCCTGCCAATTGTGTCAATGTGTGTGAGTCCCTGAGAGAGGGTGGTTGTGTTGACACTGACACCTGTTCATGTGGACAGGCATGTGTACTACACCTACTGTATCGCTACCATATCACTATTGCAGATGTCACTCACCATCACATATACATTTGGACAGCTCCTCAATATGTAAGCTATGTGGCACATGCAATAACTGTGCAGAAATGTGATAGCAATACATAGTCACTCAAGGGTTTTAAACCATGTACTGGTAGGTGTGTGACACAAACATGCTTAGGTTTTACTCTCCCACCCCTCCCTGACTTACTTTGTCTCTGTCTCTCACTCCCTCTCTGGTGGATGTGGAGAACTACACCTGCTTTGCTTAGGCAGCAGCTTGTGTTTTGCAAGTGATGCTTATGATCAGCTGATGGCCTCTGCACAAATTGCAGCCCTTCTCTTGCTGATTGCATGTGGAACAGCTGTGGTAACATTCCCATAGCCAACTGCATGGAAACACACTCCAATATCTAGGAACATCATGTTGGTGTTGGGCCTTTTCATTCACTGAGAGCAGGACCTAGATCTGGTGTTTGGCAAACAGCATCACAGATGGATTTGGGATTTACCTCGAACAACATTCACTGTGGAAACAGGCCAACACACAGGAGGGGGGTGTGCCTGACTTGACTACAGAATGTAAGTGTTGCTATTCTGCATTTGGAGTAATGTTGGTTTAACAGAGTGTGTGTGGATATGGCTGGTCTACATCTTTTATTACCTGTCATGACAGTGCTATGTTTTTGAGGAAATCCCCATCTGTAGGGTCATCTGCAGACTGGGCAGTGTGTGGTGCCTTTTGTTTCTTGTGTTACTCACAGAACACCTATCTGAGAACTGCAGAAGCATAATGTGAGGATTGCGGTCAGTACATTGTGACAGCCATGAGAGTTACTGACTTCATTTCCCTCATAGGACATATGTCACAACAAACCCTGTTACAACAGTAAATATATGAGGTTATCACAGCAACATGTCAATACTGGCCCTGTGTTTGTGCCTCCAGCCACAACCCTGTCAACCTTTGTACATATGTCATGCAGTAAGAGGTGCATATGTTCTGTACACCATTATTTATTGACATCATATCTGATAACACGCCAGTGAGATATCAGACTGCGACACATGTTATGTATAGTAGGGGTTATATTTGAGGGGTTTACTATCAAAAGGACAAAAATCATGTCCATGAACGGTGATTTCCATAGCAAATAACGTTGACTCATGAATATGAAGTAGGTTGTACGAATGACGCAGCAATGTCAACAAATCCTGTCGACCTTAAGGTGGAAATCTCCCATTGAAATACATGTTGAAACTCCCTGCCCATGTACGTCCTTTTAAACTGATGTACAAATGAACGTCGGCATTCCGACAGTTGCTCCTACCATGGTTGAGGAGGTGGCTGTCGACCACATCCTGTCGACCATTTGATGGTAAACCTACTTGAGGACATAACCTGGGCATTCTGTGGTTGTGTGTACAGTACTGAGGTCTGTGTACTTATGGTGATTGTCAACAGTGTGTGTATTGCAAATATGTACCTTGGCCTGTGTACAGACTGTGGTAGATGTCATTGTTCTTGGTCCTGTTCTATCTGATGTTACATGCTGCTCCAGTTTTTGGTACCCTATCAGCTTACATGTTTGTAGGGCCAAATACACACATGTCCCATACCACAGACAGGCATCGGCCACACTGTTTAGTGGCCCAGTATATGTAAGGTTAGTGTGTGAGTGACACATATGAGGATGGTGTTGATCAGACAGTTCATATACTGTAATATTAAGCTAGCTTACTATATGTGGCTGTGGCTGTGTTCACATAGGTTGTAGGTGTCTGTTACTCTGTGCTGTGACATGCCTGTAGAGTCTGCTATATTTGCAGATACCTGTGTATTCCCCCATAAGAAATGTAGGCCAGTGTTGTGGCAGTATGCCTGTAGCTTGCACACTGCTTTGTTACATGCCTAGCAGCTTAGTGTACCTACCCAGTTTGATGTTATGTCCAGATATTTGCCAGATGTACTGCTGCTGGGCCACCATAACTGTCATGTATTTCTGACAAAGCTGTGGGATGCTGTACAGATTTATGTCACTAACTAGTGGGTAGTATATGGCCATGTGATCTCTGCACCAGTGGTTATTATGTGTCAGGACAGACAGGAGTGTGTGAATGCATAACCTATGGGGGGATATGTATTCCAGTATTTACGTGATATACCCATCTACATGGCTGTTAACATCCACATTGTCAGGCTTGGTCCATATGTCTTGTACTAAGAGGTTCTGTGTATACCTCGGGACTGACCAGAGAGTGTCAGACTGTCCACATTTATTGGCCATATCTCTGCTGTAGTCCACAGGATCATTACTGTGCTAGCAGTGGTGCTGTACTATGATGTCCTTAGGATGTCTGTCAGTAGCCAATGGCGCACATGTTAAAAGCAGATGTGACCTCCCACACTCAACATGTCTGTTAAGGCAACCCCTATTACAGCAGCAATAGTCTACACATAAACCTGCAATACATACCTGACATCCCCTTGCACTAAGACACATATACATATCGACATACATAGATGGATATATATGTACAGATATATATATATATATATATATATATATATATATATGTATATATATATATATATATATATATATATATAAACACTCAAATATATACATATATACACAACAATATATGTCTACACATATACAAATATAGATACATATGCACATGTACTTATGGATATCTACATATATATTGACAGTATTAGGTATATCAGAATAGATATGTATGCACATATAGTTATAGATATCTACATATATATCTACATAAATAGGCATTTCTGTACACATAGGATGTGCATGCATATATAGCTATATATGCATATATCTATCTATATATATATATATATATATATATATATATATATATATATATATAAAATGGACTGTAGCGTTGTCACCTCACAGTTAGACGTTGCCCATTTGATTCTCAGTTAGAGCGTCTTCTGTGTGTCGACATGGGTGAATGGGCATTCTTTCAATGAAGGTTGTGCATTAGGCCCAGCAAGCCAGCATGTAAAAATATACTGCCAATCGTTAGCGGACCGGAGTTCCGCTGTGGTGACCCCTAACCCGGAAAAGCCGAAAGACACAAACAAACAAACAGACATAATGCACTATACAGATATGTATACAGACATATGTATGAATATACATGTGTATATACATGTAGACATATATCAACATATGTATATGTATATATCCATATTCCTGTCATGTGTAAACATCATGATTGTGTATACCTTCCCAGATGTATCTCCCCATATGTATCTGATATGTGTGCATTATGATAAAAAACATATGTGATGCAACAGTCATATTAATACGAAGTACTACACAATTGTGGAAGTAAAGGCTATCGTTCATTACTAATCAATATGTGTATTGACAGATTTATTGGAAAAATAACAGCTTGTCTTCGCAGTGGTCATGGTGTAGTGGTTAAGGGTTGTGACTATAGTGTACCGGGTCCTGGGTTTAATACCTGCAAGGGCTGTGCATTTTGTTGCTGGGCAGAACAAGGGCTGTTGGATACAGAGTGGTTAAGGCAGTCTTGAGCAGCTTTAAGCATGTTTGTGCAGGTTTGCGCGTAGCTAAGCAGTGCTAAGCTACGGGTAAACATACGGGTGCTTACACAGTGTAGGCTTCGCTTACCAGCACGCAAAGCAGCTTAGCTGTTATATTGGAGCAATGTTGATACCTGCTAAGCATGGCTTAGCCCTGGTAACCAGTTCTCACCATCCAGTCCGATAACATAGGAGGGCAATGACATCTGTAATAAGTATATGTAATGTCCTGTACAATACATGCACCTATGTGCTGTCACTACAGTAGCAAGGGGTGTGAAAGTCATGTCTGGGACACACAAGTATATGAGGCCTGTACAGCACTGTTATCTGTGTGAATGTGTTACAGGGGTTGTATCCCAGTGTACGTGCTGTCACACTGGCATGTAGTGTATCATGGAGGTAATACTGTTGACAGTGTTTTCCCAGGCAAGAGTAGAGTGCTAAATGTAGTACTGGCAACAGGCACACCTGCAGGCATAGATGGACTCTGAGGCCTCCCTGTTGTGTTCCTGGTGTATGAGCTGTGTCACAGTATATATCCTTTACTGGATAATGATCTGACATGTGGAATGTAACTGTAGACTACCGTCTGTACAGCACATTAGTGAGGGCTTCCAGCATGTAGTTATGGCATACATATTGTTGTCAAACGTCTGTCAATACATTCATCCTACTGCATAGCTACTTGCCAAGCTGATGACTGTCAGTCCCTGTACAGATGCACAGATGGCAGGTATCCAGCTGGGATATGTACAGACAACCTATGCTTGATAGACACTGACATGTCTGCCCAGCTGTGTAGGAACTGGCACATATAGGAGACAACACCCTGTACACACCAGATGCCACGGGTACCTCCACTACACTACCACAGTCAAAAGAACATGCTTGGGAACAGGTCTCCATCACAGACACTAGCCATGTGTTGTAATACATGTTGAATACATGTCAACTTGATCACCTCGGTGACCATGTGCAGGATGCACCCAAAGGATTGGGTGATGCATGTCACTCTCACCCTGAGGGTCAACCCAGTGGTGTGTGTCGATAGATTGCCTGCTGCCACATGGCAGGTGGCAGGATACCACTGTACACACATCCCCTACACAACCCATCTCTCCATGGACAGTAGCTAGGTACACAGCTATGACCACCTGCAGTGATGCACCCCAGTACTGACACATGTATATGTGTGCATTACTGAGGGTAGCAGTGTCTGTGTGTTAGTACACCTGTACTTGGGAATTCCATGAGGGCCCTCACAACCACTGCAACACCTATTGCCATAGTCAGTTGTGGCTGCTGCTGTGTAGGACATTACATGTACCCTGTTATGCTCCTCTCCCTACCGGCTACATGATCCTTGCAGTACCAGCACAACAGTGTTGTATAAATGGATCGATAGGCATGGGATACTCATTGAGTTCTGGTAAGTGTGTGTATGTGTGCATGTCTGTATATCTGTAGGGTACAGCATTCCGAGGCTACATACTCCTATTACAATACCTCAGTACAGATAGTGTTGTTGCTGCCCATAGGTGAGGCATGACAATGCAACACACTACTATGCCTGTGGCATGTGCATTAGATGCATATCCCTGTAGTACCACTGTTGGGTTAAACAATGGGTTGTATCACAGTCGTGGGCAATGTGTGATGATGGGTATGTCAGAATATTATCATGGATGTCAGGGAGTACAATATCTACTGGGGGATGTGGGTGCTGTGTACACTGTCATTACACCAAGGTACACCTGGTATATGTCCCATGTACCACTTTATGGTGAACACTGTCACCATCAACTATACAGGTAACTGATATCACAATTCAGCCCAGTTATGCATGTGCTGTGTGCAGCCTACCTGTAACACATTGGACACATGGTCAAGTTAGTTAGCAGCGATAGGCCCAGGTCTCTCGGACATGTGTCTGCCTGTTATGTGTCTGTTAATGTGTATATGATGGTATGTCACACTATTTATTGTCCATATACAACCATTACATCCCCATTAGCATACTGTACCTGTCTGGGGATGTTCTGCATGTAACATGTAACCTGGAACATCTCTGACCCTAAACACTGTGTGGTGTGTGCAATGAAAGCCACACATTTCAGTAGCACTACATACCTAGGTAGGGGTCTAGTCCCAGTGTTGCCAAGTAAGAGTGTGCGTGTATGTGGATGGGTCTACATCAGGTTGCAGATTATACATGTCACAGCAGGTCACCTGTCCATGTGGCACAGGCAATAACTGTTATAACTGTTATACAAACGTGTGACATGTTCAACTGTACCCCAGATATGTCACAGCCATGGTGTCACCACAGTGCCATACTCCTTGTGGAATATGACTGCAGACCATCCACCTGCTGACACATGTACACCTACAACACAAATGGATAACATTATGGAGACCACAATCAACCACTGTTACTAATGCATCATTGCTGGAAGGCTACACGACCTGACATGTATGCATTAAACTTTACTCCTGACAACATGTTACACTGCAGTACTTTGGTACACTGTAGTACAGTCACCATGTGCATCAGAACCATATTAGTCTGTCCCTGCATCAATATTATGGATGACAGGGATGTGGTACAGGTATCATCATATGCACAGGGTGTGTTGTTGGTTTGCCAGAGGCTGAGGGTGGGCCATACATTTGACACCATGTGTGTGGGTGAGGGGTGTAATGAGGTGAACTGGGCATGGTGATATGGTGTGTGTAGGTATGGGGTTGCCCTAGGTGTCTTTGTATAGTGTGTGGGTATGCATGCAGACAGTTCTGCCATGTGGCTGCCCTACACAGGTGTTTATGGACAGCTGCAGACCATACCTGGCAGGGTGTGCAGTTCACTGCCTCCGGCCACAGACAAGTGGACTGTGCCTGCCAGGGGTTCCATGGGCATGTCCAGGTAGAGGCCATGATGTACTACTCTCCCCTGATGATGACAGATGTCCGCTTGAATCAAGTACCTCCTGGGACAGGCCAGAACCACGTGCTCATGGCTTGCTGTGATGTGGTGTCAACAGCACCCCCTCACAGTGCTGGGACTGGTACTGCCACTATGGGAGCTCCTTGGTGTCCTAGCATGTCCACATTGACTGCCAGCTGTTGGTGTTGCTGTCTTACATCCACGTAGCCATCACCGCACTCCCACCACATGTTCAAGCATGGACAAACCACTGTTGATTAGGGCCATCATCTCACCAGACCATCTATCCATAAGCTCGGTATAAGCATGGATGGCACCAGACAGTCCATGGAAGTTGTCACTTGCAGATGTGAGAGCAGCCATCTGCAGCCTCAGGCCCTGTCTGGTATAACATTCCATATGTGCCTGTGCCACAATGACAGCCTGAAACATGCTCCTGGTGGTGCCAGTTGTGGCGTGTCTGCCAGGGGCATGATGACCAGCGGTCCTACCATGAGCATCCTGGGACATCTGCCTGTGTGGTGCCCTGCTGGACATCCGGCTATGTCTACTGTGACCAGACATATTATGCATGGTTACCACACTGTCCTGTGCACTGCCACCAACTGCCAGCTGTCTCTCCATTATGACCACTGATGATGGGGTATGTATAGGCACTGAAACTGTCTGCGGGGTTGAGGTGCCTAAAATGGGGGTGTCAAATGATGGCGTTATTTTGGCCCCTGACAACCCCACATGTGCCTCAACAGTACTATCATCATCTTCGGTGTCTGTATGAACATCAACATCAGATTGCATGCAGGAGGGACCCTGACCCACCTCGCCACCAGTGAGGTAAAACAAAAAACCTACTTTAAGACCTGTACAGCATTACATAACTGTACACACACACACACACACACACACCCACACCCACACCCACACACACACACACACTCACACACACACACACACACACACACACACACACACACACACACACACACACCACCTTAATACCTACCTGTCCGTGACTTTACAGACAGTCCCACATTTATTCCCATGCATTCTCCATCCTGCATCACACTTGGTAACGTACACTCATTAATACCACTCATTAACGTATCATTCCTCTAAATGCATAGACAAGTGATCACAATACAAGACCTGTTACTACATTACCTCCCTGACCTGAGTGGAGTGGTTTTACATAGCCTCATTGCTGTCATTCAGTGTTCACCCTGTGTATGTCCATACATCATGAGCATGGCCCCTATATGTGAGGGGCTACTATGTTCACTCCATAATTTCATGCACTGGAGTGTCATGTGTAAGTATTGCTCAGTACATGCCAGATATGCTGCTCAATCAACCTATCATGTGACAACTGTAATATATGGATACACTCCCTGGTGTTGTCTAGTAATTCCCCAATGCATCTATAGTGTTGCATATGTGGGTTGTCAGTCACTTCTCTGCTGAATGTGATATTAAGGGTATACCTGGTGTCTATCTTCCCTCCCAATGCATGTTCCATGCTACAGACGTTATTATACTATCAGCTGTCCTGTAATTACATACATGTCAAGTATTCCTGGTGTGTCATGTGTCAGTCCATGTCCCAAAGGGAAGCACTGCTGTAAGAGCAACCCCACAATCACACATGTGCCTACATGGACACCCACACAAACATACACATGCACACACGCATCCTACATGCATCAGCCTCCCTCAACTTCACCAGAGTGACCCTAGAGACAAAATAACCACCCACCGACACACACACACACACACACACACACACACACACACACACACACACACACACACACACACACAGATGAGGTTGCACAAAGATAGTACACACAGTCCTCCTATTACCCATCTGTCAACATGCATAACATATGGTACACAACAGCATGCAATGCAGCTATAGTCAATCCATGCTAGCAACAGTATATGTGTGTGTGATGCATGTGCTGTGTTAGTAGGTGATGCCCCTTCCCCTGGATACTGCTGCACCCGTGTACACAGTATTGCTCTGCACCTGTTCTGCACCCTGCCATGTACTGTGCACCAAACCTCAGAGATTTATAACCCTTTGCTGAATGTGTAGTACTGTGTCAGTTATGTCAGCTCTAATGCTCGCAGCCTCTATGTTTTTCAGCAACACATACCTGGGATGATATGTGGACAGATGTCATTTGTGACTGCCTGATGCCTGATTTACAGATCTCAACATCAGCGGACCATGTATGACCAGTCAAATACTATTACACTAACAACTGTCAGACCATACCATGGTTATGGGGAGTGTACACACCCTTATTGATATGACGCACCCTTCCTTGATCTGCCATGGGACCACATCACCACATATATTAACAGTACATGAGCCCGATATGTGACATATGTCCTGTACATTCACATGTAGTGTCTACAGAATGTGTTAGGTGTGCGGATGCTAACCACAATGCATACACTCCGTCTGTGCATATGTGTGCGCACCCTTATCATGATGGTTTGTTGCACCTATTGTTATGTGTACTACAGTAGTCACTACTCCTGGCAGGGGTATACTAGCATGGGCCGTCTGCATTTGCCAGTGTATATTCAATCTGCCCTACACATGTCCCCCAAATCTGCATGTTTGCAAGGCATACTCATGTGCACATCCCTTGGTGTTCACACACTGCTATCACTATTGCTGTGTGGGGTAGGGTTATGTCTGCCACAGTCCCTAAACCTGACTGAGTGCAGATACAGACATTCTTAGCATTCTTAGGATTCCTGCTGCAGTGCACTGGTGTGTCATGCTGACAACCCCTCCCCACCTTCAGCCTTTTTGCAGATGCTTGACAAGTAAGGCCTACACAGTTTGCAGTGTCCCATACACTGAACACCACGTGCTACAGTCTAGTCCCAGCTAATAATGTGGACCACGGTAATATGTTACGCCATAGTGTAAATCTGTAACAGTCGCTATTGTACTACTGATATATACTCTGTTGTTGCACTGTATACGGGTGATGTTTCACACATGTCCCTACTGTAGGCCATGTCTCCCACCATTATGTTAATCCCTGTGGACACATTCTGTAATGACAGGATGTTAGTTATCTTGCGGGTGTCTGTCATACCCTTCCAATACCCCATCATGTTCACCACTGTGATGCCATGCATTTAACAGCAACAATACGTGCACATGTACAGCATGCATTCTGGGTAGATGTGTTAGATGAGTGCATGGAATATACCATAACCATTACATGCCCGGTGTATTGGCAAGCATCAACATAAACCATACAGCTACAGGCTGCTACCTTGGTGGCATACCGGAGGGACCTACATAAGAGGGTGAGAGATGCAAAGTCAGTGGCCGCACCTGTGGCATTGCTATAGGGTGGTGCAGCATTACAGTACATCAACAGCAAATGTCTACAATACGATATCTGTGTATTACTACTATGCAGCAACAAACTATATAAATGACATGTCAGATATGCATGATCTACCTGTACAGATGCGGTTGCATATACAACAGTGGTCTACTGATGTGCCCTGTGGCTTTACCTGCATGATCCTCAGCCGGTGTGTGGGTAGCACCCACCTCCAACATGGTGTCCGGCAGTTGTTGGCTGTGCGGATGGGCAGGTGCCACGAGGCTGGCGAGGAGCTCCTCAACACGTGTCAGGGGGGATGGATGGCATGGCCCCCCCCCATTGCGAGGTGATCCCCCTGGACTGCATCAGCACACTGATGGGCATTGTTAAGCAGGTCAGAACAATGATGCCGGACCTGCTCATAACTGCAGTTGTGCAGTCCGACATCATTGACCCTATGGACTAGGTTGTTCCACAGGGCGGTCCATTCCTGCTGCTCATGGGCAGCCTGGCCAAATGGGACAGGGAAGTGCTGGATTAGGTAGGTTAGCACTACTTCATTGTCAGCAGCTGAATATGATGGGAGCTGTCCATGTGACATCTTGCCTGAAAGACATAAAGATGGAAACAGGTCTGAGCAATTCATACAGCAAGGTTACCACAGTTCTTAATACACATCTCTGTCACCCCCCCCCCACCATATCAGCAGCAACAAATCTGTACACACAACTCAATAGGTATGGCTACAGCTTACCTACTAGTGGGACAGATATTGTATTGTACCACACTTTGTGCTATGTGTTTGTAGCCATGTTGCCTGTGTGGACACTATCATTGCTGGCCTGTTACAGACTATTCACCTGCATGCCATTGTCAGGGCCACTATGGTTTCATATATGCCTGTGGTATGCTTGCTATGTGATTGCTACACATCTGACATTCTATGTTATTGGGGATATCTATGCATGCTGTTGGACATGTTCCAGGATTGTGTAGGCTATTACTATCCACATATGTTCTATAACAGTGACACAATAGCATGTTTAGGGCACATTTACCAGCATAACCACCTCTTCAAACTCATCTGCCCATGTTACCAGGCCACATCACATGTGGGACCTACCCTGGGGCCTCCTCATGTACTGGTCCAGCACTACCTTCAGGTGGAACTATCTCAGAGGATGTTGGCCCCTCCCTGGGGGCACACGCAGACATGATCCTATCCCCCAAGGTCAGGTCCAGGGTCTGTTCCATAGTGGGCTCCACAGACACATGTGGGATGTGCTACATCACCTTGAGGCACCCAGTACACATTCACAGGGTCCATATGCTCCTCCTGCTCAGCCTACAGGCCAGGCACCTGCGGAACATGGACTGCTGTTGTGAGCAGCAGTGGGTGGGAGGCTTGTTCCCATTGTGTCCATATTGGGCCCATGGGGCTTCTACATAGCAGATCACACACACCATCCAGGGTGTTTACCCACCACATATGTCATATACTACCCCTGTAGGCTGTCCTCTATATCTACCAACCCGGACCACCTCCACAATTATACCTGCCATACTTCCCCATATTCCCATTCCCTACGTCACAGACAAGGGCAATGTGTTCCCAACAAGGGGTTCACATGTGACATACCCATCCATGTTGCACATACTGTCAGTTGTATATATCTGTGTGTATTGCTGTGTGTGCTGTTCCCTCATACATAGCATGCAGCACTGTGGTGGTAATGTAGGGGACATGTATTTACATACATATATGTGTTTGTGTGTGTGTTTGTATATATGTTGACATGTGCATATAGATATATATCTATATATGTGTAGATTTATATGATGCATATATGTGTTTATATATATGTCTACATATGGGTGTCTGTACATCTGTGGACAGACATATATATATAATACATATATATATAATATATATATATATACATATACACATATTCATACCTATATATAGGGTACATTCTGACATCAGGTCCACAATCTCAAAATCCCTTCCTGCACAGCTGCACTGTTGTGCCTTGCTACAACACAGACAGGTGCCACATATTGACACAGCCTAACATTATGGGGTATATGTAGGGCCAGATTGCAGGTAACCCTATTACACACCTATGGCATTTCAGCATGCTACAACACAGGTTAACCTCAGTGTCCTGCAAGTGGTGGGCTGTGGAACCCATGTGTCCATCATTATGGCATTACTTCTACCACCAGTTATTGGCCACAGTAATATACATGCTTTCCATTATACAGCACACACTATGATGGCTTACATCTTATCAGTCAGTGCTGCTCTGCACAGTTGACGGGTATTGCCCACTACCCACAGGGACAGACACTATTGTTCTTAGCAGTTCAGCTGAACATCATTACAACAATAACACCTGATAGAACATATAAATCATTCAACATCATCTATCCCATTATTATGGACCAAGTACTACAGTCAATTACATGCATATATACTTCACATACCTGTTGTGGGAATGAGGTCTGTTCTGGATAGTGTCCTTGTAAGGATTTTTTTTGTTCTCCTTTGGCTTTGCCTTTAGCCTGCTTTATTTCTTAATTTGTTTCCCTTTCAATTTGACTTTCTTTCAATCTCTCTCTCTCTCTCTCCCTCCAGTAAATGGATTGAGCTGCTTTGAATAGATTACAGCATGGCTTTTGTAGGTGATGCACATGATCAGGCGATGGCCTCTGCACCAATCAGTGTCCTTCACTTGCTACCTGCATGCAGCCTACAGTGTAGTACTTCCAATTACCACTGTCATGGCAACCCACTACTGTAAATCCCTACATCATGTAGGAGTGGTCACTTTACCTTTCCTGTATGGTGGACATCGTTCCTGTGTGTGGGCAGCAGTGTTGCAGACAGGAGATAGCAATACCTCTTACAAGAGAACTTGCACACTCAGGCCAGCTACATATGTGTATGAGTTTCCAAAACTACAGACAGAGTGTGAGTAGCGTTGTTGTATGCATTGTATAGCACCAGTGTTACAGGGTTTGTGTGTACATGCTAGGTTAACATGGAATACAGTCTGTCTGCATAGCTCTCAACTGTGGGCCTATCCACTTGATGGCCAGAGGTGTGCCTGTTATATTTTGTCTGTCCACCACACAGGTCTTGTGTCTGATATATCACTGGCAGTGTGTGTGTGTTGAGTGCTATCAGTACATAGCTACATCCTTTTGTGTTTCTAACTTCATATTCCTGACTAAGGGTATGTTGCAGACTATCTTGTAACACCAGTGACTTGCTTAGTGTATGACAACACTATTTCACATATGGGCCTGTGTTCCAGCCTCTGTCCTCCACCTACATACCAGGCTTTGTCCATATGACATGCTGTCAGGGTTTGTTATGCAGTGGGCTGTGAGTATGTCATGTTGCCATTCTTGCCATCATTCCAATGCTGTTGTGGCCCCCACACATATTTTGGGGTTGGGTCTATATATATGCAGGTTTCATCTACACAACACATGTGTGCCCTTATGCAGTCCAGAGGCCAGTGTATGTGACAGTGGTATATGGCCCTGTATGTCAGCCTATGGGGGGATGCACCATAACTTACCTAGGCTGTTACAACATGAGGGGGTATCAGGGGTATGCTGCATTAAGGTATCTGGATGTACATTACTATACAATTCACCTTGGGTAAATGCAGGCCTACTGCTTCCTGCCATACAGACTGTTCTGTTTGTCAGTGTGATTGTGATGGTGTCAGTTATGCCTTGTTATGTAACAGATACATCCCATTGTGTCAGCTGAGGTCTTTGCCCCCTAGGGATTGTGTACAGAGTGTAGATAGAGGCTGCTGGACTATACATCTGCATTACTTACTGCTGATTGATTGTTATCCTGTGGCCCAGTCTGTCTTTACTGTTATACTTCTTGAAGGCCTTGGCCTGGACAGCAACATATGTAAACCTTTCCAGAATACTGTATTAATTTATCTGTTTGACAATTGCATTACTCTGTTTATATGTATTTCAGAGTCTAAACAGCTATATGACATGGCATATACAACTGTAATAGTACACAAATATAGCTTTCCCATGTATGCAAACCTATGTGTGGTGTTATATCCTTTGACCTCTCTGTGGGTATATGTTGCAGGCAACAATTGTCATTTCAAAACTCAAAGCACCAACATTGCTCCTAGTATCAGTAAAGGCTGTCCCTCCATCAGTATCTTCTATTCAGAAGAATATATATCCATTCCAAATGATAAACGCAAGGCAGGCGCCAGGTACAAAACCATTTAATTCAAAATGTATTAGAACAAAAACAGTAAACAAGGCAGATTAAGCGCTTTCATCTCCCCTCGGGAGACTTCATCAGAATCATCTGCCACAATAACTTTCCACTTGTTATACTAGTTAATTTAACTCCATTGGTCAACCAATTAATTCAAAAATGACCCATATATTAATCCTTCATGGGTCAGTTGTAAGTTGTATATCCTTACAAATATGAATACATACAAAATATATAAAAAATATACATATAATATTGGTTATATATATATTGTGTGTTGTAGCAAATTAGCTCATACTTCATAAATGCAGACCAAAAAACTTATATAAGCATGAACCCAACAGTGTAAAACCTAACAAAATAAAAATATATATTGATGGTATAGTACTCCTCTTGGATATAATTGAACCACCAATTCCCTGAGAGAAAAAATCTAATGCACCACTTGTTAAAAGCTGATAAATAGTTATCATACTTGTACAAAAATATATGAAAAATAAATATATATATAAAATATGTATGTAAATAAATATATAATGTATACATTGTGCAAATATTTTGTAAAATACTTTGTAAAATATTAAATATTAAAACTGTATAATTTAGTTGGTAAAAAGTTATTCATATGTGGAATAAAAAGTTGTTTATGAAATATTAAATATAAAATATTAAATAAATATTACCAGTTAAGCAATGGGTATAAAATAGTAACTATTAACAATTATGTGATAATACTATTAATATTAGTGTAAATTTTATGTACCCTTTGTAAAGTATGACTACCCTAAGTGCCTTATTCCCATAAGTATCATTATTAGTGTTCTGGGTTATAAATCACACCTTTCTGGATTAGCTGAAAGTAATTTCAAAGCAGGGGTGATGGAAACATGGTCATTCAGGCCAGGACTGTTACATGCATCCAGCCTTAGTTGCCAGATCATTTCTCGGAATTCTAATTGGGTCTTCCAATCACCCCCTCTCTCACCATGCCTAACTTCCTCTAACACCCAAAATTTATAATCTGCATCTTTGCATGTCAACAAGTGTCTGTATAGGGCATTATTGTCATTCTTCTTAATATCGTATATGTGTTCGTATATGCAAAGTCTTAGATTACGCTCTGTCCTTCCAACATAATATGCCCAACAGACCTTACAGTATACTAAATATACTACTCCTTTCTTATAACAACTGGAATACATTTTACCCTTAATTTTGAAACTAATACTGGGTATATCTAATTATTTTGTTCCCGCTATGAAGGGACACTGGGAACACTTTCCACACTTGAAGGTGCCAAGTTTTTGACACGTCCCCCCTTTACAATCATCCTTTTTCTTCTCCAATATATTTTTTTAAGTTAAAATTCCTTTTAAAAATGTACCTCAATGGTTTTTGAAACACTTCCACTCTAGTAGGCATCCTACTAAACATACAAAAGGTAATTTATGCATTTTTTAATCCAACCTATTTCCATGTAATATGTCAGTGTCAAGTAGGGAAGTTGTGTTGTAATTTGTTCGGTATTACCCCAAATTTTCTTACTTCCAATAATCTCCCCACTGGTCAATAATGGTAGGTAAGTTGTACCCCATCCTTCCACTATACCTCTCTTAATAGGATTGATCAATTCATCGTGGTAGCCCCTCTCACCAAACATTTTATGTACAATATCTATTTCTTTCATGAATTCTATTTTATCTGTTGTCATTCTTGCTATTCTAACCATCTGCCCCTTGATAATATTATTTTTAAGATTGTATGGGTGATCACTCTCATAATGTAAATATGAGTTAGAATAGCATTCGTTCCTATATATACTAGACCTATAAACCTTATTAATGTAGTCTTTCTGTAACTTCACATCCAAGTAGTGTGCCTCATCTACACCAGCTTCATGTGTAACTTGTAAAAAACTTGTACTGTTGTTCAAATAATTCACGAATTCTGATATCAATTCATTGGTTCCTTCCCATAGAATGAATATATCATCCAAAAATTGGTAATACCCCAAAATATATTGGTAGAATACAGATTTGAATACAAATTGTTGCTCCCATTATAACATTATAATGTTAGTGTGTATGGGAGCACATGCTGAATCCATAGCCACCCCACCTGTTTGGTAGTATAGGTCCCCCTGAAAATAAATGTAATTATATCTTAGTACCAATTCCATGTTTTCTAAAACAAGTTTAAATTTATAAGAAGTCAGAAAATCGAAATCCTCCAGCATTTTTTCAAACCATGTTAGATCTTCCATATGGGGTATTACCGAAAACAAGTCCTTTACATCGATAGTGAGAAAAATAATATTATCTTTGTAAGGACTAGTACCAATTTTGTTTAAAAAATCCCATGAGTCCACCAATATGTGTGGGTATCTGGGATAAAAATTCTTTAGTTTTGCGTCCACATATATGGCCAATGGTTGGGTTTTGGATCCTTGTGAAGTGACTATAGGTCTCAGGGTGGATTGTCCACCCCCTTATGTATCTTGGGAATGCTAAAAATAGCTGGAATCACTGGCTTCGGTACTCTTAAAAAATGATATAAGTGTACATCTATCAATCCCTGCATCAAATTGTCCTCCAGTATCAAATTAATTTTTTGTAATAAATATTTAGTTAATGTCTTGATGCTATAACATATATATTATCTATGTTTAGTATGTCCAGCATCTTATTTGTATATTCCCATTGCTCCATTAATACCTCCCCTCCCCTTTGTCTGGTTTCATTTCCCGGATCCTACCATTCTCACTTAATTCTTTGAGCAAATTTCTGTCATTGGGCATTAAGTTAGAATTAATTTCTTTGGTCTTTCCATATTCTTTTCTAATCATACTGGTTACACACATCTCAAAATTCTGCATGTCCGGGTTAATGGGAGTTGTAGGTACTTCTCTTTCTTAATAGGTTACTCTGAGTGGAGTTTGATCAGCTTTAAATATTTGTGTCAAGTTTAATTTCCTAGTGAATAATTTTATGTCAAGCACTATATCTTCTATATTTGTTTTTTAACTGGCACAAATGTAAAACCTTTTAAAAATAACTTAAAATAGTTGTCATCAACAATCACATCTGCATAGTAATAAATGTTAAAATTATTTTGTGTGTGGACAGCAACCTTCCTCATATGTACAGTTTCACCATCTCCATCATCTGACTTGTGACCAAGTTCTACCACATAACCGCTGTGACTCCCTTTACTATTTTGTAATGAAATTTCTTTGGGGGAACAGTAATTTATCTCCTGTAACCCCTCTTCCCTTGTTGACGTGTATAATAGTTCCCCGTCACTTCTGCATAGGAAGGTTGTTGTATTAGATTCCGGATTCTCTCGGACCTCCTCGGTCTTCCCTCCCAAAGGGCTGTTCATTTCTTGGTTATCATTCTCATATTCTTGGAATTGACTGTTACTGTTGTTATATTGCGTATTGTAAATGTTTTTCTCCCTGGACCCCATGTATTCTCTCTCTTCCCAATATCGGTGGTTAGTGGTGTCCCTATACCTACCACCAAAGTCCTTTTTCTTGTTTTCACAATAATAAGCCCTCCGTTGTTGGTATTCTTGTATCTCTCTCTCTAATTTAGATATCTTTCTTTTGTGGTTCTTTGTCATTAAGTTATCTACATCCTGTAAAATTCACAAATATACATTCTTGTACTCCACAATGTTAAACAATAGGTCTGCATTTATAGCCTTATTGAGTTTATCAATATCACTTTTGCATTGCTCCATTATTATTTCATTATTTCTTATCAAAGCCATTAGAATGGAAATTCCACAATCATTAAGTATGTTTGTAACAATTTTAAAAAATTCAGTATCCTGGTTTGTATTATTGGCAAACTTGTTCAATCTTAAGCCTTTTGGCACAATTTTCTGCTCAATACATTTACTAAAATATCAGTTATCTAAAGCTAATGCTTTATAATGGGATAATTGTGCTTTAAAAGTCTTACATTTGTCCTTATAAGTGACTTTTTCCATCCGGTTCCGTCCTCCTTCTCTCTCTGTATTTGTGAAAGATTTTTCCAGCCACTGGTAGAAATCCACATGGGCATATGCATTTAAATGCCCCAGGTCACATTCGTCGTCCGTTCTATGATTTTGAATCATAGACGGCCGTGAATTACAGCCATTAACTCCTATAGACTTCCCCTGCACTCCTTCTCTCCTCCTGGGTATAGCAGACCTCTCGTCTCCAGCGTCTGACATCATCACTGTTTAAACCGTCTGTTTGGGGCTAATCTGCGCACAAGGTATTACAGTTCCAGTATCAGGAAGTAGCATATTCATCTGTGAGTGGGTTTGTATAACCCTTATAAGCTCGTTCAAGCAAGGAACTGTTGTCCATTTTTGTGGGGGTCTCCTCGTTACCCAAAACAGCATCAGAAACACGTAAAACTGGTAATCCACACAAGCACAAGACAAAGACAAAGCTCAAAGCACCAACACTGCTCCTAGTATCAATAAAGGCTGTTCCTCCATCCGTATCTTCTATTCAGAGGAATATATATCCACTCAAAATGATAAACGCAAGACAGGCTCCACGAACAAAAGCATTTAATTCAAAATGTATTAGAACAAAAACAGTAAGCAAGGCAGATTAAGCGCTTTCATCTCCCCTCGGGAGTCTTCATCAGAATCAGTTGCCACAATAACTTTCCACTTGTTATACTAGTTAATTTCACTACATTTTTGAATTAATTTGTTGACCAATGGAGTGAAATTAACTAGTATAACAAGTGGAAAGCTATTGTGGCAGATGATTCTGATGACGTCTCCCGAGGGGAGATGAAAGCGCTTAATCTGCCTTGTTTACTGTTTTTGTTCTAATACATTTTGAATTAAATGCTTTTGTTCATAGAGCCTGCCTTGTGTATATATATTCTTTTGAATAGAAGATACTGATGGAGGGACAGCCTTTATTGATACTAGGAGCAGTGTTGGTGCTTTGAGTTTTGTCTTAACAATTATGTCCAGTTGGTAAGGTGGCAACTATAGGCATAGTGGCTGTTCAGTATTGTGTGCACCCTCTACATGTATCTTCCTATACATATCTGTGTGTGTATATGTGTAGTTACACACATATATATATATATATATATGTATCTGCATATATGTGCCTGTGGATATGTATCTTAGGAATGTTAATTGCTTACACATTGTACATTCCCTATGGTAGTCAGACTGTACTGCATGATATGTTACTGATACCAGCCTGACATCATACAGGTGGGATGGAATACTGTTAACATCTTGTGCCCATGTTGTGTCAGGTCCTGGTTATGGGATTTGCAACAGTTGGTATTGTATTGCAGAGAAGACATGTTTGGCTGTGGGGGGGAATATCTATACATTCAAGACGTATGTGGCTTAAGCCCCCCACCCCCATTAACCGTGCATGTGGTCATATATGTTTTTGTTATGATCCCTTTTATATCTATAGATATATGTCTGTATATAGATATATAGATATATATGCTTACATATATATATATATATATATATATATATATATATATATATATATATATATATATATATATAGATATGTATATATCTATTTAGATATAAATATATATAAACACACATACATCTATATGTTTAAATACATTTCCTGTACTGTTGAATGACTGTGCTGGATGATATGTTTGTGAAAACATCAGGGTTATGTATATTTCACATGGCTTAGTGGTAAATCACTTTGACTATGGTGTATAGGATCCTGGGTTTGAGCCTTGCAGAGGCTATTTATTTTGTTGCTGGGCATAACAAGGGTTGTTGGATAAAGAGTGACTAAGGCAGTTTTAAGCAGTTATAAGCAGGTTTGCATGGGTTTGCGTGGAGGTAAGCACTGCTAACTTCTGGTTACAGTTTCTTTTTAGCTTCTCAATTGCTTAACCTATGTGGGCATTGCTTACCCCCACGCAAACAGGCTTGAACCTGCTTACTGCTGCTTAAATGTACTTGCTCCTGCTTACCCCCGTACTAATTTCTTTAAAAGAAAAGAAAAAAGGGTTCATAGGAAAGTGGTGAAAAAGGAGCACAAAGAGGGAAAGACAGTAGGGAAAATAGCCAAGGATGTGCAGGAAGGGTGTAGGGAAGGTCCATAGCTGCACATTTCTTCTACAGCAACAGTTGTGCATATACACTGAATTTTGAGGTAGATTTGGACACTCAAACCACTGAGAGAGGGGTGAGGACAACAATAATATGTTAGTGATGCCAATTAGACCACATTACATGTGCCCAGTGGACATGTGAGAAACTGACAGCTATGTATGGGGCGAGATTTTTTTTTGGGAACAGATTGCCCTTTTTTTTATTTTTCAGGTGAGAGTGGGATGTTGGGGAGGGATAGTTTGTATATTTGGGGAGGTAGGTTGGGTTGGTTAACAGACAAGACAAGATGCATACAGGGGCAGTATATGACACGTGGGGAGTATACACCTTGATGGGGAGGGTTGTTGGGAAATCTGAAGCCCATGAGCCCCCTAGTGGAAACAGTGGGACTGAGGTCCCCATCCATGGGCAGTCACCACTGCACCTTCACAGCCCCGGAGGTGGTTGTGCTGGGAGATGAGTCAGAGAGCCAGGCCAATCCTCTAGTCGCAACACGCAGCCTTCGAGCTGGCATACCAGATCTCCAAACTGCTGGTTGAGCTCGCCATGCACCACGGCCCGGACCTGGTGATGGGTGACAGGTTCCTGTCCACGCCTGGTCCCGAGGGGGTGAACCCCATCCCCTGAGGTGATTCCACCCGAAGGTGGTGTAGGACCAATGGACGAGGCTGTCCCGGGTTGGGCCCCAGACATGCTGGTGCCTGGTGCCATGGCCAGCTGAGGTGGGATGGGTGGGTCTGCTGGGACTCACATTCCCATACGTGCTATGGTGTTTATGTTTTATCAACATATGTGGGTTAGTAATAGTAAACACATTCCTGAATTAGGTATAACAGCATGCGTAGATATTCCCATTAACCCAGACAGCAGATATGGAACAGTTGCATAGCAAACAGAACACATGCATATATGGGACCACAGTGGTAATTACAACAGCATGCAGGTACATTGATGGCACCATGCCACCAATTTGGAGGATTTCAACATAGCACATGCATAGAAACAGATTTAAATAATTAGCAAACAATAGGACATATGTCCCAACATTACAGTTAAGTCATCACGTACCAGTTGAGTTGGGTATTTCGTTTATTGTTGCAGATATGGTTGGGGGGGGATGTCAATTAACAACTAGTATATTCCTGTAGTTCGCATTACTTTCCTAGTCAGTGGTGTTATCTGTATCTTACAAGCATTAG
This sequence comes from Protopterus annectens, assembly GCF_019279795.1. Classification (NCBI taxonomy): domain Eukaryota; kingdom Metazoa; phylum Chordata; order Ceratodontiformes; family Protopteridae; genus Protopterus; species Protopterus annectens. Next base: position 15,082,624 of record NC_056731.1, read on the forward strand.
TACACTACCCTATTGCCTTAGTTTGGACAGTGGTATGGCTGTCAACAACTATATACATGAACTGGTTTTACCTGCAGTATACACCTCTTAGATGGTATACCTGTGGAGGAATTGTTTGTTAACACTAACTGTTTCTACATATACTCCCAGATTCCAGGTTGATGTTATGCACATACCTGTCCATCTCTTTTTGCACAGACTCTGGCCATGGCTTGATCACGTGCAGGTGAACCAGGACATATGTAGACTATTCAAAAAACACCAACAGCAAGAAAATATATAAGAAATACAAATTCACCAGCTCATCACCAGCACTTCTTTAATTCAAAATAGCAATCTGGAACCTCGGCAATTCGCCTTCATGGATCACAATACATTTAAATTTCAAGCAGATATATATACACACACATATCAAGTCATACAGCTGTCATTAATTAACTAATTATGTGTTAAACATTTAAAGTAACAACATTTATATAATTAAACAGATAAATATCAGTGTTAAATATAATAAATAAATACACTAATTAACACTGTAATCCATATCAAAATACAAAAATACAAGAATAAATACGGAATGTCGAACAATAAAATGTTAATTTAAATACCCAATTCCTGATTCAAATCAAAAGGCTTTAATGTCTTATACTTTAAGATCATCCTAGTTTCTAGCTCAAGCAGTTTACTTACATAATCACCCCCTCTAGACAAAAAGGGCCTACCAAGCACACTACATTTTAAACTACTTGGGGAATCAAATTAAGCAATCAAATTTAAAATCAAATTTGTATTTTGATATGAATTACAGTGTTAATTAGTGTATTTATTTATTATATTTAACACTGATATTTACCTGTTTAATTATATAAATGTTGTTACTTTAAATGTTTAACACATAATTAGTTAATTAATGACAGCTGAATGACTTGATATGTGTGTATATATATCTGCTTGAAATTTAAATGTATTGTGATCCATGCAGGCGAATTGCCGAGGTACCAGATCGCTATTTTTAAAGAAGTGCTGGTGATGTGCTGATGAATTTGTGTTTCTTATATGTAGACTATTGCCCTATTATACCATGACCCCCCATTAATATTCCAAAACGTGCACGCTGATTGGCCAGCGTGCACGTTGTAAATCGACTTATACTAATGGAAAAAGGTCCGGTCGCCCGGACTTTTCCCATTAGTATAAGTCTCTTTTAAAACACTGTCTCGCTATGTTAAAAGAGTTTAACATAGCGATACAGGTTTAAAAAAAGCAACGGAGATCTCCGTTGCTTTTTTTAAAGCTGTCTCGCTATGTTAAACTCCTTTAACATAGTGGCACAGTGTAAAAAGCAATGGAGATCTTGCTTTCTCCGTTGCTGCTTTTTAAACCTGTCTCGCTATGTTAAATGAGTTTAACATAGCGAGACAGCTTTAAAATAAGCAACAGAGCCGTTGCTTATTTTAAAGCTGTCTCATATGTTAAACCCATTTAACTATAGCTAAAAAGCAATGGAGATCTTGCTTTCTCTGTTGCTTTTGGTCACAGCTCTGATGTACTGCGTAGGCATGCAGTACATCAGAACTGCCCATGGATACCAGACAGCTGTGGAAGGGCAGCAAAGAGGCATTATACAATGCCATTATTTAAGAAAAGTAATTATTTCTTTTCTTAAATAATGTCATAGTTAATAGCAATAACCCGCCTGGGTGTGGGTAATGGGATTACCCACGGTTGTCTTTGTTTGGTCCCTCGGGCTTCACCCTCGGGACCAAACCACGCCAACCGTGGGTAAATCCCACATTACCCACACCCAGGCATGGGTTATTGCTATATTCAACCTTTAGTGACTTACAACACTCTTATACAGGATTTTCTAGACAGTTATATTATATAGCACAGTGTGGGTGACAGTGATGAGTGATACCTTATTATTCAGGGCAACTGCAACACTCACAATGCCATACAATACCAGAGTAAACAGTACCAGTACAGGGTATCAATCTTTTATTTCTGGGCACAGTGTTCATATCTGACAGACCTGTGGGAGCAATGTTTGTTAGCACTACCTGAATGTTGCCACACAAAGTACCAGATTCCACATTAATATTATGCACATACATCTCACTCTTTTACTGTACACACTCTGGTCACAGCTTGACAACATGGGGGTATAGATGGGACATACTTGGCTTACTACTCTCATAACAATTTGTGGAGTTGTTAGAGTGACATGTTTGTTCTTGTAGATGTGTGACAATCAGTTGCATTACTTGTTTGCTGCCTATACATCTGGGATCATCCAACAGATTTTCCAGGGGGACAGAGTGACAGGCAGTGGATATGGGCCCATTTACTGGACATTCTGGACATATCTGTACAGTTGTGGGGTATGATTCTGTATGCAGACTACTACCACTCTCAGGATTTGAACAATGGCTGTGTGTGCTAAAAATACAACAGTTCACATCTCAGTTGTGTGTGCTATTTGGATTTTGTTGTCTGTCTTTTCACTGTTTTCTGTCTAAGTCTCTCTCAGTTGTACCAAATGACCTCTGGGGATTACAACAGTCATATACAGACATTCCTATACATTTTATTTATGTTGCACAGTGTGGGTAACAGTGCTTAACACAACAGTACTATTAAGTAATTGCAAATCTGCATTACCATATGATACCAGAGTAAACACATGCAGTCCAGCAGTTAGACCATTACTGTCAGGCTATTATGCTTTTATTTACATACAACCTATATGAGACTCTTCCTGCCATATTCTCTGGTGTATGCACAGTACTTGCCTTAAACAATACAGGTTTTATACAGACAATTAACTTACTAATACTTTTAGATTTATTTCATATGACAGTACATACAAACATATTACTAACCTGCCTCGCATCGCAACCTCTCCAAGCGACATCTATGGGCTTTCTGGTTTGCAGCCTGCTCACTTGCCGCTGTGAAGGACATAAGAGGTATATTTAGCCATACCATACCATATCCATAATGTACATGAGCTGGCAATTATTACACATGTAGTGGAGTGATACTTACACACAGCTGGGACCTCCCCTGTTGTCCTAGCCTCTTGGATCCACTGATCCAAGAGATCCCCCTTTCACCGCTTCAGGTTGGCATAGTGATGCCTGACCTGCTCACCAGTTCAGGGTATGCCAGTGGCACTGGTAAGGTCACGGGCGAGATGGTCCCAGGCTTCCACTTTATATTGGGAACCCTGGTAGTGGCCCTGTAGCAGTCTCTGCTCATAGTCTTTGACAAGGAGTCTTGCCATGACTCTGGACTTATGGATGCCCCAGTGCTGTGCCCGAAAGTGTACACCCACTCTCATTCCAGACATGGTGCCTGCAAAGGGAAGCTACAACCAGTTATGAAATGTTTTCCTACCTGTTGGGTTTAAATATGGCAGATTTCCGGCACTTTGCCGTGACTGGACGGTTTTGAAAATGCTAAGCTATGGGCAAACCTGCTTACCTAAGGTTGGCATTGCTTAGAGGGGTATACTAATGAGCAAACTGAATTAGCTGGCCTACATATTGCTTACACCTACTAAGTTGGACTGTGCAATGCTTAGCATTGCTTAATATCTAATTTGCATTATATTTGCTTTTTGGCATTGATTTATTATTCATTACATATTATATATGTGTCTGGTATCCATTATTCATGTGTACTTATACTGTATGGGGTCCTTGTGTTTATTAGGGGACTTCAACACTTTATTACAATGACACCTCACATCTGGACTTAATGTAGTACTCCAGTTCACATATTTATGTTATGTAGTAGGTTATACAACATAAGACTGTATATAGATTCCTTTCACATGTTAATTATGATTTTCCTATAGTGAGGATTGTCTGTACTGCTATGATGGCTTAGTGGTTAACTACTGTGACTATAGTGTACAGGGTCCTGGGTTCAAGACCAGCAAAGGCTGTTTATTTAGTTTCTGGCCAGAACAGCGGCTTTTGCATACAGAGTGATTAAGGCATTTTAAGTACTTGTAAGTGGGTTTGTGTGAGGTTGCATGAGGGTAAGCTATGCTAAGCTTTTGTTAAATATGCTTACAGCGAGTTAGCTTCAATATTGCTTAACTTGTGTGCTCATTGCTTACCTCTGCACAAATGGACTTAAACCCATTGACTAGTGCTTAAATATGCTTACTCCCGCTTGCTACTGCTTAATAGTGCTTACACTTGCTTACCAGTGCTTACTCCTGCTTACCACTGCACTAATTTAGATAGTAGTGTCTAATGGTTCTTGTGAAGGTGGGAGATTTAGAAGCTGCATGGAGTTATCATTCATTACACATTTTACCTTCCATTTGTATCCCTGATTCCTGTGTACATATACTGTATGGGGCACGTGTGATTATCTGTGGACTTTGAAACATTATGACACTGACACCTCACATCTGCATTTAATGCAGTACTACATTTCACAAATATATGTTATTTGGTAGGTTATGCAACTAAAAATATTGGTCATAAAGAGATTTGACATGGAAAATGGAATGTGCTGTAGTGGGACTCGAACCTGGAATGAGTGCTCGTAAAGCAAATGCTCTGTCCACTACACTATTGATATACTGCTTCACTTGCATATATCTTGCTTTTTATCCTCTTCTGCCATTTAAGCTGCCTTAACTGTAGCTAAGCGATGGGCAACCCCATGCACCTTTGGTTAAATTTAATCTGTTTCATAAAAAAAATAAAATATCTTTATATTTTTTGTTTTAACTATTGCTCTTGTACACATGGGGAGATGTTGCTGGGGGTATGCGTACACCTTTGAGCAGTCCCGCTCATTCTTTTAGGACTTGTCTGCTGTTCTTCATTGCAGGGGCGTGTATATTCTGAGAGCTCTGCTCTCAGACACGCCCCCTGCACTCTTACATGCTCCATGTAAGATTAGGAGCTCAGGCAGCGAGCCTTCATTAATATGCATGTTGCACTGCCGTCCTGCTCCTAAACGTCCACTTCTGTGCAGAACTAAGCTAGTCCTGCATGGAAGAATAGTAAATCCAGGGGCATGTCTGGCATTAATGAATGACTGAAATCATCCATGATTTTTGAGGGCATTAAAAAGGAGATATTGTGTATGGGCTCACAACACAAGGACAAGTATGAAGTATGTCTTGTGTGTCTATGTGTGTGTGTGTGTGTGTGTGTGTGTGTGTGTGTGTGTGTGTGTGTGTGTGTGTGTGTGTGTGTATGGTGTGGAAGAGTGAATGAGTGGGGGTGCCTGCACTTACATGATGAGGTGACTACCACTGTTAACTACTACAGGAAATGCTGATCTGTACTCATAGAAGTTAAGAAGGATTCAAAGATATGCAAACTGGACAATAACAGGATCTTTTTTCATTGTAGCTAATGTGCCTCCAAATCACAATTCTGAGCTTTGCAGAAACAGGGCATTTTTACAGTAACCCTTATGAGCACTGGGGTTCTTTTTGAATCCCTGAGGTGGTATCTCCAAAATGTATACCTACCATGTCAAATTTGATTTTCTCTATGCAGGGCAGCATATGATTGATAGGTTACCACGAATACAAAATTATGTCCTAAACAGCTTCCTAAAACGGGGCAGTTATATAAAAACAGTAAATTTAAGTCTGAGAAAAATCAAAATGAACAAAATCATACATCAATGTGTGTTAGACTGTCATACGATTCTAGATCATCTATGAAAATTTATAGTTGTGCATGTGGCCCTTTAACATATCACATCAAAGACAAAAACTGAAACAATAAAGTAACATTAGTCCAGCAACTCTATTTTAAGTAAAGCTGCTGCATTGCTAATGTTTCATAATGACACATACTGAGACTTGTCTCCTTAGCACTGAACACATTTTAAATACATTTAACTTACAAGCCATCACAAATGGAAAACGTTAGAAAAGAATCACAGAAAACATGTATAAAAATAATTTTTGCAAGGGGTGCAATTCGCAGCATGAGTAATTTATCTCCCCACCCACACTCGTAAATATAGTCACTTTCTGAATTTGCAGGAAGTCAGACTACAAATAAAAGTAGCTTTACAAAATAAGTCACATTTCTTCTTTACCTCGAATCACCCAACCTCAGAGACACAAGCACATCATGTGCAGTAGATTATTTACCTGACAGTAATACACAATTCTGCCAAAATATACCTGATGACTCCAGTCTTGACAAAATGAGACATAATACAAGAAAGTTATCCCTTTGTTAATTTTGCTTAATCAGTTTTAAATAAAATATACAAAATATAGTTTAATTATCATTAAAAAGCCATCTCATTGTCTCTATCTCAGACTAAGTCATCAGTTTTTTACATATGGTTATAATTTTAGAGAACATAGAAAAAGGTGTTTTTGATCAAGGTACTAAATTACATTTCAGATATTTAGGTGAATTCACTGATAGCTGCTAAGCAAATGGTAGCCCCTTTCTTCACCTTTATATAAAGCAGGAGGTTGTTTTTCTATAAAACTTGGATTTTAATTACCTTTAAGAGAAAAAAAAACAGAGTTAATTATACTGAAGAAAGACTCGTTGAACAGAAATGCAACAGGATGAGTACCGCCATTCATCTTCTGTTGTGTATAGACATTGTAATCATGAAAATGCTAAATCTTGTATGCTCAGTTTATAGCTTCTGTATTAAATAAAATACTGCCAATAAAAATATAACCATAAATAATAATGAACTCTATAATTTAATTAAATTGACAATACACAAGTACAAACGACTATTTATTTATCCACCTTTGCTAACCTGGTAGGTGGGCTAGCCTAATAACCTGTTTCAACAATTTTCTGTATCAGGACCATCATAATTAACTTGCACTGAACATTTATATGCACGGTATTATTTTCTTCTTCAGATTTCCAAAGACTGGTACACATTTGTAGTGAACAATTGCAATTAAGTTTATACACCTTTTGCAGCTATATTTGCAAGACTCGTGTTCTTATAAAGAATTTTCACAATACTGTTTTATAACCTAGAAGATCACAATATAAAGCAGGAATAATATTTATACTTAGTTGCTTTGAGGACTATTATATAAATTTTGGTTGACTGTATCAACCAAGTTTTTCCACACAGGTTTATTTGACTGTAGTGGGTGTTCATTTCTTCAGATTAATACTATAGCACTGTATAGAAATAGTTATGCTACCTCCAGGACGAGTGTTGTTATCCATTTTTAGTATCCACTGTCAGCGTTACAAGTCCATTTATATTCTTCTGCTAGATGCTGGTTGAAATTCTCCCTAATAGTTGCACAGTCTGCATTCTTTCTTATTTCTTATGGCAGTGACTTCCAGGTTGAAAGGATAATTTATTAAAGACCCTTTCATCTGTAGCAAATACGAATTTTGTTTTGAATATCGTATGTAGTGTACAAAAGGATCATAGAGATAGCTTTACATTAATCAGAGGATAGCGACCACAGTATACTAGTTTATTTGTTGGTGAAATGAGTAGCATATAGGCACTAGCTATTATTATAAGCAAGATTGAGTTGCCTAGGGATAAGCAGTGGTGTTTTCTGCTATGTGATTTTGAAATGACAAGTCATGTTTTGTCACTGTTTACAGAGTTCTTGTATTTTGTGAATAGTTTAGTGCTATACTATAGTACTTATTCTGATTTCACAGCTACATATTTACTATGTGAGGAGAATGACAACTGTTAAGTATTAGATCAAGATATCAATGTTGTGTAATTTGGCTGTGTGAGTACTGTGTGGGTCTATTATTTTTTATTTTAAGGTTATTGCAAAGTCTGTGTGATGGTTCAAATGTTGTCATGCTGTTTTATTGCAATTAATGATTATTTTTTTTAACACAGGACACAGTTTCAGTGTACCTTAAATTCTCTGTAGGTGATCTTGTAACATTTAGTCATGGAAGAGTAAGATGCCATCATCATAAATATGTAGTATTGAATTTAAGGAGGAGGAGGAGATCATCTGAAAAGTTATTAATGAATGTTGAAAATAAAAGTGGCCCCAGGACTGATCCCTGAGGATCTCTAGCTTGGAATATGCTGAATTAGAGGATGTGTTAAAAAAGACAATCTTAAATATTATTTTGGCTAGACAGATAGAAAAACATTTTATTTCCAAATCTCAAATGCCAAATTTTCTTGTGATAATGGTAATAAATGGGCATGAGCTACAGTTTCATTTTTTTTTAGACTGATGCATATAGCTCTTATTAGGTTTACCTTTCCTATAGCATTATAGATGTGGTTAGTAACTACATATAGTTGTGACTGTGCTGCAGCCTGCAAAAGCTATGCTGATTGTTTGCAAGCATGCCATATTCACTAATATAGTCAAGGAACTAATCAGAGATGCTTCCTGAATATTTCAGTTAGGAGGAGATCTTGGCTACTGGTCATTTGAGATCTTGGGGTGATATGACTTTTGTGACTGGGATTATGTGTGCCTGCTTTTACTGATGCAGGATGATAGTGATGATCAGTGTGAGGTTGTATGCATGTGTTAAAGGCAGACTGAATACATGTAATCCATGCTAAATAACATGGGTGCTGTCTTTGAAGGCCAGAGCATTTGGACTGGTCAGGGTTTTCAAGTTATTGCTGGATCTGTCTCTATTTAAATGTTCTAAAATGAAATTTTAGCAAACCTAGACATTTACAGTTTGAAGAGGCTATGAAAGAATATTATTTAGAAAGGCACTTGTGTCAGTTTGCATAAGCATGGTATTTGGAAAGGCATTTGTATTTAGTTTGTAAAGCAGCAGAAATTAGTTTTTGATTTGTTTAAAAAATGAAGTCTATTAATTTGGTAGAAGTTTCGTCAGAACCAATGCCATTTGCTAGTGGTTTAGTGGCTTCCACCATAATTTTGTAGCCCTCTACTGTACTCTGCTTTAAGGTGGTAGAATACATAGAGTTTCTCTACATTACTGGGATCTGCCACATATGATTTCTTTCAGGAGCATTCTTAGCTCCTAGTTCAGCTAGAGGAAATGTGTACCTTTTGGCCTTAAACCTCTACATGGAAATAAAATGCCTCCTCTTTTCTTGATGTACTGGAAAATATTAGGGTTCAACAAAACACCCTAATAATGGGCAATTTCAACTACCCCACCATTAACTGGGAAAACTACTCATGTACCAACTCCTTCACACAACGCTTTCTGAAATTCATAAACTCCAATGCCCTGGATCAACTTATCCACACCCCCACCAGGGGAAACAATATCCTAGACCTAGTCATTACCAACATGAGTGACCTGTGTTCCACACCTGAAGTCAACTCCTCATTGGTCCGATCTGACCATAAGTTAATCACCCTTGATATCAACATCCCGCCCCCACCTCCCATTAAGGAAACCACGGTAAAAAATTTCTCCAAAGCCAACTTCATGCTTCTTAAGACAGAAGTGGTGAACTTCATGACACCCATGCAAATGGGCAATACAGTTATGACTGCTGAATCCTACACAAATGCATTCTATAAACACTTACATGAGTGCATGGATCGTGCTATCCCAAACAGAACCAAGATGCTATCCTCCAAAAAAAGGAAGCCAATCTGGTGGTCCCCTGCCATAAACAAACTCTATAACAGAAGGAAGAAATTGTTGCAAAAGAGAGTAAAATCCCATGAGTGGAGGAGCTCCCTGGTCAGCCTCAGTAAGAAGCTGAGATCCCTTATAGGATCCTCCAAAGCTAGCTACAAACACAAAATTGCCACTGATTCTAAGGACAACCACAAATCATTCTATAGCTATGTCAAGAATCTCAATGGCAACACCCAGATCTGCTCTGAGTTACAGCACAACATCACGAAAATTACAGAAACAACTGATATTGCCAACATCCTGGGAGATAGGTTCAGTGCTAACATTACCTCACCACCACCCACTAAAGGGCCCATATCTATACAGGAAGAATGCAGAGTTCCTGTAATCACAACTATGCAGGTAAAAGCTGCACTCTCTAAAGCCAAAAACACAGAATCCATGGGACTGGACAACATCCTAGGCTGCATTTTACACGAACTTCAGAACGAACATGCTCCCCATCTAAGCACCATGTTCTATCATAGCCTCACATCAGGCTTTGTGCCCACTGAATGGTGTACAGCAACAGTTATCCCACTCCACAAAGGGGGAGCCACCACTGATCCCGGGAACTGTCACCCTATTAGCCTGATGAGCCTGGTCTGCAAGGCCATGGAACGTATCATCATGGAACTCATAAACAAAGACATTGGTAACCTCCAAACTCTGGATCCCACCCAGTTCGGGTTTGTGAAAGGCAGATCATGCCTCCTGAACCTGATCGACTTCTTTGAGGCAGTCACTAAAGCTGCAGATGAGGGTAGGGTGGTTCACACAGCCTATCTTGACCTCGCTAAGGCTTTCAACACCATCCCCCATTCTGGAATTATAGCTAAACTCACTAAACTAGGTATAAATCCCTGCATCACAAGATGGGTTGCCAAATGGCTCACTGACAGAACCCACACTGTAAAATTTGCACACTCTAAATCTGACCTCACACCAGTGACAAGTGGAGTACCACATGGTTCAGTCCTGGGACCTCCCCTGTTTGATATCTACTTCTCTGAAGTACAGGCTAACACAGAAGGCCTCTGATTAATGAAGTTCATAGATGACTGCAAACTAGGAGCCATAGTCGAGTCCCCAGATGATGTGAAAATCCTACAGAAAGGCCTCGCTGAGACAGATGCCTGGTGTCAGAGCCATGGCCTCAAGCTCAATGCCAAAAAGTGCATTGTCATCCCCTTTGGTAAAAACTCTGTACCCATGAACTACTACATAGACAGCAGTCTACTTAACACCGAATGTGTGATAAGAGACCTTGGGACCCAGGTGGACAGTAGTCTGTCCTTTGATAGTCACATCACCACAGTAGTCAGGAAGTCCTTCTACATAGCACACCTCATCATAAAAAGGTTCTCATCCAGGAAAAAGGAGGTCATTGTTCCCCTCTACTCAACACTCATTAGACCCATTATAGAGTACAACGCCCCTTTTGGAATGTACCTCACAAGACATCTGCAGCAGCTGGAAAGGCTACAGAAGTACCTCACAAAGAGGATTACTGGCCTCAAACAGATGCCGTACACTGACTGTCTCAAAAACCTCCAGCTTTACTCTGTAGCATATCGCCTACTCCGAGGTGATCTCTGCCTAACATATAAAGCTATGTCAAACCCAGAGATGTTGGACATGCTACACGTAAATAAATCCCAATCCCTCTGAGCTACACACTCTAGGGACCTAAACCTTGTCACCACAATAAACAGGACATGCTGGAGGGATAGATTCCTGTCCCAGAGACTTCCCATACTCTGGAGCAGGCTACCCATCTATGTCAAGCAAAGTTCTTCATTAGCACTCTTCAAGAAAAATCTTGATGAGTGGATGGGAAATAGAAAATACACCCCAAGGATCACTTCTGTGTCTCTGCTCGACAGTGGCACAGGAAAATAACTTTCTTGGGTGGCGTAAGCCAGGGAAACTTGTTGGCTTGGCTTACATAGGCCCTTGGGCCGATAGCCTAGTACCTACCTATGAACACAAGATAAGATGTTGCACAAAATAATACTGTGGTTGTGTTAGTGCCTTATTGAATGGGCATCTAGCTAATTACTCAATTAGTAGTCTGATTTCCATAGTTAAAGGACATGACCATACTCATTTCAACAAAGGTAGGATCACTGAATCTTTGAATGACAACGATTACATTATTGGACAATTAATCTCTTTAAGATATGTGGGAGACCTGTTCTTGTTGATGGTTGTTTGGAATGTTTGTGATTATTATATGAAGTAGCATAGATGCATTGGTTTCTGGGCATGGTCTGCTGGGGCTCTTTCCTATTTGGGAAAGCGTATACAGGTCTAAGATTCATCTGAGACAATCTTTATTGTATCCCTGCCAGTTACAGTTAAGGTGTCCTAGCATGATTAGTTGTTTACATCAAAACAAACAGAATAAGTTTGCAATGTGATTTTTGATTAGGTTAAATGATGATTGGGTGAGGTATATATATATATATATATATATATATATATATATATATATATATATATATATATATATATATATATATATATACATAGTACCTCATATATGTATATGTGCATCTCTCTCTCTCTCTCTCTCTCTCTCTATATATATATATATATATATATATATATATATATGTGTGTGTGTGTGTGTGTGTGTGTGTATATTTATATATATTTTTTCGAGCCATGGTAATTTCCAGAGTCAGATTTGCAGAGAGTTTTACTGACAAGAGAAGCATGACTGGATTGGGATTTTTTAACAAATAGGTGTATCTTCTCCACCTGAGCATTCACTGAGCCTATTATCATGGAAGGAGAGTTTATATTTGTGACACCCATGCACTGGCCCAGCAATCAAGGAACCTCAGTCCTCACCACTAACACCAGTGAGGGATGTCCATATAGAGAAAGGATAATAAATACACACACAGTAATATACAACTTCTCTTAAGAGCACACAGAGATCAGTCAGTCTGTGGCTGGTTGCTCCCTGTCTCTCTAGGTCCCCAATAAGACTCCCCACTGGCACAGCTGTAGGGTCCAGATCTCAGCCAGCTGGGCAAGCTAAAACCTCCAACACCCTCTCTGTCCAAACAGTGCTTTGTGTCCCTACCCAAGTAGCTGACACACACAAACTTTGAGATAAGAATTTATACAACCACACAGACACTGCTGGGGCAGGCTGGCACAGGTTCTCCAGCTGTGCCCCTTTTACCCTGACTATATGGTAGAAATCACTGCCACCACCCAGCTAATATTTATCAGCTACTCAAAGGCCCTTATGAAGGGTGTCCAGTTATTACTGTGCAATATTAATCCAAATGGTAAGTGTGACTGAGCAGTCAAGGCTTATTAGAGTGTCTTGGTACGGTATCACTATATACATGCAATGTACTCTAGAGCTTAAATTAACTCTACATAAAACAGCCACAGTTGAAAGGTTTAAAAATATTTAATAATAAATAATAAAAACACAAGACAATACTTTTTACTACACAGTGGTAGTCAAGAGTTCATAGATCACAGAGAAATACTTAAAATAATACCGTAGAAAAGTTCTGACATCACAGAAAAACACTTAGTCTAATCTTCCTAATTCCTAGCTATTTCTAAGAGAAAACACAGTTTTAAATAACTTACATATAGAGCAAAGCAGTGCTGGTGATGTTGGATGTTCTCAAGACAAAATGCTCTGAGCTCTCTGATTCTCTCTCTCTTTAAATTGATAACACAGAGCTGCCTTACATGACATCATTCTTCACACTTCTCTGGTGTTCCCAGGCTAACAGAAACTACATTTACATTCTTTATACCTGGTCAGAAACCAGAGCATTAAAGGACATTTATACATGCAAATTCTAGTCATTAACTCTGGCCTTAAAACAATAGGCAGGATGCCTCCCTCTAGACATATCGGCTTCAAATTTTAACATCAGAGACAGTCATGAAATGCTTGACTTAGCTTTCTTAATGCAGAGTGCAATGTTGTTACATTTTTGCAGTTCAATATCCAATGCAGTCTTTTCACATTTAAGAGAACAAGCCTGTGGCTTACATTAATATTTACAAATGACAGAATTATTCTACAAAATTCTATTTGACTAGGCTGGCAGCCTTCACCTATTGTCACAATATTATTGTAGATATAGGTTCAGAGGTTCATAGGTAAGTACTAGGCTATCTGCCCGAGGGCATATGTAAGCCTAGCCAGAATGTGTTGGCTTTCGCCACCCCCTTAGATTAGTTCCCCATGCCTCTGTCCAGCAGAGGCTTTAATTCCCTGTGCCTATATAATTATGAATCTTGCTTATCACTAACTAGGATTCACACGTTCTTAGCATGTTTTATTAATGTTACCTTATTTTTGCTTCTAGTATTCTCTGTTTATTACTGATGCTGTTCACATTGATTGCAACTCTTTCAGTGCTACTTGATTTTCTGGTGTCGTTGATGACCTGTTAAAGGTAATGTCTTAATATGTCTGGGTTGGGTTCTATTGCTTCTGAATGCAGAAGTAGTAGAAGAGAGAAGAAAAATAGTAAAAATTATTTCTTTAGTGTACACCTCTCGCTGTCTTAATGCAAGAAATCTGAAAAAAGCCAAAAAATAATGGGAGGAAAAAAGGCCCCAAATCAGAGACAAGTTATACATATTAGTCTTATAAACTTAGAAAGTTACTAGGTTAACAGAAATTGCATTTGTATGCATTTCTCAAGGATATGAAGCCTGAAACTCAAATGTCTGTATTATTTAGTTATATCAATATTCAATGATTTGCCATAAAACCACATATTTTATGAGAAACAGCCCCAAAATATGATGCAAAAATCTGCACATTCTGCACAATTCTGGACAGTTGAGGGATTTGTTTTAGTGACAATAGGTATTTTTGTATCAGTAGCATTCTGAATTTTAGTTGTGATTCATCTTTATTGCACTGTTGGTTATTTTTGTCAAAATGACTGATTGGAAGTGAATGTAGTATTTGAAATGCCTGTAGTGAACTGGTTGGAGAGTTTAGACAACATGGTTTTGTGAGTGTTTTCTACAGAAAAGAAGAGAATCCATAATTATTGGAAGGGTGATAAACATCACTGTGTAAAATACTGTTCTGTCTTTCCCTAATGTCACAATTGTTAACATATAAGTTGTGAGGTTATAAAACAATCAAGGAAGTGACAAGACGTTTTTGGGGGAGGATTATGATTTTTTCAAGATCACTTATAAGTTTTAATTTTAAATCTAATTATTCTCTAAACTACTCTATTTGTAGAATTTTTATTTTATTGAGATTTGTTTGGTTTGGTTAAGGTTGCCAAGTATATATGTTATACTACAAGCAGGTGTTATGTCTTATAAGGGCCAATTAAATGGTTGCCGTGTTTGTATTAAAGTTAAGCTGGAGGGTGGTTATAAAATAGACATGGATGAGTTGGCTGAGGAAGAAGGTAGAGGAGTTAGAAGCAGAACAAACACTTTCTTTTTCATGGACAAATGAGATCATTCTGATGAAACAACTAGAAGGTAAGAAATGGAGCTCTGTGTTACGATGGCAAACAGAAATGTTTCTAGCCAAAGCTGGAAGTCAGGAAGAGGACAGATGGTTGGGCCTGAAATTTCTTAAGTTATCACTGTTAATCAACAGTTGCATATGCTATAAGCTGCAGCATAGAGTATACTAACTTCAGCATTGTATGCAGAACACTGGGGACGGGATGAAGCAGCAGTAAGTTTAAACACAGAAGGTAGAGGCCAGCATAGCACCCTAAATGACTTACATTACAGAATACCATTTTCATATTACCCTGCCATATTATCTCAGGAGGTACTGCATAAAAAGAGAAAGTCCACTGAGGTACTTTACCCCTAGATTGATCCTTATTTAAGAAAATCCTGCCCTGTTAAGTAAATTTAAAGAGCATTCCTTTCTGAGTACTTGTTTAACTATAAGGCAGCTTAGTCACAATTTCAGTCTACTGATCATAAAACCTGGAGGATGTAAAGGGAGAACTTAGTATATCTATACTAGTTAAGGGTTGATAATCATGTTACTTTGTAATGAAACTAGTTTACCCACCATAACAATTTTGCAAAAAATCTCAGCCAGTGAATTAGTATTGCGCAGCTTCTCGTAGTATTTTATTTTCCAGTAAACTGTAGTGATGTTAGCATTCATTTTCCCAAAAGCAGGAAGAATTGCCATTTCAGGTTTGTATAAAAGTAATGTGCTATTCACTGTTTAACAATTACATTTTTTATTAAATAATTATTTCATACAAGAATAGTAAAAGAACCAGATAAAATATGACAGGGTCTTATGATAAATTCTACACTAGAAGGACCTTCCTGAATGCATTTTGTCTTCATACTTATATAACTGGCTGGATAGTCTAATGCCCTATTATCCTATTAAATGGCAAAGTAATTATTTTGATTGTAGGTCATATAACTACAGGTTGTGTTATAAAATGCATTACATTGCAGAACATGTGAATACTGGTGACATGTAACTGTACGGACACTCCTTAAAACATATTGGGAGCCCCTACTTTCTCATCAGTTCACATGAAATGCAAACTACTGCATATGATATTTTTATATAATTCTCTAAGACTCTATCATTTGCTGATGGTGTCTTCCATCCACTTCATGTAGGGTGAAATAAAATTGAATGACACCATTTCTCTCTGCTCTGTTTGCTAATAGTAACAGCAAGTTCAGATACCCCGAACAGTGGTCTCTTCTGTTTCTTTATCTTCCTTCCCAAAATACAGTGAATATGCCCCATGCGAATCAATTAATGAAACCAACATAGATGACTACAATACAGCATTCGTTTTTAAATACAGCCAACATTCTTGGGTTTTATATGGAATTATTCTAAAATATTGGAGTATTTTTTCTCAAATGACAAACACCTTACACTGTTTAAACCCCCCCCCCCTTGTTTACATACAAAAGGGAAGAAAGCATTAAAAGTATTTTGGAAAGACAAAACAATAATGATCATAACACTGATGGAGTTTCCAAAAGGAGAGCAACATTCAGGTGTGGAATGTGCAAAAAATGCCCCTACATATCCTATTTAGAGTCCCTAAATATACCTACCTAGTGTAAAACACTTCAGGGGAGTCATCATTTTAATTTTTGGTCAAAAGGAGTAGCTTATTTAGCTTATTGTTCAGAATGTTTTTTTTTTTTATGTAGGGAAGACTAAAAGGGCCCTGAAAGCACAAATAAATGAGCATTATTGTGATGTTAAGAAGTGGCTAATGACTAATGGACTTTACAGGCATACATTATGTTGTTAAGTCTAGCTCATTTTTGTTTTGGGTGATTGAACAAATTGATCAGAATCTGAGAGGTAAACAATGGGAAACCTTGCTGGAATATAGAGAGCTGCTTTGGCAAATAACGTTAAATACATGTAGCCCCCAGGATTAAATGAAGCTGTCTCCCTAGACAGTACCTGTATTGAAATTAATGGGAGTAAAAGTTTGGCAAGTTTTTCTATTAATCCATGGTGCATGAATGGTTTATGAAGTTTACAGATATTTTTGTATATTTATAATAAGTATTTTCATGAATTACCATTATTTATTAACACGTACATTTTAAGTATTTATTGTCAATGATATTAATGTATGTAATTATATGCGTTTTTTAATCTTCCTTTTGAGATGTATTTGTTGGTTGTAAGTTATCCACTTTTATAAATTTTTATACACTTATTTAAGTATTTGGACAGTTGTTTGGTGTCATTTAAGTGAAAGGAAGTGATGTAATTTGATTTACCAAGGGAAAGGAAGTGATGCAATTTCATCTATCAATCCACTTGGTGCTTAGGTTTTAAAAATGGTAAAAGCTTTACAGTTTCAGTTCTGATGAAGTCTCTGTTTGAGATGAAAGCACTATACTAATTTCAAATAAACTATTTCAAACCACTGATTGTTATTGGTGCACCTTAGCGTTCCTGTCCGATTGCAATCACTGAGGTACAGTTTTGGTTAATGGTAAATTTTGTACCTGAGCATTACAGCTTTGTGAATATGGAATATTCTGTATAGGTAAACATGTCTGAAAAATGCATGGTTGTAGCAGTAATTGCAGCTGTAAATTTGATCATGTTCAGGAGAGACACCTGTAAGCTATGATCCTCAGCAGTCTGTTACCCATTGCCAAACCGAATAAATGAGCAACATCAAGCTATCTTAAACTCCTCAGGCAGAGTGGGCATGTTTTCAAATCAGCTCAAAAGTACAAAATTTGACTAGTTCTTGGGTTACAAGCCCAGTTTGCTTGTCCCTCCACAGTAAAATGTTTACTGTGAGTGGATTTTGACTGGGTACTTCTCTGTAGACATATATACATAACAGGCTTCTCTACTGTAAGCCTGAACAAATAGGTAGGAGTCTGTAGGCCTTCTAAATAGAGGCACAAGCAAGTCACAAACCCAGAGTCACCTATATTTAATGAAGGCACAGCTTTGTATAGTTTGGAGCTGCTCAGGAAGGATATTCTTAATTTTATCTTCAAAATGTTTTTCTGAGCAGTATTTTAGGCTATAATTTTATTATTCTGTTATTTATTTATTTATTTGACCTTTGTTTACCAGGAAGGTCTGACTGTGTCAGAAGAACTCATTTTCAGTGGAGGCCCGGGGAGAAAAACAGTACAAACAACCATATAAAATAAAAATTATTACAGCTACATTAGTTCTAACAGTACAGACATGAATATATAAAATAAAAGAAAGATTATTACAGATACATATGAAGACACATACTATTCAGTATAAGAACATTGTGTGAGGAAAATTAGCATGTTGCATATAATATATATTGTAAAAGCAGGACATAGGAGGGGCAATGTTAGGGGGAGTTGGGGGTCCTAGGAGTTAGATTGGCTATAGATTGTATGAAGTGGTTATTAAAGTTTTCAGTTATTTGAGATGAAGGAGCATCAAGTGAAGGGCAGAGGTCTTTTTTGTACCAGCGTGGAGTAAAGTTGTTATAGAGTACCATAAATTTTCTTGTGGTCTTGTTGAAGATGTGTATAGTAGGCTTGTTTATCTTTGATAACCTGTTTCTTAGCTTGGTTTCACGATTGTTTGAAGTGTATTAGATTTAGATCTGCTTCTTTTTTACTTTGTTTCCAGTGACCCCAAACATAATCCCTTTTTTCATTAGATTTTTACAGGTTTTAGTAAGCCAATGGGCTGATTTTTTTTATTCTTTTAGTGTGGACTGCAGCTATAGCATTCAGTATTTTTAGGAAGCTGTTGTTGAAATAATCCACTGCAACATCTAGCGGGAGATGCTTTAGTGGTGTCCAGTTTATATTGTGAAATAGTTCACTGAATTTATCTTAGGTAAAAGTGGTTAGGTTTTGGACGGATTTTAGACTATGAGTTTTCTGTAGTTGTACATTGGTCTAATGGTAAATGTTGGTAGGTGATCACTGAGGGAGTTTGGTTGTGTGCCAGACATATTGCTGTAAGTAGGATGTGACACCAGGATCGAGTCTAAGGTAGATTGTTGAGTGTAGTTTTTATTATACCTTGTAGGGGCGTCAATTAGTTATGAGTAACCACATAGGTTGATACTGTTGGATGGTAATTCTGATGAAATGGACTGCCAATCAATATTAACGTCACCTAAAATAATAGCCTTGTGCCTGATTGTTTTGAAAGTCCAAGAAAGTATATTTCTAATATGGGAATATTGTGACCTGGAGAAATGTAAAAACAATAATGCAGATATGTTTAGTACTGTTAAGGTTTATAAAAAATATAAGCATTTCTGTGTTGGGAAAAGAGAGGATGATATCATTATAGGGAGTTATATTGATGGTGTCTATGTGGAGTAGTGCTACTCCTCCACCTTTCCTATGGTGCCTGTCTAGTTTAGTAATGCTATAGTTAGGTGATGACACCTCAGAGCCTTTGTGGCAGAATTAATCCAGGTTTCAGTTAGGGCCAGAATGTCTGGTTTGTGTTGGCCTATCCAAACATGAAAGGGGAGTATTTTATTGCGTATACTTCAAATGGTGAGTGATATAATATTTAAGCTTCTTGGATGTGTTCTAGGATGTTGGTTAGGATTAGGACCTGGGTTAGGGTGGATATCTCCACACTGAAGCAGTCCTAAGATTAGATAAAAAGGTAATGTGCAGAGCTTTTTTTTTTTGGAAAATTATATGTAAGAAGAATAAGGCAAGCTTTACTATGTGAGGGGATTAGAAGCTTTGGAGCTGAATACTAGGGAAGGGTATAGATAAATAGTTGAGGGGAGATGTTTGAGAAACTACTTGAATGAGATTGGCGAGTGTTAAACATGGTCTGAGATGAGGGGCAGGTTATTAATGTTTGAGGTGGTAGTGATATAATATATGTTAGGATTATTAATAGAGTCATTATCTGGATGTGAAATACATAATTAGGTGAGCAGGATGTAAATGATAAGAAATTGTTGGTGTTAAAGTGGGGTACAGAATTATTTTTGGTGTAGTATTAATTATGGACAGCCCTGAGTGTGTTTTAGATGGGTAGTGTACTGTAGTTAGGAAGTGATTGGTGTGGTTGGATTAATTGGGGGGTGATGTGGTTGGTTAATTGATAAAGTGGGTAGAGTTATTGAAGTTTAAGTGTAGAAGTAGTGGGGTGGGTGAGATTTGAGGGTAAGGTAGGGGAGCAGAGTGAGCCTGAGCGAAGCAATGGTGAACAGAGCAGACCAGACCACTACACAGATGATTCCAAGAAAAGGAATCAGTAAAACCCACAGAGAAGTAATTTATGTCACTTTGGAAGGGGATTACAGTAGCTAATAATAATTTATACAAGGTATTCCTCTGTAAAGCCTTGTACTAGAGTTTTTATTCTATACAATTCTATTTAATTATGCATACGGTCACTGGTTATTCCCAGGAATGGTACAAAAAAGATGTTACCTTCTGGAGAGTGTTTTGTATCCCCACTGTAGAAATAATACTATGCCATCTTGAATTGCTGAGGCAATCTGTATGTTTTATAATTAAGGTGCAGAAAGCAGTTCTAGGCTCTGTTGTGGATTATTAGCACATGTTTTTTTTTTTTTTGCTAGAACTCCCAAACATCAAGGTATAATTTGTGACAGAACTGGTACTGAAACACTTATTTTAGGCAGGTCTGTTAATAAGCCATGGGCTACTGTTATGCAGCTTCATTACCCTAAATATTTAACTGAGTTTTCTATTAATCAAAGCTTTGCTGACAGTATTTATAGAGTTCTAAAGTAGTCAGTTAACTTGCTTAACTATCTATGATCTAAATTAAATTATGTTAGCTCCCTTAAATTTGTGACATTTTTCAACTTCTATAGCCAAGCCTACGTCCAAGTAAGGGGTATATTTTCTTGTGAAAGATTACTGATAAGATGGTGAAGAATAATTTCACTGTAGAATAAAACACTGCCAATGTTTTACCGAGGCTTGTGCACTAAAATTATTGTCACTTGGTCTTATCCAATAATTAGTGGAGGCCATGAACGTAGGCTTTAGGACTATCAAAACATTTCAAAATCTTCCTTCTACCAGCTAAGCTTAAAAAAAAAAAACAGTAGCATATAAAAAGTTTCTCCTTGTAGATGGGCTAGCTGGAGCTAATTGAAACATATAGCTAACTATTGTTGTTATCCAAATTGTAACCTTAAAATGTGATCATTTCTTGATGGTCACTTACTATGGAGAATATACACACAGTATGTACCTGACTAGCCTTGAAAAGTGTCCTGAATAGGATGAGGCATCATAATAAAGGCCAGCACTGCTCACCTCAGTCTGTCACGCCCACTGATTCCTACCACTTATGTAGCCAGTCAAACTGATGTCACTTCCTCCTTCATGTGCACACTGTGGGTATTCTGATTCTATGAAATATTCTGACATCTAGATAATTAAAGTTCCTAGACGACTCTATTATCCTAGTATGCTGTATTTAAATACCATTTCCTGTACATATTCCTGAATCATAAGTAGCCAAAGAGTCAGCCAGATAAAAAAGTACTGGAAGCTTCATCTCATCACAAATATCTAAAAAAACTTATTTGCAGTCAAGAATGCAGCAATTACATAGTCGGTCTTGACTCATGGCATCATTTTTAAATTATGCACTGATTATATGGAAGGGTGATTTATCAAAATGGGAAATATTTTTACTTTACATCAATAGCTGCCATGACTTTTTTTCTTTTGAAGCAAAATAAGTTCTAAAGCCCTTCCTTATTTGATTATACAGATCAACCTAACAGGAAGAGGTAATTTAAATACAAATATGCATAGGAAAGAAACTGTATTCTTTTAATATTCAAAACCAGCTGCCACCCAAACATGTAAGATATAGCATACGTAAGTCATAAGTTCTAAATGTCAGATATATTTGTTCTAATAGTCAGTTTTTATAACACGGTCTGAATGATATGAAGATATGATTTATAGAAAAAGGTTATAGTCTTAAGTACTTTTTAATTATGAGGTCATTCATGTATCTGTGTAAAAATGCATTTGAGTGATTAATAGATTTAATATGCCTTGATAAAGCTTGGGGAGGGGAGGTGAAACTAGTTGTTGCTTATTTAATAAATCAAACAAGATTAGCTGTTGGCGCACTGCTTGGTTATTTTCCTTGGATAATGTTTTGTGCACACACACATTAGTCTGCTGTCAATGTTTGCTTTTTTACTTCTTACATCTTAAAACAGAACTATAATGGGTATGGAGAGAATTTTGTTTTTTTTTTTCCATTGAATTTTATAATAATTTGTTTTTCATTCCTAAACTCCTTCCCTGTATAGATACATAAAGTTTGCAAGCTTATCCTTAAAAAAAAAAAATGTGCCTTGCTGGAATGGTTTGTTAGAAACAGACCAGAGAGATGCCTAAAGGTGGACACAGTGCCTGTTTCTCTGAGCTCCATTGCCCTGTACTCTCTTTCTAGGCGTTTAAAAACTAGTCATGTGCAACTTGCTATCACTGGGAGACTCATTTTAGTAATAAGGTAGTCCTCATCAAAATTCTGTGTACTGAAGATTGCCTGTCTTTGTCCTCTGCAAGAGATGCTCTCAGTCTCCTCTCTGAATTTAACAGAATCATATTTTCCTTACAAGACAACCTTTTCCTGTGTTTTTAATAAGGATTAGGCATTATCACCCCCCAACTGTCAAAAGATCTCTTTCTAAAAGCTAAATAAAGAAAAAAAGTAGCTTGATAAAAAAAAAAAAAAACAGAAAGTCACACACAGATCTGATACATTGTTATAGTGTAACACTATAGAACAAATCAAATAAATCCATCTTCATATACCAAACCAAGACAGGGGCATTTCACCCATTACAAAATCTCTGTAAAGAACTTGTTTGAGAAAATAAGCATTTTAATACAGCATCTTTAAATGCATAATGTCTCCTTTCCTACTCCATAACTTTCTTCTTATTTTCTAATCTTAACCCTAATCCTACCTCCTCTACTTTTTCCTCCAACTTGTAATCAAGCTGATTTCTTTATTTTAATTGATTTCTGATTCCTGAACACAACTATGTCCAAGAAATAATTGCTGCTATTTTTCCTTCCCCTTTTCAGCAGGACACTGCCCATTAACTCCACTATCAGTATAGCCTGGCTATTCATTTCACAGGAGTGAGAGCTGGGCATCCTGAGCTACATGTTAGACCTACAACCCATTCATTTCTCCATAGGAAGCTCAATCAACTCATTCATTTCCCCAGCAGCAAGAATCAGGTAGTAGAGAGCTGGTCAGCTAGCAAGTCCTGAGAAATGGTCCATGCTCCACAATGCTGCTTAACTTTGGGAAGGTCACATACTACTTTCAGGGTTGCTAAGTGCTTTGTACTGCTTAGCAGCATGTGATCTGCTTGTTTGTACTCCACTGCTGAAACACCTAGTGAGTGTACTGATCAGACATCACCCATTTGGTGAACCAGGGGTACTCCCCCAAGGATTGGCAGGCCAACAGTGGCCATTCATTCTCATCCTCTCTGGACTGTCTACTCCAGCATCCATGCCACAAATCAAACATTGCTCATCTGAGACACAGTCAGGGCTTCATCCCTCTGTGCCATGGGAGTGACACATCTGTGAAAAAAATATTGTTTTTATTTCTTTTATTTTATTTTGAATTTGTTAACCACATAGAGTATCAGTCCCATTGGACCCATTTCACTCTCAGCCTGGAGTAAAGGCAACAGATACACAACATTATCCCCCGGATTCACTAATCTTACATGCAGGACTAGCTTAGTCCTGCATGGAAGCAACCGTTTAGGAGCAGCATGGCAGTGCGCCATGCATATTAATGAAGGCACACTGCCTGAGCTCCTAAATGGACAGGGAGCATGGACGAGTGCAGTGGGCATGTATGAGAGCAGAGCTCTCACAATATACATGCCCCTGCAATCAAGAACTGCAGTTTAGCAATAACAATGAGCGAGACCTCTCATAGGGGGCTGCATACCCCCAGAAAGTCCCCCAAGTTTATAAGAGCAATAGTTAAAATATAATAATCTAAACAAGTTACTTTTTTTTTATCATACAGATAAAATTTAACCATAGGTGTGTGGGTTTGCCCATTGCTTAGCTACGTATACTGCAGCTAAATGGCACAAGAAGATAAATATCAATATATATGCAAATGAAGCAGTACTGCAATAGTGTAGTGGTCAGAGTATTCGCCTTATGAACAGCCATTCCCGGTTTGAGTCTCACTCCAGTACATTCCATTTTCCATGTCAGATCACTTTATGAACAATATTGTTTGTTGCATAACCTATTAAATAACATATATTTGTGAAGTGGAGTACTGCATTAAATGCAGATGTGAGGTGTCATTGTAATAATGTTGTAAAATCCACAGATAAACACAAGTGCCCCATACAGTATATGTACACATGAATCAGGGATACAAATCAAAGGTATAATATGTAATGAATGATAAATCCATAGAGTGTCGAAATCCACCACCTTCCCAAGAACCATTTTACATTTCTGTCCAAATTAGTGTGGGGGTAAGTGGGAGTAAGTACTATTAAGCAGTAGTAAGTGGGAGTAAGCAGATTTAAGCAGTAGTAAGTGGGTTTAAGCTTGTTTGCGCAGGGGTAAGCAATGACCACACAGGTTAAACAATATTGAAGCTAACTCTCTGTAAACATATTTAACCAGAAGTTAACAGTGTTTATAGTCATGCAAACCCACACAAACCCACTTACAGTTGCTTAAAAGTGCCTTAATCATTCTGTATCCAACAGCCGTTGTTCTGCCCAGCAACAAAATAAACAACCCTAACAGGTCTTGAACCCAGGACCCTGTACACTATAGTCACAGTAGTTAACCATTAAGCCATCACAACAGTACATAAGATTGAGGTATCACCAAACAAATCCTCACTATAGGAAAATCATAATTAACATGTGAAAGGAATCTATATACAGTTTTATGTTGTATAACCTACTACATAACATAAATATATGAACTGGAGTACTGCATTAAGTCTAGATGTGAGGTGTCATTGTAATAAAGTGTTGAAATCCCTTAATAAACACAAAGACACCATACAGTGTACGTACACATGAATCATGGATACTAAACACAGATACAGCATGTAATGAATTATAAATCAATGCCAAACAGCAAATAGTATGCAAATTAAAATTTAAGCAATGTTAAGCTTTGCACAGCCCTGCTTACTAGGTGTAAGCAATGTGTAGGCCAGCTATATCAGTTTGCCCATTGGTATATCCCTTTAAGCAATGTCAACCTTAGTTAAGCAGGTTTGCCCATAGCTTAGCATTTTTAAAACCATCCAATCACGGCAAAGTGCAGGAAATCAGCCCTATTTAAACCCAACAGGTGGGAAAACATCTCATAACTGGTTGTAGCTTTCTCCTGTAGGCACTATGACCAGTGTGGGAGCGGGAGTGTGCTTTTGGATGCAGCACTGGGGCATCCAGGAATCTAAAGTCATAGCAGGACTCCTTGTTAAAGAACATGACCAGAGACTGCTGCAGAGCCAGTACCAGGGTTCCCAATATAAAGTGGAAGCCTGGCACCATCTCGCCCGTGACCTCACCAGTGCCACTGGCATACCTCAAACTGGTAAGCAGGATAAGCACCACTATGCTGACCTGAAGCAGAAAAAGAGGGAGCTCTTGGATCAGTAGATCCAAGAGGCTAGGAAGATGGGGGATGTCCAAGCCATATGTAAGTATCAGTCCACTACCTGTTTAATAATTGCCAGCTCATGTATATTATGGATAGGTATGGCTAAATATTCCTCTTATATCTTTGGCAGCATCAGATGAGCGGGTTGTGAACTGGTAAGCCCATGCCTGTAGAGAGTAAGGTTGCATCACAAGGCAGGTTAGTAATGCTATTGCATGTACTGTCATAAGAAATAAATCTAAAAGTAGTGGAAAGTTAATTGCCAGTATAAAATCTGTATTGTTTAAGGCATGTACCGAATACAACAGACAATATGGCAGGAAGAGTCTCATATAGGTTGTATGTAAATAAAAGGTTAACAGCATGACAATAAAGGTCTAACTGCTGGAATGCATGTGTTTACTCTGATATCATATGGTAATGTAGTGTTACAATCTCTTAATAGTACTGTTGTATTAAGCACTGTTACCCACACTGTGCTACATAAATAAAATGTGTAGGAATGTCTGTGTATGACTGTTGTATTCACAAGATGTCATATTGTACACCTGAGAGAGACTTAGACAGAAAACAGTGAAAAGATAGACAAAATAATCCAAATAGCACACTCAACTGAGAGGTGAATTGTTGTATTTTTAGCACACACGGCCATGGTTCAAATCCTGGGAGTGGTAGTAAGCCTTATGCAGAATCATACCTCACAACTGTACAGATATATCCAGAATGTCCAGTTAAATGGCCCATATCCACTGCCTGCCTCCCTGGCAAATCAGTGGGATGATCTCAGATGTTTAGGCAGCAAATAATGACATACAACTGATTGTCAGGCATCTATACGAACAAACCTGTTACTCTAGCAAGTCCCCAAAATGTTATGAAGGTAATAAGCCAAGTATGTCCCATCTCCACCCCCATGTTGTGAAGCTGTGACCAGAGTGTGTGCAGTAACAGAGATGTATGTGCATAATAATAATAATGTGGAATCTGGTAATTTGTGTGGCAGCATTCAGGTAGTGCTAACAAACATTACCCTCACAGGTCTGTCAGATATGAAAACTGTGCCTAGAAATAAAAGATTGAAATCCTGGACTGGTACTGTTTACTCTAGTATTGTATGGCATTGTTAGTGTTGCAGTTGCT
>NC_056731.1:15114562-15122062 GCF_019279795.1 Protopterus annectens
ACAATACCCCATTTGGGTATCATTGAAAAACTCACCAGCTTAAATGTAAACCCATACGTCACTAGATGGGTTGCTAACTGGTTAAGTGACAGAACCCACAGGGTCAGAGTTGCTGGTGCCATGTCAGACTCCAAGCCTGTCACAAGTGGTGTTCCACAGGGCTCAGTCCTGGGCCCACTTTTGTTCGGCATCTACTTTTCAGAAGTACAAGCTAACATAGGAGGATTATGGCTGACAAAGTTTGCAGATGACTGCAAACTGGGCACCATAGTTGAAAACCCATCTGACACAGACATCCTTCAGAAGGGTCTCATAGAAATGGATAACTGGTGCCAGAACCATGGCCTAAAGTTAAACGCCAAAAAATGCATAGTCATACCCTTCGGGAAAAACAAGGTTACCCCTAGTTACCATATAGGTGGCAATCCACTAAGCACAGAAGAGGTTATCAGGGATCTGGGGACCCAGGTTGACAGTAACCTTTCATTTGACACTCACGTTGCCAAAGTAGTTAGGAAGACCTTCTACATTGCCCATCTGATCATGAAGGGATTCACATCTAGATCAAGGGGAGATCATCGTTCCCCTGTACTCATCACTCATCAGACCAATGATTGAGTACAATGCCCCATTCGGAATGTATCTGACCTGACACCTGCAGCAATTGGAAAGGCCCCAAGAGTTCCTCACCAAAAGGATAAAGGGTCTCAAAAATATGTCTTATGCTGCCCGACTGAAGGAACTCCAGCTCTATTCAGTCGCTTACCATCTGCTCAGAGGTGACCTGTGCTTGACATACAAGGCCATGTCCAACCCAGAATTAATGAACATGCTTCACCTCAAAAAAATCTAAATCCATCAGAACTACAAGGGCAAGAGACTTAAACCTCAACACAGCTATTAATAGGATGTGCTGGAGGGACAGATTCATCACCCAGAGACTCCCTATGCTGTGGAACAAAATCCCGGTACATGTGAGGCAGAGCACCTCGCTGGCCTTGTTCAAGAGAAATCTTGACCAATGGATGGGAGATTGCAGGTATACCCCAGGGATAACCTCGGTGTCACTGCTTGACAGAGGCACAGCAAAATAATGGGCATAGTATCCTTCAAACTAAAGGGGTGGCGAAAGCCACAAAACTCTGGGCTAGGCTTATAAATGCCCTAGGGCAGATAGCCTAGTATGAACCTATGAACCGATGAACCTATGAACTGGCTCACTGACAGAACACACACTGTGAAAGTAGCAGACTCCAAATCCAGCTTCAGACCAGTGACAAGTGGAGTACCACAGGGTTCAGTCCTGGGTCCTCTCCTGTTTGGTATCTACTTCTCTGAAGTACAGGCCAACACAGTAGGTCTTTGGCTAATGAAGTTCGCAGATGACTGCAAACTAGGAGCCATAATCAAAACTCCAAAAGATGTGGACATCCTACAAAAGGGCCTTGCTGAGACAGATGCCTGGTGTCAAAGCCATGGCCTCAAGCTCAATGCCAAAAAGTGCATTGTCATTCCTTTTGGTAAAAACTCAGTACCCATGAACTACCACATAGGTAGTAGTCTACTTAACACCGAAAGTGTGATGAGACCTTGGGACACAGGTGGACAGTAGTCTCTCCTTTGATAATCACATTGCCACAGTAGTCAGGAAATCCTTCTGTGTGGCACACCTCATCACAAAAGGTTTCTTATCCAGGAAAAAGAGGTCATTGTTCCCCTCTACTCGTCACTCATTAGACCCATTATAGAGTACAATGCCCCTTTTGGTATGTACCTCACAAGACATCTACAACAACTGGAAAGGCCACAGAAATACCTCACAAAGAGGATTACCAGCCTCAAAGAGATGCCCTATGCAGACCGTCTCAAAAAACTGCATCTTTACTCAGTTGCATATTGCCTACTCAGAGGCGATCTCTGCCTAACACACAAAGCTATGTCAAACCCAGAGCTTTTAGACATGCTCCACTTAAAGAAATCCCAATCCCTATGAGCTACACATTCTAGGGACCTAAACCTCATCAACCACAATAAACAGAACATGCTGGAGGGATAGATTCCTGTCCCAGAGACTCCCCATACTCTGGAACAAACTACCTATCTATATCAAACAAAGCTCCTCATTAGCACTTTTCAAGAAAAGTCTTGATGATTGGATGGGAGATGGGAAATTCACCCCAGGGATCACTTCTGTGGCTCTGCTCGACAGTGGCACAGGAAAATAATTTTCTTGGGTGGCAAAAGCCAGGGTGCCTTTGGCTAGGCTTATATAGGCCCTAGGGCCAATAGCCTAGTACCTACCTATGAAACTATGAACCTATAAGACACATATTTAGAGGGTGCACAGCATATTGAACAACCAGTATTCCTACAGTTGTCACCTTTTCAAATGGATAGTGTATGAGTCACTCATACAAAAGACAATTGTTGCCTGAAACATATACCCACAGAGAAGTCAAAGGATAAGACACCACACATAGGTCTGTATACATAAGAAAGTTTTATTTGTGTACTATTACAGTTGTATATGCCATGTCATATAGCTGTTAAGACTTTGAAATACATGCTAACTGCTTAATGCAACTCTCAAGCAAATCATTTTATACAGTAATCCGAAAACATAACAACAGTAAAGACAGACTGGGCCACAGGATAACAATCAATCAACAGTAAGTAATGCAGATGTATAGTCCAGCAGCCTTTAATTACACTCTGTCCTCAATCTCTAGGGGGAAAAGATTTAAGTTGACACAATGAGATGTATCTGTTACATTACAATGCATAACTGAAAACATCAGAATCACACTGACAAACAGAACAGTCTGTATGGCAATAATCACTAGGCCACCAATGTTCCCAAGGTGAAATGTATGGTAATGTACAGCCATATACCTTAAGATGGCTTACTACTGATATCCCTCACATGTTGTAACAGCCTAGGTTATATATGGTGCATACCCCTCCATAGACTGACTTACAGGGGCATATAACACTGTTACATACACTGACCTCTGGACTGCAGAAGGGCACACATGTTTTCTGCAGCTGAAGCCCACATATATATGGACCCTATCCCACAATATGTGTGGGGGCCACAACAGCACTGGAATGCTGACAGGAATGGCAGCACGACATAATCACAGGCCATTACAACAATTTCTTACTGCATGTCATACAAAGCCTGGTATGTAAGTGCAGGACAGAGGCTGCAACACAGGCCCATATGCGAAATAGTGTTGTCATACACTGAGTAAGTTTCTGGTGTTACAGGATAGACTGCAACGTACCCTTAGTCGGGAATATGAAGTGAGAAACACAAATTGATGTTGTCATGTACTGATAGCACTCAACACACTCAATGCCAGTGATACATCTGACACAAGACTTGTGTGGTGGACAGACAAAACATAACAGGCACATTTCTGGCCATCATGTGGAAAGGCTCACAGTTGAGAGCTATGCAGATAGACTGCATTCCATGTTAAACTAGTATGTACACACAAACCCTGTAACACTGGTGCTATACAATACATATAACAACACTACTCACACTCTGTCTGCAGTTTTGGAACCTTATACAAATATGTAGCTGGTCTGCAAGTCCTCTTGTAAGAGGTATTGCTACATGCTGTCTGTAACACTGCTGCCCACATACAGGAAGGATGTCTACCATACAGGAAAGGTAAAGGACCCATGCCTACATGATGTAGGGATTTATAGTAGTGAGTTGCCATGACAGTGGTAATTGGTAGTAGTACACAGCATGCTGCATGGAGAACACTGATTGGTGCAGAGGCCATCACCTGATCGTGTGCATCACCTACAAAAGCCATGCTGCAATCTATTCAAAACAGCTCAATCCATTTACTAGTGAGAGAGAGAGAGAGAGAGAGAGAGAGAGAGAGAGAGAGAGAGAGAGAGAGAGAGAGAGAGAGAGAGAGAGAGAGAGAGAGAGAGAGAGAGAGAGAGAGAGAGAGAGAGAGAGAGAGAGAGAGAGAGAGAGAGAGAGAGACAGAGAAGAGAGAGAGAGAGAGAGGGAAAGGAAAACAAAAAAAAAAAAACACAAGAAAAATAACAAGTAGCATCCATCCAGCAAACTATCCAGAACAGGCATCATTCCCACAACAGGTATGGGAAGTATATATATGCATGTAACTCAATGTAGTACTTGGTCCATAATAATGGGCTAGATGATGTGAAATGATGTATATGTGCCATCAGGTGTTGTTGTAATGATGTCCAGCTAAACAACTGCTATGAACAATAGTGTCTGCCCCTGTGGGTAGTGGGCCATACCCATCAACTGTGCAAATCAGCACTGACTGAGAAGATGTAAGCCATCACAGTGTGTGTTGTGTAATGCAAAACATGTATATTAGTGTGGCCAATAGCTGGTGGTGGAAGTAATGTCATTATGATGGACACATGGGTTCTAGAGCCCACCAATTGCAGGACAGTCAAGTTAACATGTAATGTAGCATGCAGAAATACCATAGGTGTGTGTGATAGGCTTACCCGATATCTGTCTCTCTCTCTTTCTCTCTCTCTCTCTATATATATATATATATATATATATATATATATATATATATATATATATATATATATATATATATCTATATATATATATATATATATATATATATATATATATATATATATATATATATATATATATATATATACCTCCCTAATGTTAGGCTATGTTCACATGTGGCACCTGTCTGTGTTGTAGCAAGGTAGAACAGTGCAGCTGTGCAGGAAGGAGAGTTAGAGAGTGTGGACCTGATGTCTGAATGCACCCCATATATATATATATATCTCCACATACATGTATGTCTACAGATATACACAGAATATTAAACATGAATGAAAGCGCTAAAAACAACTTGTGGAGTCTCATAATTGGCTGTTGGTTTGAAGCTGAATTCATTTGTTGTTCAATTTACTCAGACACCTATATGTATTTATATGCATGTATGTATATATATATATATATATATATATATATATATATATATATATATATATATATCATCATCATCTTCTTTCTGCTGTTCCCGTTAGGGGTCGCCAGAGCAGATCACCTGTTTCCATTTCTTCCTGTCCTCTGCATCTTGCTCTGTCACACCAACCACCTGCATGTCCTCTCTCACCACATCCATGAACCTTATCTTAGGCCTTCCTATTTTCCTGTTACCTGGTAGCTTCATCCTTAGCATCTTTTTCCCAATATACTCAGCATCCCTCCTCAGCACATGTCCAAACCAACGTAATCGAGCCTCTCTGGCTTTGTCTCCAAACCTTCCAACCTGGGCTGACCCTCTAATATAGTTATTCCTAATCCTGTCCACCCTCATCACACCCAGTGCAAATCTTAACAGCTTTAATTCTGCCACATCCAGCTCAAACTCCTGCCTTTTTGTCAATGCCACTGTCTCCAACCCATATAACATTACTGGTCTCACTACCCTCTTGTAGACCTTCCCTTTCACTCTTACCAGTACTCGTCTGTCACAAATCACTCCTGACACTCTTTTCCACCCACTCCACCCTGCCTGTACTCCCTTCTTCACCTCACTTCCACACTCACTGTTACTCTGAACTATTGACCCCAAGTATTTAAACTCATCCACCTTTGCCACCTCTACTCCTTGCATCCTCACTATTCCTCAATCCTCCCTCTCATTCACACAAATATATTCTGTCTTAGTTCTGCTGACCTTCATTCCTCTTCTCTCTAGAGCATATCTCCATCTCTCCAGGGTCTCCTCCACCTGTTCCCTACTCTCACTACAGATCACAATGTCATCTACAAACATCATAGTCCACGGGGACTCCTGTCTGATCTCATCTGTCAACCTGTCCATCACTATTGCAAATAAGAAAGGGCTCAGAGCTGATCCTTGATGTAACCCCACCTCCACCTTAAATGCATCCTTCACTGCCACTGCAGACCTCACCGCTGTCACACTACCCTCGTACATATCCTGTACCACTCTTACATACTTTTCTGACACTCCTAACTTCCTCATACAATACCACAACTCCTCTCTAGGTACCCTGTCATATGCTTTCTCTAAGTCTACAAAAACACAATACAACTCCTTCTGACATTCTCTGTACTTCTCCATCAACACTCTCAGAGCAAAGATCACATCTGTAGTGCTCTTTCCCAACAACAAACCATACTGCTGATCACTAATCATCATGTCCCTTCTTAACCTTGCTTCCACTACTCTTTCCCATAACTTCATGCTGTGACTGATCAATTTAATCCCTCTGTAGTTACTACAGCTCTGCACATCACCCTTATTCTTAAAAATCGGTACCAAAAACACTTTTTCTCCATTCTTCAGGCATCCTCTCACTTTCCAAGATTTCATTAAACAATCTGGTTAAAAATTCCACTGCCATTTCACCTAAACACCTCCATGCTTCCACAGGTATGTCATCTGGGCCAACAACCTTTCCATTCTTCATTATTTTCATAGCTATCCTTACCTCCTCCTTGCTAATCCATTGTACTTCATAATTCACTATCCCTACATCATCCAACCTTCTCTCCCTCTCATTCTCTTCATTCATCAACCCCTCAAAGTACTCTTTCCATTTCCTCAACACACTCTCCTTGCTTGTGATTATGTTTCCCTCATTATCCTTTATCACCTTTACCTGCTGCACATCTTTCCTAGCTCGGTCACTCTGTCTAGCCAATCGGTACAGGTCCTTTTCTCCCTCCTTAGTGTCCAACCTTTCATACACCTCTTCATATGCCTTATCCTTAGCCTTCGCCACATCTCTCTTTGCCATGCACCTCATCTCCTTATACTCCTGCCTACTTTCTTCATCTCTCTGACAATCCCACGTCTTCTTTGTCAACCTCTTTCTCTGTATACTATCCTGTACTTCCTCATTCCACCACCATGTCTCCTTGTCGTCCTTCCTCTGTCCAGATGTGATACCAAGCACCTTTCTAGACATCTCCCTTACTAGCTCTGCTGTAGTTACCCAGCTATTTGGTAACTCTTCACTGCCACCCAGTGCCTGCCTTAACTCATACCTGAACTCTACCTCACAGTTACCCTTTTTCAATTTCCACCATTTGATCCTTGGTGCTGCCCTCACACTCCTCCTCCTCCTCTTCTTGATCACGAACGTCATCCTGCAAACCACCATCCTATGCTGCCTAACTACACTTTCTCCGGTCACCACTTTACAGTCTCCAATCTCCTTCAAACTGGCCCTCCTACATAAGATATAATCCACCTATGTGCATCTTCCTCCACTCTTGTTTGTCACCCTATGCTCCTCCCTCTATTTAAAAATACGTATTCACCACAGCCATGTCCATCCTTTTCGCAAAATCCACTACCATCTGACCTTCTGCATTCCTTTGTTTAACGCCATACCTACCCATCACTTCCTCATCCCCTCTGTTCCCTTCACCAACATGTCCATTGAAATCTGCTCCAATCACCACTCTTTCACCCTTGGGTA
>NC_056731.1:15124562-15219562 GCF_019279795.1 Protopterus annectens
CTCCCTCTGGTATACCTCCAAGGCAGCAGCCTGTAGCTGGTGAGTATGTTTTTTGTTCAGGTTTTCCCATACACCGGTCATGTTATGGCTATGGTATATTCCATGCACACATTTAACACACCTACCCATAATGCATGCCATACATGTTCACTTATTGTTGCTGTTAACTGCACTGCATCACAGTGGTAAGCATGATGGTGTATCTGAAGGGTATGTTAGACTCCTGCAATATAACTAACATCCTATCATTACAAAATGTGTGCACAGAGATGAACATAATGGTGGGACAAATGGCCTACGTAAGGACATGTGTGGAACATCACCCTTATACAGTGCTACAACAGTGTATATACCATTATTACAATGGCAACTGTTACAGATCTACATTACGGCAAATCATAATACTGCAGTTCACAACCCTTACAACCTGCAATGTGGTCCCAACATGAGCAATGAGTGTGTAATATGGAATCGTAGGTTTGGGCAGCAAATATGGGGAATACATGCCTTCACAAACATTGGAAGCATATATGTGCACACACTCCAGATACAATTTAGTGGAAGTAGTTGTTGAGGTACTGACTGCATGCATTTGCCATGAAAATGCACCTTCCAGCAAGTACACTTCCCCAATGTCTCACCAAGTATTGGTCTGCTGTCCAAGACATTTGGCTATCAAATGTGCACACTTACCTGCAACAGAGGCAGCCGTGGCTTGCACACATCTTACATGACATGGCGTGGGCCCCATACCCAATAGGTAGCACCCATGAGCTGCACATGTAGCCATACCTCACCATTGCATATATCATAGCAAACAGTGTAGACAGTCATGTATGTGGCAAGGATGTATGGGACAGGAATGATGCAGGAAATAAACAGATGGCCATCCAAGACAGATGATGTCACATGTAGCAAAGCGGTCATGAAGGCTGCCTAGTAACATGCCACAACACTGAGGGGATTGCAGGAATGTATAGCAAGTACTGGCTGTGCAGTACCCGTGTCAGCAATTGTCTGGACTCTGCAAACATGTGGCCTATGGGTTAGGGTAATCAGATGTGACAGTTGTGCCAAAGGAAACATCAGCCAGGACTCTCTACAGGTAGCATATGCATAGCAGGACAGGTCTCCAAAAGGCATGTGTTGCAATGTGTACTGGTAAACCAAAACCACATTGGAAACCTACAGACAGAATCACATAAGATACATGTGCTGCACAACCAACGCCTCACCCCACCTCAGGCCCACCATCCCCATCTGTACCATGCCAGTGCCAGTGTGCACCTGTATGCTTGGCATTCATTAGCTGGGACTAGGCTTTTACACATGGTGTTCAGTGTTTGGGACACTGTAAACTGACACACATGTGTAGGCCATAGTTGTCAAGTATCTGCAAAAAGGCTGAAGGTGGGGAGGGGGTGTCATCATGACACAACAGTGCACTGCAGCAAGGATCCAAAGGATGCTATGAATTGCTGTATCTGCACACAGTCAGGGTCAGAAACTGTGGCAGACATAACGCTGAATCCACAGCAATAGTGACGGCAGTGTCTGAACTCCAAGGGATGTGCACATGAGTTGACCTTGCAATCATGCAGAGTTGGGGGACATGTGTAGGGCAGAATGACCATATACTGGTAAATGCAGATGGCCCATGCTAATATACCCCTGCCAGGAATAGTGACTGCTGTAGTACACATAACAGTAGGTGCAACAAACTATCATGATAAGGGCGTGCAAACGTATGCACCCACAAAGTGTATGCATCTCAATCAGCATCAGCACAACTAACATATTTGTTTCACACTGCATTTGATTGTACAGGACATATGTCACATATCAGGCTCATGCAATGTTAACATATGCAGTAATGTGGTCCCATGGCATATCAAGGAAGAGGGCGTCATATCACTAAGGGTGTGTACACTCCCCATAGCCATGGTAAGGTTTGACGGTTGTCAGTGTAATAGTATCGTATTGATCATACATGCACAGCTGATGATGACATCTGTAAATCAGACATCAGGCATTCACTAATGACATCTGTCCACATATAATCCCAGGTATGTGTTGGACAAACACATAAGGGCTGTGAGCAGCAGAGCAGACATAACTGACACAGTAATACACATTCAGCAATTTTGTGTACACCTGTAAGGTATGGTGCACAGTACATGGCAGGGTGCTGATCAGGTGCACAGCAATATTATGTAGATGGGTGCAGTGTTTTCCAGGGGAAGGGGCAGCCCTTTAACGCAGCCCATGCATCACACACATGTATACTGTTGCTAGCATGGATTGACTATAGCTGCACTGCATGCTGTTGAGTACCATATGTTATGCATGTTGACAGATGGGTAATGGGAGGTCTGTGTGTAATATCTTTGTGCAACCTCACCTGTAAGTGTGTGTGTGTGTGTGGGGGGGGTGTGGTGTGGTGGGGGTTATTTTGTCTGTAAGTGCAATCTAGTGGAGTGGAGGGGGGTGATGCATGTAGGATGTGTGTGGGTGGGTGTATGGGTGTATGTGTGTGTGTTTCTGTGGGTGTCAATGTATGCACATGTGTGATAGTGGGGTTGTTCATACGTCACTACTTTCCTTTGGAATCGTGCAGTACATGGACATGGACTGACACATGAGACACCAGGAATACTTGTCTGATATGTAATCTCAGGACAGCTGATAGTTTAATAAGGTCGGTAGCATGGAACATGCATTGGGTGGGAAACTAGACACCAGGTATACTGTTAAAATTGCAATCAGCAGAAAGGTGAAAGACTACCCATGTATGCAGCACTAGAGATGCATTGGGGAATTACTAGACAACACCAGTGAGTGTATCCAAATACTGCTGTTGTCCACAAAATAAGTTGATTGAGCAACAGATCTTGCATCTACTAAGCAATAGTTACATATGACACTCCAGTGTGTGACATTATTGAGTGACCATAGTAGCCCCTAACATATGGGGGCCATGCTCATGATGTCTGGACATACCCAGGTTGAACATTGGATGACAGCAGTGAGTCCTTGTAAAACCAACTCCAAGCAAGTCAAAGAGGTAATGGAGTAACAGGTCATGTTTTGTGATCACTTGTCTAGGCAATTAGAAGAATGATACATTATTGATTGGTATTAATGTGTGTAAGTTTCCAAATGTGATGCAGGATGGGGAACTTACATGAATAAACTTGGGGCAGCCTGTAAACTCAGGGACAGGTAGATATTATGGTGGAATGTCAGTGTGTGTGTATGTGTGTGTGTGTGTGTGTGTGTGTGTGTGTGTGTGTGTGTGTGTGTGTGTGTGTGTGTGTGTGTGTGTGTGTGTATATGTGTCTACTATTAAGCAATGATGTACAGGTCTTAAAGTGCATTTCTTGTTTTCCCCTCACCAGTGGCAAGGTGGGACAGGGTCCCTCCTGCATGCAATCTGATGTTGGTGTCCATACAGACATTGAAAATGATGATAGGTGTGTTGAGGCACAGGCGGGGTTGTCAGAAGCTGAAACTGTGCCATTGTTTGACATCCCTCTGTTATCCACTCCATCCCCGCACACAGTCACAGTGCCTATAGATGCCCCATCACCAGCGGCCATAGCAGAGGGACAGTTGGCTGTTGGTGGCCATGCACAGGACAGTGTGGTATCTATGGCTGCTGTGCTTGGACACAGCAGCCATAACCAGATGTCCGGCAGGGTACCACATAGGCAGATGTACCAGGGTGCTCATGGGAGGGCCACTGGTCATCGTGCCCCTGGCACAAGTGCCACATCTGGTATCACCAGATGCATGTTTCAGGCTGTCATGGAGGTGCAGGCATATATGGAATGATACACCAGACAGGGTCTGAGGCTGCAGAGGGCTGCTTTTTCATCTGTAAGTAACAACATCTGTGATCTTACAGGTGCCCACCGTGATTATACAGAGGTCAAGGATAGATGGTGGATTGTCCGTGCTAGAGCATGTGGTGGGAATGGTTCGACGGCCACGTGGACGTAGGTCAGCAAGACCAACATCTGGCGGTCGACGTGGATGTGCAAGGACACCAAGCCACTACTGTAGTAGCAGTACCAGCCCCAGCACTGCAGGGGGGGGTGCTGTCCACACCCCACCACAGCAGGCCACATGCACGTGGCCCTGGCCAGTCCCAGGAGGGACCTGGTTCCAGCAGACATATATCATCATCAGGGGAGAGTAGCATATCAAGGCTTGTACCTGGACATGCCTGTGAAACCCCTGGCAGGCACAGTTCTCATGTCCATGGCTGGAGGTGGTGAAGTGCACACCTTGCCAGGTATGGTCTGTAGCTGTCCAAGAAACACCTGTATAGGGCAGCCACATGGCAGAACTGTGCGCATTCATACCCACACACAATACAAACACACCTAGGGCAACCCCATACCTACACACACCATATCACCATGCCCATATCAGTAACTTACACCCCTCACTCACACACATGGTGTCAAACATATGGCCCACCCAAGTCTCTGGCAAACCAACAACACACCCTGTGCATATGATGATACCTGTGCCACATCCCTGTCATCCATAACATCAATGCATGGACAGGCTAATATGGTTCTGATGCACATGATGACTGTACAGTGTACCAATGTACTGCTGTGTAACATGTTGTCAGCAGTAATGTTTAATGCTTACATGTCAGGTAGTGTAGCTGTCTAGCCATGATGCATTATAGCTGTTAGTAACACTGAGTGATTGTGGTCTCCATAATGTTATCCATTTGTGTTGTAGGTGTACATGTGTCAGCAGGAGGATGGTCTGCTGTCATATCTCACAAGGGGTATGGCACTCCGGTGGCACCATGGCTGTGCCATATTCTGGGTACAGTTGAACATATGTCACAGGTCTGTATAACAGTTACTTCTTGTGCCATGTGGACAGATGACCCTCTGGAATGTATATTCAGCAATCTGAAGTTGATCCCTCCACATACATGCACTCTCTTACTTGGCAACACTGGGACTAGATCCCTACCTAGGTATTTGGTGCTACAGATGTGTGTGGCTTTAATTGCACACACTACACAGCATTTAGGATGAGGTGTGTTCCAGGTTACGTGTTACATGCAGAACATCCCCAGGCATGTACAGTATGGTAATGGAGGATGTAATGGTTGCATATGGACAATGTGACATACCATCATATACACATTAACAAACATATAACAGTCAGACACACATCCGAGAGACCTCGGCCTATCAGTGCTAACTAACTTGTCAGTGTGTCCAATGTGTTACAGGTAGGTTACACACAGCACATGCATAACTGGGCTGGATAGTGTTATCAATTACCTGTATGGTTGATGGTGACAGTGGTCACCATACAGTGGTACATGGGACATGTACAGGGGGTACCATGGTGTAATGACAGTATACCCAGCACCTACATCCCACTGTGGATATTGTACACACTGGAACACATGATGACACTTTGACATACTCACCATCACACACTGACCAGGAATGCAATACAACCCCTTTTCCATCCCAAGAGTGCTACTACAGGGATATGCATCTAATGCACATGCCACAGGCATAGTAGGGTGATGCATTGTCATGCCTTTCCTATGAGCAGCAACATCACTATCCCTAATACCGTGTGGCAATGCATATTGTAATAGGAGTATGTGGTCTTGGAATGCTGTACCCTACATATATACACACATGCACACACTTGCCAGAACTCAGTGGGTATCCCATGCCTATCAACCCATTTGTACAACAGTGTTGTGCTGGTACTGTAAGGCCCAGGTAGCCCTTAGGGAGAGGAGTGTAACAAGGGACATGTAATGTCCGGTACAGCAGCAGCCACATCTAACTATTGCAATGGGTGTTGTGGTGGTTGTAAAGAGCCTCAGGGTATTCCTAACTACAGGTGTACTAACACACAGACACTGATATCCTCAGTAATGCACACATGCACACTTGTCAGTACTGGGGTGCATCAGTGCAGGTGTTCATAGGTGTGTACCTGGCTATTGTCCATGGAGAGATGGGAAGTGTATGGGATGTGTGTACAGTGGTATCATGCCACCCGCCATGTGCCAGCAGGCAATCTATCTACAGACACCACTGTGGTGACCCTCATGGTGAGAATGACATGCATCAGCTAATCCTCTGAGTGCCTCTTGCAAATGGCCGGTGAGGTGCTCCAGTTGACATGTATACATGTATTACATAACATGGTTATTGTCTGTCCTGGAGACCTGTACCCAAGCATGTTCTGTTGACTGTGGTAGTGTAGTGGAGATATCCAGGCATGTGGTGCGTACAGGGTGTTGTGTCCTATCTGTGCCAGTTATAACACACCTGGGCAGACATGTCAGTTTCAGTCAAGCATAGGTTGCCTGTATGTACCCAAGCTGGATACCTGACATCTGCACATCTGTACAGAGACTGAAAGACATCAGCTCACCAAGTAGCTATGCAGTAGGATGAATGTGTTGACAGACAGACGTCTGACACCAATAGGTATGCCATTACTACATGATAGCAGCCCTCACTGACATGTGCTATAGAGACAGTAGTCTACAGTTAATTCCCACATGTCAGATCAGTATCCAGTAGGAAATATATAATGTGACTCAGCTCACACACCAGGAACATGACTGTGAGGACTCAGAGATCATCTATTCATGCAGAGGTGTTTGTTGCCAGTACAACAATTAGCAATCTATTCTTGCTTGGGAAAGCACTGTCAACAGTAGTAACATCATGATACACTACATGCCAGTGTGACTGCACATAACCTGGGATACTACCCTTGTATGTAACACATTCACATCGATAAGAGTGTTGTACAGGTCATATATACTCAAGTATCCCAGACAGGAACCTTACACTTCTTGCTACTGTAATGGCAGCACATAGACACATGTTATGTTAATGGCATTACATACACCTATTACATATGTCATTACCCTGCTGTGTTATCAGACTGGGATGTGAGCACTGGTTACCAGGGCTGAGTAGGTGTCAGCATTGCTGCAATATAACAGCTGAGCACATTTGCGCACTTGTAAGCAAAGCCTACACGGTGTAAGCACCCGCACATTTAACCGTACATTAGCACCACTTAGCTTCGCACTTACAGTTGCTCAAAACTGCATTAACCACTCTGTATCCAAGTGCCCTTCTTCTGCCCAGCCACAAAATAAACAGCCCTTGCAGGTCTTGAACCCAGGACCCTGTACACTTCAGTCACAACAGTTAACCACTACACCATGACCACTGTGAAGACAGTTGTTGTTTTTCCAATACATCTGTCAGTAGACACTAAGCTGCTAGAAATGTAACACAGCACTGTGCAAACTACATGCAGACTGCCACAACACTGGCCTACATTTCCTATGGGAGAATGCACATGTACCTGAAAATATAGCAGGCACTACAGGCATGTCACAGCACAGAGTAACAGACACCTGTGTGAAAGTGCATACCCACAACCAATGTGAACACAGCCACAGCCACATATGGTATGCAAACTTAATATTACACTATATGGACTGTCTGATCAACACCATCCTCATATGTGCCCCTCACACACTAATCCTACATATACTGGGTCACAACACAGTGTGGTCCAATGCCTGTCATTGGTATGGGACATGTGTGTGTTTGGCCCTACAAACATGTGAGCCAATATGGTACCATACACTGGAGCAGCATGTAACTTCAGATAGAACAGGACTAAGAACAATGACATCTACCACAGTCTGTACACCGGCCAAGGTATGTATTCACAATACACATACTGTCAACAATCATCATAAGTACACAGACCCCACTACTGTACACACAACCACAGAATGCCTAGGTTATGTCCTTAGAAATAACTCCTACTATACATAACATGTCTAGTAGTCTGATATCTGACTGGCTTGTTATCAGGTATGATGTCAATACATAATGTTGTACAAAACACATTCACCTCTTACTGCATGACATATGTTCAAAGGTTGTAACAGGGTTTGTTGTGACATATGTCCTATGAGGGATATTAAGTCAGTAACTCTCGCTGTCAACATGTACTGACTACAATCCTCAGACTATGCTTCTGCAGTTCTAAGATAAGTGAACTGTGAGTAACACAAGACACATAGGTCTCCAAACACTGGCCAGTCGGCAGATAACCCTACAGGTGGGTGTTTCCTCAAACACATAACACTGTTATGACAGGTATTAAATCATGTAGATCAGCCATAGCTACACAAACCCTGTTAAACCAACATTACTCCAAATGCAGAAGAGCAGCATTTACATTCTGTAGTCATGTCTGGGACATCCCCTCCTGTTTTTTAGCCTGTCTCCACAATGTATGTTGTTAGAGGTATATCTCACTACCATCTGTAATGCTGTGTGCCAAACACTGACATGAAGTCCTGCTCACAGTGAATGAAAAGGGCCAATACCAACATGATGTTCCTAGTTATAGGAGTGTGTTTCCATGCAATTGGCTATGGGAATATTACCACAGTTGTCCCACATGCAATCAGCTAGTGGGAGACTGCAATACATGCAGAGGTCATCAGCTGATCATGAGCATCCCTTACAAAACACAAGCTGCTGCCTAAGCAAAGCAGGTGTACTTCTCCACAGCCACCAGAGAGGGAGTGAGAGAGACAGATACAAAGTAAGACATGGAGGGGGTGGCAGAGTAAAACCTAAATATGTTTGTGTCACACACTTACCAGTACAGGGTTTCAAACCCTTGCCTATGTATTGTTATCACATGTCTATGCAATTATTGCATGCACTACAGAGATTATATGTTGGGGAAGTTTTCCAAATGTATATTCGATTGTGAGTGACATCTGCAATGGTGATAAAGGAGGGATAAGGTAGGTGTAGTACACATGCATGTCTACATGAACAGGTGTCAAGGTCGACACAGCCACACTATCTCAGGGACTCACACACATGATATCATTTGGCAGGGTTAGGATTAGACTTCTTAACTAGCTAGTTTGCCATAATACAGTAAAACACAGGTATCACATGCACCACATGGGTTATCAGGATGATATATAGGCAAAGGGTATGCCAGGGTGTCTGACATAAGATGACATGCTTCAGTAGGCCAGTGGAAGGTGTAATGAGTGTGAATGGTGTCCAAAACATTATACTCCACACACACACAGACACAGGTTGCCAGTACTGACATGGATGGGTGCATTGCTTCACAGGTGTGTTGACTGTGCCGTGAGGTTGCACAAGGCTAGGTAAAGGGTATACCTTGGCATCGGGACACATGAAAATGGTGTGCTTTGTGGCTCAGGGGTGTAGTGTCTGGATTGGCCCACACAGGTGGGTATTGTATTCACCATCCAGTCATCTGGGTTACTATTGTGGGTGGACAGTTTTGTGCAATGCTTGCCATGTATGTGTTCTATAGTCCATAACATGGACGGTGTCTGGGATGTGCACACATCCCACATGCATGTTCTGTGACATGTGGAAGTGTACCTGGGGTGTCTGGGGCATGTTGTGTACACAGCTGTTATCATCAGATGTGCCATTCCTGACCTCATGTGGTGAGAACTGGCAATGGACACCAGGTTGACCCTGCACCTACATTGACAGCATCATACAGGTATTCCCTGGTGTCAGTGACATCTGCCCATACAGGGCATGTGTATAAGGCATGGTATGTCCTTTGTGGGTTACATTTGCTGGCTCTACATTTGTTGCAGGTGTCCAGTGGGGAACATAGTGAAGGATCACTGTATGCAATTATGTGAATATTGTTGGGATGGGACAGGGTGCCATGCTCTCTGTAGTCCATTGCAATCACATCATGGTTACTATCTGTGGGCAATATGCAAGGAA
This sequence comes from Protopterus annectens, assembly GCF_019279795.1. Taxonomy (NCBI): domain Eukaryota; kingdom Metazoa; phylum Chordata; order Ceratodontiformes; family Protopteridae; genus Protopterus; species Protopterus annectens. Next base: position 15,134,420 of record NC_056731.1, read on the forward strand.
CTACCATCATAGTGGTTGCTGCCTAGCCAAGTGTGTTTGTGTATGAGACATGGGTTGAGAGTGATCTCTGGGTAATACAAGGGTTGCCTATATTGCTCACCAGTGCTTGATGTCACATGTAGGGGTATCGATTGTCTACCCCAGCCTTTCTGCTGTTTGACATCTGTTATCCTTGTAAGGTGACCATTGTGATATATAATAGGCCCACCATATAAGAAATTTGCAAAAGCTACTCCACAATAAGTCCAGTTGTTACACACTCATAGTTACCTCCACACAGGATACGAATGACACACACACACACACACACACACACACACACACACACACACACACACACACACACACACACACACACACACACACCAGTCTCACAGTTGCCTTGTCTAGGATTAGAACTCCTACCTAACTAATACCTCACACTACAGCATTATGCAGTTATAGCACACACCATGGAGATTACTGGACTACTTATTCCCCAAAGGTGTATTTCAAAGTGAATGACATCAGCAGGCTTGCCAAAGTAGGGCAATGGAGGTTGTAGTGACTGTGAATGGCCTCAAAAGCATTGCTCCCTACATAGACAAACACACACACTTGCCATGTCTGGGTATAGAACTCTTACCTAACTAGTATGTCACACTACAGCATTACACAGTTATAGAACATGCCACAGAGATTACTGGGTTACACCTTCCCCAAAGGTGTATTTAAAAATGAATGACATCAGCACCCTTGCCAAGGATGGGGAATGGAAAGTGTAGCTCATAGGTTCAGAGGCTGATACTAGGCTATCGGACCTAGGGCCTATACATGCCTAAATATGACAATTCCATGGCTATGTCTTCCCACAATATTTACTTCCCTGGACTCCTGTCGAGCAGGGCAGCTGACATGATCCCTGGGGTCAATTTCCTATCTCCCATCCAAGCATCCAGGTTCCTTTTGAAGAGGGCCAAAGAGGCATTCTGTTTGACATGTATGGCCAGTCTATTCCAGAGTCTGGGGAGTCTCTAGGTCAGGAACACATCCCTCCAGCATGTATTGTTCATTGTGATGACAAGATTTGGATCCCCGGAGAATGTGGCTGTGAGGATTTAGAATTCTTTAAGTGTAGCATGTCCAACAGCTGTGGGTTTGACATGGCATGGTATGTTAAGCAGAGATCGCCTGTGAGAACACAATACGTGGCAGAGTATAGCTGGAAGATTTTCAGACGATCAGCATAGGGCATCTGGTATAGGCCTGTGATTCATTTCATGAGGTATGTCTGCAGCCTCTCTAGTTGTTGCAGATGTCTTGTGAGGTATATATGTAATGGGCCATTGTAGTCTGTACTGAGTCTACTGAGAGATGACTACAGTGGGATAATGGCCTCCTTTTCCTGGATGTAAAGCCCTTAGTGGGAGGTGTGCCACATAGGTGGGTTTCCTGACTGTTGTGGTGATGTGGTTATCAAAGATGAGACCACTGTTCACCTGTGTCCTCAAGTCTGTTATCACACTTTAGGTGTTTACTGTACTGCCACCGATGTGGTACTTCACAGGTACATGCCCCTTCCCAAAGGGGATAACTATATATTTCTTGGCATTGATCTTGAGGCCATGGCTCAGGCATCAAGCATGTCTTTCTCTAAGGCCCTTCTGTAGAATATCCACAACATGTGAGGATTCAATATTGGCTTCCAGTGCGCTATCATCTGTGACCTTTGTTTGCCAGAGTCCCTTACTGTTGGACTGTACTTCAGAGCAGTAGATGCCAAACAAGGGCGGTGCCAGGACGGAACCCTAAGGTACTCCAACTGTCACTTGTCTGGGGCTGGGGTTGGTGTCACCTACATTTACAATGTGTGCTCTGTCAGTACAGTATTTGGCAGCCCATCAGGTGACATAAGGATTAATGGCCAGCTTGATACATTTATCTATGATTCCAGACTCGGGGATGGTGTTGAAACCTTGGTGAGGTTTGGATAGGCTGTGTGTACTACCTTGCCTTCATCCACATCTCTGGAGATGGATTCACAGTTGTCTGTCAGGTTGAGGTGACATGATTGGCCCTTCACAAACCCAACCTGGTTAGGGTCCAGTGTTTGCAGGTTGCCAATGTCTTTGTTTTAATTTCCATGATAATACATTCCATGGCCTTGCAGATCAGGCACATCATACTGCTGGCACTGTAGTTCCCAGGATCCAAGGTGGACCCCCCCCCCCCCTTGTGGACTGGCATAACTGTAGCTGTGCACCACACAGTAGGCACAAAGCCTGAGGTGTGGTTATGATTAGACACTTCACGTAGGTGAGGTGCCAGTTCAGATTTTAGCTCATCTAGTACACAGCCCATGATGTTGACTGGTCCCATGGCTGCTGTTTCATAGCTATGGACAGTGTGGTTTTTACCTATGTGGCCATTATTACCAGAATCTGGCAATCTTTCCCTGTTGAGATGGGCCCTTTGGGGGTTGTGAAAGGGTGCAGTTGGCACTGAATTGAACTGCCAGGATATTAGCAATATCCCTGGAAGCAGTATATTTAATATCATCCTGTTGTAGTTCAGAGCAGTTCTGACCATTGCCATTTAGATTTCTCACATAGTTATGGAATGGCTTGCAGTTGTATTTGACATATTTGGCTATAGTATGTTCATAACTAGCTTTGGTGGATGTTATGAGGGATCTCTGCTTCTTGCTGTAGCTGGTAAGGGAGTATTGTGCCTCCTGGAAAGTCCCCCATTTCTGCAAAAGTTTCCTCCTTTTGTTGTACAGTATGTTTATGGCAGGGGGCCACCACATTTGGCTTCCTTTTCTTGGTGGAGAACATCTTGGTTCTATATTGGATAGCACAATTCATGCACGAGTGGATGTGCTTGTACAGTGCCTTCATGTATGATTCAGCAGTCATCTTTTCAGTTCCCATCTGCATGGGTGTCATGATGTTAGTCACATCTGACATGTGTAGCATGACATTGGCTTTGGAGATGTGTGTTACAGAGGTTTCCTTATTGGGGTGTGGGGGAGTGATGTTGATGTTAAGGGTGATTAGCTCATGGGCAGACCTGACCACCGATGGGGTGACCATAGGTGTGGAGCATTGATTTCCCATGTTGGTAATGACCAGGTCTAGGATATTTGAGCCCCTGGTTGGACTATGGGTTACTTGATCCAGGGCATTAGGAATTATGACTTCCAAGAACCATTGGGCACACGTGTTGGTACACAAGTAGTTTTCCCAGTTAATGGCAGGGTAGTGTAAGTCACCCAGTATTAGGGTGTTTGTTTGTATCATAATATTTCACAATATGTTTCAAAAGCTGTAGTGTATATCATGGGGCATGGTGGGGATCTGTAGCAAGCTATACAATTTGGAATGCAGTCTAACCTAAGTTGCACCGGGGGTATTTCACACACATTCTGTTGGGCAAGTAGCCTGGTGGTGTGTATATCCTTGGTGAATATGGACACTCCTCCACCTTTATTGTTTTGGTCCTGGTTTGGTGGCCAAAAGGTGTGGTAAGAGCTGTACCTGGTATTGCAGGGGTGCTCTCTGGAGCCTTGGATCAGGTCTCTATTACTGCACAGTTATCGATGTTCTCCACATTTAGGTGTGCATAGTGACTGTGAATGCCAAAGGAACTTGATCCCTAAACACACACAGTTTCACAGTTGCCATGTCTGGGAATAGAACTCCTACCTAACTAGTATATCACACTACAGCATTACACAGGTACAGCACACGCCATGGAGATTACTGAACTACTCCTTCCCCAAAGGTGTAATTCAAAGTGAATGACATCAGCAGGCTTGCCAAAGTAGAGAAATGGAATTTGTAGTGATGGTGAATGGCCTCAAAAGCATTGATCCCTACACAGACAAAGAAACATACACAACTTTAAACTTGCCATGTCTGAGATTAAAACTTCTGCCTAACTAGTATAGCACACTACAGCATTACACAGCTATAGCATGTGCCACAGAGATTACTGGGCTATGTTTTCCCCAAAGGTGTATTTCAAAGTGGCTGACATCAGCAACCCTGTCAAAGTAGGGCATTTAAAATAGTAGTGAGTGTGACTGGCCTAAAAAGCATCAATCCCTACACAGAAAAACACACAGTTGCAGCATCTGGGATTAGAAATCCTACCTAACTAGTACATCACACTACGGTATTACGTAGTTATAGACATGCCACAGAGATTACTGGGCTACTATTTCCTCACAGGTGTATTTCAAAGTGGATGACATCAGCAGCCCTACCAAATAGGGCATTTGAAATAGTAGTGAGTGTGACTGGCCTAAAAAGCATTGATTCCTACACAGACAGACAAACACACACACACACACACACACACACACACACACACACACACACACACACACACACACACACAGTTGCCACGTCTGGGATTAGAGATCCTACTAGTACATCACACAGTTATAGGAGGCGCTACGGAGATTACTGGGCTACTACTTCCCCAAAGGTGTATTTCAAGGTGAAGACAGCAGCAGGCTTGCCATATTAGGGCAATGGGGAGAGCAGTGTGCGTGCATGGGCCATAACCCATTCATCTAGAGGGAGACACAACACTCAGGCACACACAAGTTTATATTCCACAGGTACGTGTATATAACTGCTAGATGACTACTGACATGTACAGTCATGTTACACAGTTAGCACAGGCACCACAGACACTATAGTGCTGAGGGATACCAGAGGCAAATGTCCACGGTGATTAACAGTTGCACATCATGTGGTTTTAGCCAATTTGATGTGTGCTGTGTGGGACAGGCCTCATGATAGGAGACTCTTTGTCACTGTCAGTCTCTTCCACACATGTATGCTTATTTTTGGCCTATTATAGTGTGTTGTCCTTGGATATATGTGTGTATTCCTATCCAATGTGTGTGCAAAGCATGACTGGTGTGTACTGAGTAGTGCATGCACTAACATCTGCGACTGTCAGATATGTATGGTCCACTTTTGTTGCCAAACATGGGCTTCATTTCTGTAAGTGTGGGATCATGGCCATTATGACCTTCTGTATTGAATGTATGAATCCATTCCAGGTAGATTGTACTCCAGTGTGGACTTTTGTGTTCTACACCTACAGCTAGCAACCTGTTTCTGTGGGATATCTGTAGATCAGTTGAAAATATGGGGTCAAAATGGGCAAAGGATAGTGGGTTACTGTAGGTAATTGTGTCTGTGCTGCTTCTGTAAAATGGTCTTGGTGTTAGCAGAGATATTCAGACATATGTACTGTTTTACACTGTGATGTTTTATATCAAGTACTGTCAGATATACATATTTGCTTGCAGTGATGTCCTGGGGAACACAGGGTGAATGTAGCTGTGTCCAGTATTGTGGTCAGCAGCCTACATATTCTTGCACAATCATGCCATTTTAGAGGGGAAGCTGCAGATACTTGCTGCTGGGTCTGTGTAAATGGTTCAGCACCTTGGTACAGTGGTGACTGAGGATCCCATGCTTGTACATCCATCAATGTGACAGTATGGCCATATCCTGCTGTGGCCATACCTCACAGCTGTACAGATTCACCCAGGTTACCCAGAGGCAGAGGTCATAGTTCTGGACATTACCCCTTCACATTGTGGTTTCCGAGTAGGGTTGTAGCCACCCATTCTTGTGTTTGCAACCAGGGATAGTATGTGCACATGGCTGAGTTTCGGACTTCACGCACTCTATGCCGCCCATGCTACAACCCCCCCTCTATTATTCTATCCTCTTCCAAACATTATGCAAACATTATCTGATATGTTCCCTATAGTTATCACCTCATCCCAGCAGTAATTTGGTCTTGGCCCACAGTTCATGCAGTAGGACATGGTGGACGTATTACTGAGATTTGTCCACATGGCCTTGCATTTGGGCTCCATGGACTGTGTTATATTGTTATTTGGGAGTCCATGACATAACATACATTGGCTGTACGGGTGAGACACAGGCCTTTGGTAGATGACTGTAGGCCATTTAGTAGTGATGCAGGCCAGCTGTAGCAGGCCATTGCATTCTGTCACTCCTACAGTCCCAGACTGCAGTACACTATATTCCCCTGGGATGACAGGGTAGGTGTGCAAGGTGTTCATGCCAATACTTTCTGTCATTATTGATCCAGTGGTGTGGATGCTGGCAGGGTGCTGCTTACAGCTAGGGACACACCTGCATGGGACACCTGTTCTGCATGTTTAGCTATTGCCATACAGAGGTGGGGGTCATATTGTACTCATTCCCAACAGCAGGGATAAGACCGGAGAAGTACCTGTGGGTGGTGGTGAGGTGAGCTGGGTGCATGTGTACTATGGACACTACTTGCATCTGACTCACAAATATGCATGGGGCATTCCACTTATGCTGGCTTGTGCAGGGACATCAGCTGTTTCTCAATACTTCATACCTATGACCTTTGTGGTCTGCCAGTGTTCGGCCAGACAACATAGGTATTCCCTACTACAAGTCCAAATAATGTGCTGCTAACCTGCATGTACAATTCCAAGGGTGTGCCCATTTGACAGTTACATATTATACACTGTCTGTCTGGGATACTTCCCTCTGTGTACTGCATGTATGTCTGGGCCCACATTCATGCTATGTCCACCTTTCAGATGGTGACACATATTACTTCCAAACATTTATTATGGCTTAGTGCTGGAATGTGTTTTGCTGGGAAGCATTGTTTTTGGCACTGCAGTTGTGAGAACTTGGTCCTGTCATCGGCAATACTGGCCAATGGCCACCAAGACAAACCTTACCATGCATACATACTGACCACTCTCACACAATATATGACACACACCAACCTAACACACACAGCCCTGCATATTGTACACATGCTACAATCTATCTTGCTACCTTGGCCCGCTCAGGTAATCTGTGCTCCACAGTTATTATACCTGCACATACATGTTACTACATTTCTACATAGGATTGGGGGGCACACCTGACTGTTACTACATTTCTACATAGGATGGGGGGGGGCACACCTGACTGTTACTACATTTCTACATAGGATTGGGGGGGCACACCTGACTGTTACTATATTTCTACATAGGATTGGGGGACACACCTAACTGTTACTACATTCTACATAGGATTGGGAGGGCACACCTGACACTTGTACACATTTACAATGACTGTAGTGGTATTTTAGGTATTCCATTTCATTCTTTATTCTGACTTATCATGCTGACTAGAGGCATATCAGTGTACTACAGGTCTTAGGTTTGATTGACCTACATTTCAGTTTCTGACTTCTTACCCTTCAGAACTAACATCCCACTGCCTGACCTGTTGTAGTCTGTGCAGGTCTGTGGGGGGGGGGTGTTCTCCATAGCCATCACTCAGTGGCCTTAGCACAGCCTTTGTTTGTGTTTGTCTACACCTGTCCTGCTGGCTGAGACTGTTATTGGGTATGTGAGCCTCCCTGACCAGCATGTGTGTGACCTATGGACACACATGTGGCCCAGCACATTTCCTGCAATGAGTTTTGTCACCTTGTCTAGTTTGGCTACTATGATGACACCAGTATTTGTTACAGATCTCATGCTGCCACTATAGGTGTCTGCTATCTGCTGGCATCCCATTCAGTCACCCAATTCCCTTGCATGCTCACATCCATACCATAGATACAAGTAACAACACATACTACTCCATTCGGCAATTGATAGGAAGAGTGACTTACCTTGTGGCTGTGCCAGTATTGCGGATGGTACTGGAGGGCTGACTATGTCGGATGCACATAGTACACTCCCTATACATGGTTAAACACAGGCATTGTCATGCTTGGCATCCCTTTTACTGTATGTGCGAGTCAGAGAGAGGTTTCATTCCCTGGGTTCCTACCATGTCAGTGTATGTGCTATGCATTGCCTCTTTGCCACAGCTTGGGCATACTGGGCACACCTCCTTCTGCCTACTGGGGCAGGCTCAGGTGGTTCCTCCTCCGAGTCACTCTGTACCTGTGCAGGCATTGGCAATGGTGGGGGGCTGTGTGGCCCTGCCCCATATTGTTCCTGCTGCAGCTGTTTCCACAGGATCATATTGTGCAGCAAGGCACATATGATGACAATTTGGGTACATGTAGCTAGTGAGTACTGCAAGGCTCAACCGGATGTGTCCAGGCACTGGATCCATGACTTGAGCATCCCAAACACATGCTCTATTAAGATTCTGGTCTGTGCATGTGCCTCATTATGGAGTTCTTGTTTGGGTGTGTGTGTGCATTTCTGATGGGTGTTATCAGCCATGGCTCCAGTGGGTAACCAACATCCCCCACTAGGTGACTGTATGGGATGTCCCCATTGGCAAATCTCTGGTACAGCTGTGTTAGATGCTAGATGTGGGAGTCGCGATAGCTTCCAGGGCAGCCACCACACACATTCATTATAATGCCCTGGGCATCACACACGACCTGGCAGTTGATGGAGGGGAAGCCCTTGGGGTTGATGTAGACCCTACCCCATTCACTGGGTGGTGCTCTGATGCATATGTGCATGCAGTCTATAGCACCCACCACCTCAGGGTATTCTGTTATTTGGTGGAAGAGATGCATATTGCTGGCCAATGCCTCATGAGTGTTGTGGAAATATACGTACTCACTGGCATGTGCTGACATGACATCCAGAAACTGTTGGAGTACCCTGGATGCTGATGCCTGTGAGATCACCATGATACCCCCAGTTGGCCTTTGGAAGGTACCTGTGGCTAGTATTCTTAGGCCTACACATAGGCACAGTTCAACAATTTGCTGTAGGAGGTCTCTGTCCACCCTATAGCGCTCCACTATCTCCAGCTCATGTAGCCCCTGGTAGGTTACCCTGGGTCTGTACACTCTTCTCCTTCTCTTCACTGTGGGTTGGTCATCAGCATTCTCATCGTTACCATCTTCAGCCTCTTCCTCATGTTGATTTATGATAGCTGCTGCAGCTCCTATCATTTTGTTGCTTTTGTTTGGTAAAATTTCCCCAGTTGTGTACACTGGTGGTGTAGAGTTTGTGGGAAAAACCAGAGGGAAAGGTGTTTGCATAGTTTATAGTGGTGTGCTGGGCTGGGCTGGTCTGCTGCCTGCGTAACTGGCTGATTCTGATACATTTCACCTGCCAGCTATGCTAGTTTTCCTTGATTACCTTCCTACTGCTGTTTTCCCTTCCCATTGCCTTCCTGTTTAAGCCCCGAGGCTCGCTACACAAACACAGTGCTCAGATGTGCATGAAGCTGCTATTTCCTAGTTTAATTTTTTTTTTTTTTAAAACATGGTGTGTGGCCTGCACACCGGTTTAGGCAATATAGAGTGCTAGGCAGCCTCAGACACACCCCCTTGCTTACCTCTGCTAAGTTAAGGGAAAACCCGAACCACATGGCTCCAATAAGCTTACAGTATGCCTGACACACCCCTCTATGATGTCAGCTAGCTTTTAGGCTTGCACCATGGTCTTTCTGCACTGACACGGTTGGGTGCAGGCTAGCCATGAGGGGGCATCTGGGATTCAGTATCATTCCCCTAATTTGCATAGGATTGCCTGCTAATGCCTAGTTACAAGTCCCACACTGATCCTTCCCCCTTAGCAATCACTATTCACTGGCCATGTTGTCTTCTGCCTGCCATTGAGTATAATGGAAATATTGTGATTTTGGATAAAATGCTTATTTCAAGTTTTTTTTTTTGGCCTGATCCCATTTGCGCACCACTGCCCTACGCTTAAACAGCTGAAATCGACTAAAAAAAATAAAAGTTTTTTTTTTTTTTTTTTTTGCAACTGTTTTCCATACCAATGGCCATATATTTGGCCGCATGGTTTCCACATTATATACACCCTTTATTTGGAGCTGTCATGGCTCCATTTTGTAGTTTGCAGAAATGTACTTGGTTACTAACCGAGTACATTTCTGCAGACTACACTAGTCCTGCACGGCCAGCTGCCAGCTTCCTGGATTGCAAATTCACCTAATATGCATGGTTTTCACCTGCAAATGGGGTAATTTGCATACAGGAGTTGTGTCCATGCAGGAATAGTGCAGGAGCGCTCGTGCACTTCCCGGGAGCTTATTCCTGGATAGCAATGTGGCCATATTGCCTCCAGCAGCTCCTGCACTATTCCTGCACACCATGCAGAGCTTGCTGAATCCTGGGGAATATTCAGAATGAATGACAAAATGCAATATATACCTTTATTATATACAAAGTGAATATCAGAGATGGCTTGAGGGTATAAAGGCAATAGATAAATGGCATTATATACAAAGTGACTGACAAAACACAATATATACATGCATTATATGCAGACTGACTATCGGAGCTTACATGCTGAAAGAATCAAAATGAAAAGTAGAGTCAGAGCAAGTTCTGTAGAGGGAAGTAGGGTAGGAAGAGGTTAAGGTATATGAATAGAGAGATAGCAGTTGTATTTTTCTGGAGTCTTATAACGTGCTTTTATTTCTGATCAGAAAATGAAGAAAGAGGAATGATCTTTAAGAAAAGCAGGGAGAGTCCCACAGTTTTGGACCAAGAACTGAGAAAGCATGATCTGTCCAGTGAAGCCTAGTCTGTGTGTGTGTGTGTGTGTGTGTGTGTGTGTGTGTGTGTGTGTGTGTGTGTGTGTGTGTGTGTGTGTGTGTGTGTGTAATTTAATTAAGCAATTATACCACGTAAGGTATAAAAGTGTGATTGGTTTAATTTACTATGTATCTGATGAAGTCAGTTGGTTAACGAAGATGAAAACGTACTGTGAAAAATAAAGACGTTAATGCGTTTAACCTGGATTATAGTATTTCCTGCCTGTTTTTTGGATCTATTTCCAGTTTGGATCAACAGCTTCTTTGCCTGGTTTACAACGTTTCACTTGGTTTTAGTCTTTTGACAAAACTGACCACACCTGTCTGCTGTCACATCTAGAGTATTTAGGCTTTGGCTGTGGCCTGCTACGGTGGCTCTCTATTATCTTGTCATTGTTGAAATTGGTAATACTATTTTAACTTGCACAACATTCACTAAGGGGTTTTGAAGGGCTCAGTTTCGGACCCCTGATATTTTCACTTTTTTCTCCAAGCATTCCAACCTTTGACTTTCCCTCATGAAAGGCAACTTTTTAGATGAATAATTTGCTTATTATACATAGTGATATGCCATTTCATCACATCTCACTCAAAATTTAGAATGACATTTTCAATGCCCAGCAATGGTTTGCTTATGAAAAGCTAAGCATAATACTAACAAATCACATAAAAAGGCTTCCCATTTCTGCTTATAAACCTAGAAATACTATTATCTCACAATCTAAAGGACCTTCAGACAATTCATAACTCACATAGATAAATTAAGATGCATGGTTTATGGTTTGAATATGCCCTTGGTTCACACATCATGCTAACTGAAATACACAAAGTCTTAGGCAACTCAAAGTAGCCTACAAAACAACTAGCTTCCCTGCAGGAAGGGCAGCAAAAGTAAGAACATTACTTTCACAAACTACAATAAGCTTTATCTATGTTGCACTGCAGGTTCCAACATTACTCAACAACATGTGCAGATTTTATCACTGCTAATTCACAGAGCAGAACTGCTTGAGTTATGAAAAGGTGTTCTGCCTCCTTACTAATGCTCTTACAGGAAGAATACTGTGTCTTCTTTTCAAAACATTAGGCATTTTCTGAATCCATTATGTTCAAGATCCGCTTACTAAATACAGACCCATAAGTCTCACTAGTCTCGTATGCAAAGCCATGATAAGAATTATCATGGAAAGGATTAATAAGGACATAGAAAACCTTCAAACACTGGATCCAACCCAATTTGTTTTTGTTAAGGACAGATCATGCCTACTCAGCCTTGTGGACTTCTTTGAGAAGGTCACCAAGGCAATGTATGAGGGCAAAATGGTGCCTACTGCTTACCTGGATAAGACATTTGGAACAATACCCCACTTGAGTACTTTAAACAAACTCACAGACATAGGCATAAACCCCTATTTCAATGGCTAGATAGCTAGCTGGCTCTCACGTTCCAGGAAGTTAGGATAGGAGAGAACACCTCCACAAAAAGGACTGTCACTAGTGGAGTCCTACAGGACTCTCTGCTGGGTCTGTTGCTTTTTGGTTTCTACTTCTCAGACATCAAGACAAATCTCAAAGGCCTCGAGGTGACCAAGTTTGCAGATGATTGCAAATTAGGAGCAGTCATAGAATCCTTCCAAGACACTAACATCTTACAGGAAGGACTAACACAGAGAAATGACTGGTGCCAAAGCCATGGCTCAAAACTCAATGCCAAGAAATGTATAATGGTATTCAAGTCAGCCACCCTAGGAAATTAGCTCGATGACAGCACACCCCTAAGAGTAGAAACAGTAGTCAGGGATGTGGGTATGCCTGTAGTTAGTAACTGGCTTTTAACTAACATGTGTCTTATGTGGCAAGAAAATCATTCTATGTTACTCAACTTAAAAGCAAGGGCATGTCATCCAGGTCCAAGGATGTCATTGTTCCACTGTGTTTGGCCCTTACCAGGCTTGTCATTGAGTATAACTCCCACTTTGGTATGTACCTGGCCAGGCACATGCAACAACTGGAAGGCCCACAGAGGTTCCTCACAAATAGAGTACAGGGACTAAACAGCATGTCATATGCAGATAGCCTCAAAACCCTATCTCTATACTTTGTTTCCTATAGACTGTTGAGAGGCAGTCTATGTCTGGCATACAAGGCATCCTTGTATCCCACTCTGATGGACCTTTTGCATGTCTGCAAAATGAATAGGATCAGAATCACTTAATGTAGGGATTTAAACTTTGCTTGTGACATAAGTAGGACACATTGACAGGACAATTATGTGTCTCAGACAATTCCCCTTCTCTGGAACAGGCTTACCAAATATGTGATGCAGAGCTCTTTTCTAACCTTAATCAAAAGAAACCTGGTCCAGTGGATGGCAAATTGGAAATAAACCCCAGGTCTAGCACCTATGTTTCTAATGGACAGAGGCAGCCTGTAAATCTTGCCCTATCTTACATATACCTCTTAAAATAACATGTAAAGCACATAAACCTGCGGGATACAATTGGGATACTTGGCTAGGCTTGTAACGTTCCCAGTAGTTGTTAGCTTAGTATGCACTTATGAGCTGATGAACTTATATAACAAGGTCCCAATAGAGTTGATTTGGAAAGTCCTGAGATGGTTTGAAGTCCCAGAAAATTTGGTAGAATTAATGCAGGTTATGTACAAGGACCCAATGACACAAGTGCAGACAGTGTGTTCAGTCTCACAGAGAGGTTCCAAGTGGGAGTAGGTGTGCATCAGGTTTCAACCCTGATCCCATTGCTGTTCATACGAATGATGGACTACATTAGAAAACAGGTTGGATGGGAGAAATCAACAAAGTTGCTGTATGCAGATGGTGTGGCATTACATGCAGACTTTGAACAAAAACATCAGCAAATGATAGGGGAATGGAATGCAGAACTGAAGGCACATGGAGTGAAACTGAGTACAGACAAGTCAGTTGTCATGCCAGAAAATGGGAAGATCAGAAGAAGCTAAAAACTGAGATTAAGAGAAAATACAAGTTAACAGCTTCAAATATTTAGAAACGGTGGTGGAGGTGAAGAGAAGTCTGAATTGTGAAGACAAAGCTAGACTCCGAAGGGCTGCAGCCAACTGGCAGAGAGTGTTAGGGGTGGTGTGCGACAAAAGAATGCCAAAGAAGCTGAAAAGTAGGTATAAAAATAGTCACATGACCAGTACTTCTGTATGGTACAGAAACCTGGGCAGTGAAGACAAAGCAGTTCAGGAACCCAGAGATACTGGAGATGAAGTGCCTGAGACAGGTGGTAGTATGTGTACTGTGAGACAGATGAAGGAAGAATGACATTTCAGCAGAAGCTACGGTAGCTCCAGTTGCATAGGTCAAAGAGAACAGATTACAGTGGTTTGGGCATGTGCAAGAAAGAAAAAGACTATTTGATGAAGAAGATTTGGGAGATACAGGAAGAAGGCAAGAGGAAATGAAGATGTCAGCAAAGACATGGATGGTTTGTGTGACAGACGACCTGTGACAGTCAGGTATGACTGTCAAAGAAGGTAGGACAGTAGCAATGAATCAAAGCATATGGCAACAGTTGATACAATGCCCCAACACCATAAACAAAATGGAAAAAAGGGGTTGTTGATGATGATGATGGTAATGAGTAATCCTAAAGACAAATGTCTGATGAGGTGAAAGGTACAGTGGTATTATGGGAGAAATGTGGAATGCTGTCAGCAGTAGAAGACAGATCTCTCGAAGATTTTGCTCAAGAATTCTGAATAAAGCTAAAATTAATATGGATGCAAAAGCCCAAAATAATGGACATGTTTTAAATGTTTTTCTAATTAATTTACAAAAGTTAATAAAGCAACAGATTTTGCATCAGCATTCATTTTCTGAATAAGAAGAATTATGAAACTCAAATGACATTATTCACTGACTGCAATCCTCAGTGATTTAAGAGAAAATCAAATATTTTACAAAGGGGCATGGCAAAAATGTGAGGCAAAATCAGCGACATTCTGCAAAATTCTGGACAGTTGAAAGGTATGTGACAGTTCCCCGATCAGCAGAACAACTATCACTACTATTACAATCCACAAATCCATTATTAACGTGTTTTAAAAACTTTCTGGGATGGCATTTTCATTCTAACCAAATGTTATTCATCTTCTGTCATGCCACAATGACTGTCATTACATTCCAAAGTAAAGGCAGGTACATTGCATGTCCCATTTTCTTTCCTGGCAAAAAACTATCATACAGTCGACAGATTTTCCCTTATCTATCAGTATACAATCTCCTAATTACCACTCTGAATTTACTGTGTTTAGAATATTGTTCTTAAAGGAAACACTTAAAGGTACTGCAATATGCAACTCATCCAGTGTCAAGAATCTTCCTCCCAGATATATTCATTTAATAGCCATGGGCCTTGCAAAACCAATAACAAAGCTTCTGAATGACTCTTGTAGTGACGATCTGTCCTAGATCAGTGGAATACACTGCAAACACATTGATATGAAGGTGGAGATACAAACAAACAAACCAGACAACATTCAAACCACTTCATGTTTATTTCCATTAGCCAAAGCTCTAAGAGAAAATAGTACATGTGCAACAGTATAACATATTAACAGATACTTGGTGTTGCTCGTCCCTCTGTAACATAGATGACAAGCAGGCGGAGTATTTCATTTAGATGCTATAATAAATAAAAACACATCAGGATGGATAGCAGCATCATAAAATATAAACAAATTGGTTAACAGACAGACCTTACATACGTACATGCTTACATCTCAACAGCTTACTACAAGATGGCAGTCTAGCATGCACGTGCACAGTATTTATATAATTGTGCAAGTCCTTGGATAGCTTCTTAAAGGTACATACACATACATTGATCTACATCCTCCCGTTTAAAAGGATTGCCCTTTGTAAAAACAATATTAGATTTAGACATGCATTGGTATAGACATTAGAAATAAAACACAGTGTTTATGTCCAAGTTGCCATGTATCTGCTCCAGGGTTTAGAGATATGACCAAATCTTGTAACAACAATCTGAACTAAATTTAGTAATGTGGACAGTCTTCAGTGAACAACTCGTACCAGGAACTTCTGAATTCATCACAGGAATGGAAATATCCTCTGCAACTTCTTCTGGAATTGTAACACCGGACAACTCACTCTGAGATAAAGAGTCTTTCTCACAGGCTATGTGCTGTGGTATAGGCTTGGACACTGGTCTGAAATTCTTCCGATTCCACCTAAAGTCTACTCCTTGTGATTCCACAATGCATGATATTGGCTCTGGGCAAATGTTCTTCATGACACCAATCCAATCATAACCTTTAGATGTTTGCATCCTTACCACTTCTCCTTCTCGTAATGGATTGAGCAGTTTGCTTGTCTTATCATAGTAGAACTTCTGGTTAGATGTTTATTCAACATATTGGCTTTCACTAACTTGTTCTTAACACATGGAACCAACAATTGATTACTGATTGGTAATGTGGTTCTGGTTTGTCTCGACAGATGTCTCTGAGCAGGTGAACCAAGAAGTTTATCACGAGGAATATTTCTGAGATTCAAGAGATTCAGGAAGACATCACTATTATCTTGTTTTGACTTCTCTAGTAACTATTTTGCATTTTGAACTGCATATTCTGCCAAACCATTTAAAGATTCACTTAACGTGCCCTGTCCAGGTACTCAGAGCTACTCATGACATGAGTAAAGTCCCATTCTTCAGCAAATCTTTGGAAATGTTGGCATGTAAACTGCGTGCCATTGTCAGAAATAACTTTGTGCAGGCTTGTACATGGTAGTCCAGGAATCTGGTTTAGCTGAAGTGGTTCTTTCTGTTGATGTGACTTAGCAGTATTATATATGGAACAAGATCCATCGTGGCACAGCACGATGCGTCAGAGATCATCCAAGTGCAACTAACAATGGGCAAAACTGCAATCCAAATTGTAGCTTGCTATAGATCACCCACCATGACCCAGGACCCCCATTCTGCATTTCTGGAGACACTGGAAAATATGAAGGTCCTACCAAACACCCTAATACTGGGTGATTTCAACTACCTAAACATTAACTGGGAGAACTACTCAAGTACTAACTCCCTTGTGCAACGCTTCCTAGAATTTATAAACTCGAATGCCCTGGATCAACTGGTCAACACCCCCACCAGAGGGAACAACATATTGGACCTGGTCATCACCAACATGGGCGACCGGTGTTCCGCACCTGAAGTCAACCCCTTGCTGGTTAGATCAGACCATAGACTAATCACTCTGGATATTCACATTCCACCCCCAACCCCAATCAAGGAAACCACAGTGAAAAACTTTTCAAAAGCAAACTTCATGTTGCTTAAGACTGAGGTGGAAAGGTTCACAGCCCCCACACCAATGGACAATGCTGTCCAAGCTACTGAAACCTATACAAAGGCCCTCTATGATCATCTGCAGGAATGCATGGATCGTGCTATCCCAAGTAAAACCAAGACTCACTCCTCCAAGAAAAGGAAACTAGTCTTGTGGACCCCTGCCATATGCATAGGCTCTACAATAGATGGAGGAAACTAGTACAGATAAGAGCAAAATCCCTAGAAGGAAAGACATCCCTGATCAGTATCAGCAAGAAACTACGATCCCTCATTAAATCATCCAAGGCTAGCTTTGAAAGAAAAATTTCCAAGGACTCCAAAGATAACCACAAAGCATTCTTTAGCTATGTCAAGAACCTAAGTGGAAACTCTCAGATCTGCTCTGAGTTGGTGCAGAATGTCACAAAATACACTGAACTGACTGATATTGGCAACATTTTGGCAGACAGGTTCAGTGCAAACTTCACACCCCTCTCACCCCCTAAAGGGCCCATAACCATACCAGAAGAATGTAAGGCCTTGGCAATCACCGACACACAGGTTAAAACAGCCCTATCCAAAGCCAAAAACACAGCCTTAATGGGACCGGACGGTGTCCCAGGCTGTGTCTTACAAGAGCTCCAAAATGAACTAACCCCTCACCTAAACACATTGTTCAAACTCAGCCTCTCTACAGGCTACGTACCCACAGAGTGGTGCACAGCAACAGTTATCCCACTGCACAAAGGTGGCGCCACAATGGACCCTGGGAACAATCGCTCTATAAGCCTGACTAGCCTGGTCTGCAAGGCTATGGAGCGCATCATCATGGAACTCATTAACAGAGACATTGGGAACCTCCAAACTTTGGACCCCACCCAGTTTGGCTTTGTTAAGGACAAATCATGCCTCCTAAACCTGGCGGATTTCTTTGAGACAGTTACCAAGGCATTAGATGAAGGTAAGGAGGTCCACACAGCCTACCTAGATCTCGCAAAGGCTTTCAACACCATTCCTCATTCTGGTATTATAGACAAACTCACCAACCTGAACATTAACCCCTATGTCATGAGATAGATTGCAAATTGGCTCATGGACAAAACCCACACAGTGAAAGTTGCAGACTCTAGGTCCGACTCTAAACCGGTTACAAGTGGCGTCCCCCAGGGCTCAGTCTTAGGACCCCTCCTGTTTGGTATATACTATTCAGAGGGAAAGGCAAGCAGAGGAGAACTTTGGCCGACCAAATTCGGAGACAACTGCAAACTAGGGACCATAATTGATTCTCTGGCTGATACAGACACCCTCCAGAAGGGTCTCACTGAGATGGATACCTGGTGTCAAAATCATGGCCTCAAGCTAAATGCCAAAAAGTGCATAGTCATCCCCTTTGGAAAAAACAAAGTACCCGCGAATTACCACATAGGTGGTAGTCCCCTAAATACAGAAAAAGTAATAAGGGATCTGGCGATCCAAGTAGATAGCAATCTCTCCTTTGATAATCATATTGCCAAGGTGGTTAGAAAATCCTTCTACTTGGCCCACCTAATCTCAAAAGGGTTCTCATCCAGAACAAAGGAGGTTATTGTGCCTCTCTACTCATCACTTATTAGACCCATTATAGAATACAATGCCTCATTTGGGATGTACATTACAAGACACCTGCAACAGCTGGAAAGATCACAAAAGTACCTCACCAAGAGGATTACTGGCCTCAAACAGATGACCTATGCAGCCTGACTAAAAAAACTCCAGCTGTACTTGGTTGCATACCGCTTACTCAGAGGTGATCTCTGCTTGACATGTAAGGCCATGTTCAACCCAGAATTGATGGATATGCTCCACCTAAAAAAAAAGCAAATCCCTGAGAGCCATGCACTCTAGGGATATAAACCTTACCACAAAGATAAATAGGACGTGCTGGAGGGATAGATTCCTGACCCAGAGACTCCCCATGCTTTGGAACAAGATTCCAGTATGCATCAGGCAGAACCCCTCACTAGCACTCTTCAAGAGAAACCTTGACGGGTGGATGGGAAACAGAAAATTTACCCCGGGGATCACTGCAGTGGCTCTGCTGGACAGAGGCGCAGTGAATTAATGGCTCTGCTGGTCAGAGGCACAGGGAACTAATCTAAGGGGGTGGCAAAAGCCAACACACTCTGGCTAGGCTTATAAATGCCCTTGGGTGTATAGCCTAGTACTTACTTATGAACCTTACCTATAAACCTAAGATGAAAATGCTCTCGCAATGTCTTTTGACACAGAAGGCCAAAATACTAGTCCTCTTGCCCTTTCTTTGGTAGAATTGGTAACTGGGTGACCATGATGCAAGATAGTAATTTACTCTTGTTGCAACGACTTTGGAACAATCACTTTTGGACCTTTCATAATGATACCGTTGTCAGAAAAAATCATCATCTCTGTATGGAAAATAAGATTGCACTTCTTGAGGTAAACTAGTTAGCTTTGATGGCCATCTATGATTGATAAAGTTGTTCACCCTTTGTAAAATTGGATCTGTGTCTGTGTGATCTCTCAGCTCATCAAGACATGTGGAAGAAAAATTTCTCAATTCCATGACTTGAAAATCAAGGTTCTCATTCTCATGCTGTTCTGTGCTGTTTCTGGGCAATCTGGATAGTGTATCAGCAAGATAAAGAAGTTTGCCTTTCTTGTAGACAAGATTAAAATTATACTTTTGCAATGTCAGCATCATATGCTGCAGTCGGGCTGGAGCTGAATGCATAGGCTTTCTCAGGATAGTAACTACAGGTTGGCGGTCTGTTTAGATCTGGATAGGTCTACCATAAACATAATTATGGAACTTTGAATATGCAAACACAATTGCCAAAAGCTCTTTCTCAATCTGGGCATACTGCATTTCAGTTTGGGTAAGAGTTCTTGATGCATAGGCAAGAGGTTGATCCTCTTATAGAATGACTGCATGAAGACCAAATTTCGAAGCATCACAGGAAAGGGTAACTGGCTTGTACATCTCAAGAATGGCTGTTTGTTTTGAAGGGTCTGATCATAAGCCTCTACTGGTAAATAAATGACCAACATAAGTAACTTCTTGTAGCCTGAATTTGCATTTCTGTGGATTGAGCTTAAGATTCACTTGACATGCCCTGTCCAGAATTTTTCTGAGGTTTCTGTCATGCTTTGCTTCACCATGACCTCCTACTAGTATGTTGTCTACTATAATAGCACAAGGATACCGAGATAAAAATTGCTCCATTGCATATCGAAAGACTGCACTTGCAGCATTTATCCCAAATGGCATGCTCAAAAATCTGTACCTGCCAAACGGACTACTGAAAGTAGTTATCAATGATGACTTCTTGTCCAGCTGAATTTGCCAAAATGAATGTTGGCATCAAGGCTGTGACTTCTTTGACTGTGCGCATTGGATGATGAGGTCTTTTTAGTGCTTTGTTCACATCTTGTGGGTCAGTACTTATTTTGATGTCATCTGAGCTTTTCTTATGAGTTACTACCATGGAAGATACCCATTCAGATGAAGTTTCAACTGGGCAAATTACACCTTTTCGCACCATTTTATCTAGCTCGGCTTTGACTCTGTCATGCATGGCTATTGGAACTTTATGTGCTGGCTTGTTAACTATACTGGCCTTTGGGTCTAACTTCATGGAGTACACAACTAGAAGTTTGCCTAGTTTGTCTTCGAAAAGATCACTATAGGTAGAAAAAATGTACTGGGCAAAATTAGAGTAGTGGTCTTTTAAGGTAATGTGCTGGACTTCCTTATTAAATGAAAGCAGTCCCATTTTCAAACTGTCTCTGAACCCTAATAATGACTGGATGTGCCTTTTGATCACATAAAGTAACAAGTCATAAGATCTTCTGGCAGATTAACATAAAAGCACTACTAAGCCTCCAGTCTGAATTTCTTCACCTTCATAAGCAACAAGCTTTGCACACCTTGCCAAATCAAGCCTTTCACCATGACACACTCTCACAAATATTTCTGCTGACATAGTATTGCACTTAGAACCTGTATCAACTTTGAGCTCTATGGGTTTTCCATTTATACGAGCAGTACAAAATACTTCTTTCTTTGCCCTTAAATCTTCTACATTGACCATTTCATGAAGCACTGACACACCATCCACATAAAGAGTAGGGTTGCAGCTTTCTAATTGATCAACTCATTTCTTAAAATGTTTCCTTTTAATAAAAGAATGTGGGCCTTTTGATTTACAAACCCTTTTGAAATTATTCCATTTATTGCATTTGTGGCATTGTTGACCAAAAGTTAAACATTGTTCCCTTATAGATTCATGGCTTCCACCACAATTACGATAGTTGGGAATGAAACTAGGCTGGGGCCCATGCTTTGAGTTTGCTGACTCACTCTTATGCTTCACTGAGACTGATGGAACTCTGGAATTTGCTGGAAAGCCCTGGGGTTTACCAGTGAGTGCTGCAGGGGCTACAGTTGCTGCCATGTGCTTGGGCCTGTTTCTTTTTACTATGTGCTGCGTGCTATCAACATGAGCTTTATTACTGTACCTTCTAGAGCTGTTCTCATTTGTAAGCATATTTGTGTGCATTTCTATGAGCTCGTATATCTGACAAATCTCAGTGGCCTTATTCAAAGTTAAATCACTGTCATGAAGCAAAATATTTCTCACAGCATCATCTCTAATAACACACACAAGTCTGTCCTTTATCAACTCATCCCTTAAATCACCAAATCTGCATGTTGTCAGCCTTATTTCTCAAGTCAGTTATATATGCTGTAAAGGTTTCACCAGGCTTTTGCTCCCTTGTGTAAAATAAGTGCCTTTCTAATGTAACATTTGTCTTGGGGTTAGACATTTCTCTAAATTAGCATTTTAAGCACACAAGGTCCTCCCTTGACTCAGCTGATACAACAATATGATGGGTTTTCCCCTCTCCTGTATAGATAGCAGGTGCATACACAAACAAAATTTCCCTTTCTATAGTTTCTGACCCAGCCAAATTAAGTAGGATAAATGCCTTTGTACGGTCATCTTTATCAGAAAATGTAGCCTGTATGAAAATGTCGTACTATTGCTCAAATACTGTACTTTGCAAAATATGCTCTGAAATGGTTGTATTTTGTGAAATAACTTAACTGTAATACTGCACAAACATGCAAACACATTGTATACTTCTGATAACTTAGATATCTCTGACTAGTACGAAAAATACGTGCTTAGTGAAAATGTGGTCATTTCCTTTTATTCTGTTCGTTTTATGCAATTCAGACTTTATTTCAAGCATTTTCTATAGTAATTTAAATATTTTTATCAATATCAGACATTGACTATTGTTTAGAGCATTCTGTTTGCCTCATTTCATATTTTGCGAATAAGAAATAGTGCTGAGCAAGTTTTAACATCTGAAATTTGTTTCTGACCTGTTTTGCGAAATATGCATAGTTTAGGGATGATTCACTCTTTTATATTCCTCCAGTTTCAAGCAAGTGCCTTACGTCGTTTTTGCCATGCCTCCTCTAACTTCATGCCCTTTAGATATGCCGCTTCTGACATCATGTCGCTTGTCCCTCTCTAACATAGATGACAAGCAGTGGGGTATTTCATGTTGATGCTTTAATACACAAAAACACATCAGGATGGATAGCAGCATCATAAAATATAAACAAACTGGTTAACAGACAGACCTTACATACATACATGCTTACATCTCAACAGCTTACTACAAAATGGCAGTCTAGCTTGCACATGCTCAGTATTTAAACACTTGTGCAAGCCCTTGGATAGCTTCTTAAAGGTACATGCACACACATTGATTTATACTTGGCATGGATTTTGCAAAGGTGATAACACAGAGCATGCCTTAGATGAGTTCATATGTTATATCCTTTGTTGATAGGATCACTAGATCACTTTTTCAAGATCTCTACTAACCATATGATGTGGTTGCTCATAACTTTCTTTTTCACAAACTTGCAGAGAGCAGACTATCTGACTCTAGCTAAATTTCATTTGAGCATTGTCTCTTTAAAATATGGGCTGCAGGATGGCATCATCTTGAAGTTGGTATATAGGATGGGGCTGTGGGGGCTTGCCATGATCATAGATGTATAAAATAGTGCTTAAGGGTGGGATCATGTCAATTCACCATTTTTTCAATAACACTTAGAAAATCTGTCTTCAACATGTTAATCTATTATGCAGATAACTTTACTGTCCTCAGTTCAAGTCTCATGATACACTCTGACTTCCAAATTTAATTTATTGATTGACACATGAAAATATCAAAAATGCATTTATTGGGTATAGACTGAGGCTGTTAACTTAGGAGTGGGAAAGTTACAGATGAGTTTTTTAAGGTCAAACATAACAAAACTGATATTTTTGCTGATAAGAATGAATAAAGCTGTATGTAAATAAATTACCACTCATTTTTGTATGTTATTGTGTGCTGAAAAAGTTTTGCTCTTGTAATGCATTAACTGTTTTTATTCTGGACTTATTAATGTCAGTGTAATTAAAATGGGAAATTGTTTTTGGCCATTTAGAAAACAAATGTTTGGCACTGGCACACTAATTAACACCTGTTTTTGTAGATAATGGCATATGAAACAACTTTCATGCTCACACTGAGTTGCTTTCTTCTTTGTTTTAATGTCATTCACATTTGAATTTAGGGGAGAGGGATTTCTGTCAGTTTTTTTCTTATATACATAAAAGACAAACATTTAGCAATTCTTTTTCTTCTGAGCGTATATGCTGTTGATTGCACTGGCATAAGCAAGGGAATACAGATGATGCAGTAGATGTGGGGCTTCTGTTTAGGTAAACATCACCGTTAAAGCATTTATTTTACAAGCTAGAGTAACATCAGGTGGTTTATCTAACAGAACGAAGTTCACAGATGACTGCAAACTAGGAGCCGTAATCGAAACTCCTAACGATGTGGACATCCTGCAAAAGGGCCTCACTGAGACAGATGCCTGGTGTCAAAGCCATAGCCTCAAGCTCAATGCCAAAAAGTGCATTGTCATCCCCTTTGGTAAAAACTCTGTACCCATGAACAACATAGGCGGTAGTATACTTAACACCGAAAGTGTGATAAGAGATCTTGGGACACAGGTGGACAGTAGTCTGTCCTATGATAATCACATCGCCACAGTAGTCAGGAAATCCTTCTACGTGGCACACCTCATCACAAAAGGTTTCTCATCTAGAAAAAAAGAGGTCATTGTTCCCCTCTACTCGTCACTCATTAGACCCATGATAGAGTACAATGCCCCTTTTGGTATGTACCTCACAAAACATCTACAACAACTGGAAAGGCCACAGAAATACCTCACAAAGAGGATTACCGGCCTCAAACAGATGCCCTATGTAGACCGTCTCAAAAAACTCCAGCTTTACTCCGTCGCATATCGCCTACTCAGAGGTGATCTCTACCTAACATACAAAGCTATGTCAAACCCAGAGCTGTTGGACATGCTCCACTTAAAGAAATCCCAATCCC
This sequence comes from Protopterus annectens, assembly GCF_019279795.1. Taxonomy (NCBI): domain Eukaryota; kingdom Metazoa; phylum Chordata; order Ceratodontiformes; family Protopteridae; genus Protopterus; species Protopterus annectens. The sequence goes on from NC_056731.1 coordinate 15,158,826, forward strand.
TCTGAGCTACACGCTCTAGGGACCTAAACCTTGTCGTCACAATAAACAGGACATGCCGGAGGGATAGATTCCTGTCCCAGAGACTTCCCATACTCTGGAATAAACTACCTATCTATATCAAACAAAGCTCCTCATTAGCACTCTTCAAGAAAAAGCTTGATGATTGGATGGGAAATAGGAAATTCACCCCGGGGATCACCTCTGTGGCTCTGTTCAACAGTGGCACAGGAAAATAATTTTCTTGGGTGGCAAAAGTCAGGGTACCTTTTTGGCTGGGCTTGTATAGGCCCCAGGGCCAATAGCCTAGTACCTACCTATGAATCTATGAACCTATGAACCTATGACACCTTACATAATCTCTGTTGGCAATATGACCTATTTATAATCATATTTGTTCTTTCACAACCTATGATTCTTTAACCAAATGAAACAAATGTAAATCAGATTTATGGGCAAAAATTATTTTGTTATTAATATTCCAAGTGTACTAAGGGACAGATTCCAAAATAATTTTTGCTTGAATTAGTGCGCTACTCTAAGCTTTTATGGCTCATTTAAATATAGGCAGTTCTAAAAGAGGATCTCACTGATTCTTTCTGCAGATTATGATAATGATAAATCATGGAGGTCCTCTCTCAGTTCCATAAAATGTGTATGAGTAGATACGCCAGTTTACATGCTTCTGTCAATGGCTTAGGCCATCATCCTCAGTGGCGTTTCTCTCATCAACTTTAGAGCTGAGTAAAACTCCCCATGTATGTTGGCCATAGAACTGCAGATTTTGCATGGGGATTGCTCCATTGTCTGCAGTACTACTACTGACATGCAGGAAGAGCACCAAACAATGTCAGTGTAGTGTGTGGGGCTGCTGGCTGGTGTAACCATGCATTGCATAATTCTACAGTCCCACTGTCATTGTCTATTGTACACAGAGACCACTTTATAAGCAGCTTAGAGAACATTATGTAACCTTTAGGCAGCAAGGCATTCAAATTATCCTGCCCACAGGTTCACAGCCACAGTATCACAGGCAGGACAGCATTTCCTCTGCCATGCCCACATTATTATGCTTGACATGCAGATGATGTTGTGATGTTATATGACTTTGGACTGCATCAGTGGCAATTCTGGGGGCTCAGGAAGTCTCGGATTGTGCCAGGAACACGCAATGAGATTCACTGATGTCGAATGTTTCTGAATTTCCACACCCATTTCTGGATTAGTGTGGATTTATAGAGCAGTGTTCCAGGCAGTCAGCACCAGTATTCCCATGTATTCTGTCTCCCAGATAACGTTCTGTGAGGTGGGGAAGCTAATGTGATTAGTGCAGTATTTCATTGTAGCAAAGGTCTCCTGCTAGGCTTCCGTATTCCTTTTCTAATCCAGCTCTTAGTTTGCTGGTAAAAGATGAAGCAAAGGAAGAGAAAAATGAAGAAAGAAGAAAGGTACAGGAGAACTAACATGCAAACCTGAAGATAATGAACAATGTTTTGGGGCGGTCATTACTTGAAATCAACACTAACTTGAAGGAATTGCCACTGTCTGCATACTACAGAAGGAATTGCCACTGTCTGCATACTACAGAAGATATAAAAGATGTCAGTGCATTTTCAGGCTGTGGTTAATAAAGGCTAAAGAAATGCATACTGGAAAGAATGGATTTTATTGGAAATAAAGACATTGAATAGAATGAACTGCTTTGAAAACTGCATTTTCTGATCAAATAGTTTGGTTTGGTGGATATTTTCATGTGGAACAACTTTTTGTTTTAAAGTTATAGAGATTCTTAATAGTAAAAAATATAATTTTAAGTCTTCCCCAATTTACAACTTCTTCAAAGCTACATAAGGATGAACTACCACTCATTTGTAGATGTTGTTGATTAATAACATAATGGCTACAAACATATCTTTGTCTGTTTTAGTTTTAAATTGTTTTGATTATGAAGATAATGCTGCTGATAGTTTTGTGTTTTTAGAAAAAACTGCCACGTTTAATGTTCAGATATTCAGTTTGAAATGAAAATGAATGGAATGTTGATAATTACTAGTGTTGAGGTAACATGATACTGAGTGTTTGAACAATCACAGCAGCCATCTGTAGTGATTTACTGCTGAGCGGTTGACTGACTGCTAACAGGCAGGTATTGAAGTAATTAATTCTGTTTTGTACTCCAGGTCTTTTTGGCCCTAAATTATATAAAATAGTCATGACAATTTTTGTAAGTTTATTACATTATATATCTTCTAGTCATTAATTTCCATATTACACTGTAGATATGTTCTCAAGAGCTATATGTTCTCCACCACAACCTGGCGCTCTACTCACCCACAATGGTCTGTACTTAGCTAAACACACACACACACACACACACACACACACACACACACACACACACACACACACACACACACACACACACACACACACACACACACGTGCACATGTACACAAACTCACACACACACACACACACACACACACACACACACACACACACACACACACACACACACACACACACACACACACACACATTAAATAACAGGAAAATCCATACTTACAAACTTTGAAAACAGTAATCTAATTGTTATAGGAGTAAAAGTCAGTACTACTAGTGCTTTGAATCTGTTTCATTTCTCAGGAAACCAAAATGTATTCCAGACTACAAGTTAACTTCCTTTGTACATGTTAATCATGTGGTAAAAGGCCTGCAATATGCTAATGGTTCCTATTTGAACCAAGTTCTATTTATCTGTAGCAGGCGAACTTCCTGTTACTAGGCTCACTTTACTTCTGCTATCGTATGGCTCTCAGAGCATAATTAAACTCTTTACTTCTGCTCTCGTATGGCTTTCTGATAATAATTACACTCACTCCAGCTTTCCTCTTCATCACAGATTTTATATGTCAAAAAATTTGTCAGTTTGTTAGAACTCATCAGAAGTGGTTTCCATCATTCATATTGACTTATAGTGATTGCAGTATATGAATCTTTGATTTATTTACTGAGCAGAAATCTTCAAATAATATTTTCACTGAGGTTAGAAGGTCTCTAAGTATGAACTGTCTATGTTCAAATCTACGAGAAGAAAAAAAAGAACAAAACATGGCCAGCATCTCTCAGTTACTTATAGGTTCACAGGTCATCTGAGAGATGTGGGCTATGTTTTATTCTTTACAGGCACCTATACATCCTGCTTACCAGCTGACAGTAGAAAATAGCCATGGCTCAGCTAAGCGGCAGATTGTAGACAATGTTGTCATTAAAGGATGCAACTGGACCATCTCTGAACCCTGTCTGTGGAAGAGGATGGATGATTATCATTAGCCATATCACTCTCCTTTCTATACCTTTTCCTACCTGCACCCCTCCCATAAATATGCATCATGTTTGTTGCTGCATTCATTCACCTAGTTCACAACTTGAATGACGTGCTTTTTCATCCATTGCATCCATTTACACCTCGATTATATTATATAGACTTCCCATACATGTCAAGCAGAGCACCTCGCTGACCCTCTTCAAGAGAAATCTTGATGAGTGGATGGGTAATAGAAAGCTCACCCCGGGGATCACTGCAGTAGCTCTACTTGATAGAGGCACTGGGAACTAACATGGGGAGGCACAATGCCAGGGCACTTCTCTGGGCTAGGCATGTAAAGGCTCCAGAGCCATTACTCTAGTATACCCCTATGAGCCTATGATTATTTGTTAATGTTACAATATAGCATTACCCCCAACAAGAACATGGTCCCAAGTACTCTCCTCTCTGACTACACTAAGATGTTACTCTTACTCCCTGTACATTTTCCCAATGTTTGCTTGCTTTCAACTGCAGGTCTCTCCACTCACCACTATGTCCTTTTCACTTCAGTTCATTATTATGGCTCTTTGTGAACAAGTCCTACTTCTATGTCCTTCTGCTGCCCTGCAGCATGCTGCATGTTCCATGCACGTACTCTCCGTTCTTTGTCCCACTGCCCTGCATTTTATAGAGCAGTGTTCCCAGCAGTCAGCACCAGTGTTCCCATGTAATCTGTCTTTCTGATAACTTTCCATGCATGTACTCTCTGTTGTTTGTCCCTCTGCCCTGCAGCATGCTGCATGTTCTATGCACATACTCTCCGTTGTTTGTCCCTCTGCCCTGCATTTTATAGAGCAGTGTTTCCAGCAGCCAGCACCAGTATTCCCATGTTTGTCCCTCTGTCCTGCAGCACGTTGCATATTCCATGCATGTACTCTCTATTTTATGTCCTTCTGCTGCTCTGCAGCACGCTGTATGTTCCATGCATGTACTCTCTGTTGTATGCCCTTCTGCTGCCCTGCAGCACGCTACATGCTCCATGCATCTACTCTGTGTCGTATGTCTTTCTACTGCCCTGCATCATGCTGCATGTTCCATGCATGTACTCACTGTTGTATGTCCCTCTGACCTGCAGCACACTGCATGTTCCATGCATGTACTCTTGGTTGTATGTCCCTCTGCCCATACTTCCAGGAAGACGTTGCTTCCCACTGACAGCACCCAGATATGCACTACAGAGTCTGCATGATGGTTATGCATCTGCTGTATTGACTAATTCTACATAGTGGTCTATAGCCTCATAGCTCATTCTACTCATTTACATATTACTCTTCGTGTATGTAGCCTATAGGCCTTGTGAGCTCTGTCAGCATATCTGTATCATGCACATTGAGCTGTACTGGTACGCTACACTGGTAAATCTGGCCATACCTCTCAACTGTCCAGAACTGTGCAGAATGCCCATATTTGTGCCTCATATTTTGGTCTGCTTCTTAAAAAAAATGGTGGTTTTCTACAGAATTCTTGCACTAAGAGTTTGAGAGGTATGGGTTTAGTACAGTTCCTAAAGCAGTTTGTGGTTTCCTGTGACATATGCACTACTGCCCTGCTGCATATGTGCCTTGGTCTGCCACTTGTGTGATGTTCAGTCTAACCTGTGTTCACAATTCCATGCCTCTGTGCTTATATTTCTCTTAAGTTCCTAAGTCAGTCCCTTCTCTTACTTTGGCTTTTCACAGGTGACCATCAGCTGCCAGCAGAATTTTTCTGCCAAGTCTACCCAGCTTCCCTTACTCCTCTGGGCTTATTCTGGCCCACGGTCATGGCTGGTGAGGAGATCAAGACACTTAGGTAGCATCATATTGCTGTCAGGGAATGTGTTTTCATGCCCCAAGTCCATCTCCCTTCCTCTTGCATGCACTCACAATGTCCAGGGCAGACATGCAGTGACATGTACTTGTATATCTCCCTCTTTGACTGTGAGGTGTGTCTGAGTGAACCCCCCCAATCAGGATAAGTATGGTCTGAGTGCAGCCCCCATCAGGATAGGTTTGGTCTGAGTGCACCCCCCATCAAGATAGGTATGGTTTGAGTGCACCCCCCATCAGGATAGGTACGCCCATCCTCTCTTTGACTGTGAGGCATGTCTGAGTGGACCCCCCCCATCAGGATAAGCATGTTCTGAGTGCACTCCCAATCAGGTATGGTCTGAGTGCAACTCCCATCAGGATAGGTATGCCCATCCTTCCTTTGACTGTGAGGCACGTCTGAGTGCACCCCCCCCCCCCAATCGGGATAAGCATGGTCTGAGTGCACCCCCATCAGGATAGGTATGGTCTGAGTGCACCCCCATCAGGATAGCTATAGTCTGAGTGCATCCCCCCATCAGGATAGGTATTGTCTGAGTGCACCCCCCATCTGGATAGGTATGGTCTGAGTGCATCCCCTATCAGGATAGGTATGGTTTGAGTGCACCCACATCAAGATAGGTACGCCCTCCTCTCTTTGCTGGCACCTCAGACACCCAAGCTGCTAAGTCTACTTGTGATGCCTGGGCTGTACTCTCAGCTTCAGTTCTTTGCAGTACAACACTGACTGAGTTCCACAGACGATTGCTGTACATGTAGACATGTTCCTGCTGTCCAGTTCCTGTTTGTGATTAATCATCTTCATTACTCCCCTTTTTCACATATTTTGCATGGGTGGTCAGAGTGTTGCATCAAGTGTCATCATTTCCCATTTTTCAGTACTGCTCTTCTAACTTCTTTGACAGCCATGCCTGACTCTCACAGATCTTCTCTCATACAATCCATCTGCCGCTTTTGCTGTATGTCCTTGTTTTCTCTTGCTTCCTACCTTTGCCTCTAAAATTGTCTTTACCAAATCATGTTCTCCTTTCATGCATAAATGCTAAATCACTTTAATCAGTTCACCTTGACCTTTTCTGCAGTTAAAGCTACTTTACCTTCTGTGATTCTGCCTATTTTAATGTGGTGTATATTATACTACAGTACATAACGTCTTACATATATTGATCAGCCACATCTAGCTTGCATGCTTTTCACCTGCAGGTAAGAATCCAGTGAAGGGCAGTATTTTTTGACCAGTATGCTATCCAGACTGGATGCATTGCTGTGTTATCCTGTACAAGTTTACTCTTTTGCAGTGTTTGTGCCACATACAGTGCCATATCCTGGATTGTATCTTCTTACTTCTCACATGCCACACATCCTGGGATTCATAATGACACTTCTGTAATATGTCCTGCTCAGCTTGCTTTACTGACTTTTTCATTTCTCTTGCATACAACTTTCTGTCTATACCACGTAAGACACTAACTTTATTTTCAATTGTTGTTACTTACCATATATTGTTTTATTCTATGGTATTCTAGTGCTCTACACTTTCTGTGTCTTCACTGGCGACCCTTTGATTACTTTGAACCTGATTTAATGTCCTTGTTCTTCTGTTTACTGAGTGCATGTCGTCATCTTGTATGCCATTTCCATTGTACAGTGCAACTCTGTAGCATTAACAGTGCATGGATTTATATTACTTTACTGAAGCCAGTTTTACTGACATAATTATCATAGAAGGAACAACACTGAGAGCTATGTTCATTGATAAAACCATACCCCAACGTAAATATAATAGTTCCATCTTGGCACAAATTTGGGAATGAAAGGCAAACATCTTGTAAGCAAAAAAATTCAATACCCGTACCATATTTGCCCTAAGCACATCAAAGCACAAATTCCAACAAAACTAAATAAAAAAACAAAATGAATCAGAAAACAAATGTTGCTACAGAGCTCCTCTTGTATGTTTATTTAAATGAGACTGGTTTTCAGTATAATTTATTCATTAACAGTGGTTTCAGTGGAATTGACTTTGTTTATTTATTCTATTTATTTATTTTTGTTTACTGAGGTAGTACACTGATCAATACTAACTAATTTCAGGCTCAGAACGGGTGAAATACAAGACATTTCACAGTGAAATAACATGATCCCATAATGCACTGTGCTTTGCTGTAACTTTAGGAAAGCTAATCCAATATTTTGTTTCATAAGAAACTTTTTTAAGTACCATAGTTTTATGTAGAAGTAGCTATGCCCCAAAGTAAGCTGTATGTTAGGCTGTGATCTTAGATGATGCAAACAACGATAACTATTAAATTAAATGCAGATTTTTCTTTTAAACAAGAAACATGCTTATTGAATTATCACATATGACATAGGCAATCATACATTTATATAAATGAAAACCAACCGTATTGACATAAATGTTGCAAACATTATACATCACAACCGTATTGACATAATTTTAGTTGCAAACATTATACATCACTTATAATCTATCCAGTCATTGTCAGTCAAACATTACATAGTTCATTCAAATCCTGCCTTCTTTTAAACCTCATTCCTCCTCTGCATGTATTGTTCTCACAGTACTCATTTTTTTCTGTGTAATTTGCTCCTACCCTTTTCTAAAGATCCCAGTTCCAGTTATTATATCTCTGTTACTACATACTACTTCTAGTAAAGTTGTTTTAGACCTTGATTTCCATTTTCTAGTAATTGCTTTTTTTGACAATCACCATAATTAGACTCAGCAAGGCCTTACTATGTCTAGGCAATTCCAATTCAGTATCATACCTCAGAAAAAATACTTTCTTGAGTTACACCAATTTGTTTACCCAGTATTTCTGACAGAGCAGTCTTCAGGGAATATTTAAAGTCTGCCAACTCATACTCCCAGAAAACATGTTCTCAGTTACCTCTTTCTTCTCCATTCTACTAAAAACTCTACCCGTGCTGGTCTTTCACTTAGGATCCCCCTATTTATTTCTCTTTGCCTATACTCTGATATCAATCCTTGATAGGGAAGGCAATCTTTATCCTGCAGTCCAAATAAATTATTGGCCAACTCCTATTCTATTACCGTTCCCTCTCTAATTATTTGCTCCCATACCTTGGTTCTTTTACCAGTTTTCTCCAGTATATTCTAGCCCCACTTGCCTATTGTCATTATCCCTAACTGCAGTCATCTCTGTTAGCAGAATCTCCTTTCTCAATTCCCATGTTAGCTTAGTTCTTAGAATAGTTTCTGCCACTTTATGAATGTAATATTCTGCATGGTTATTGTTATTCTCCTTAAGGATTTGCATCCAAAATCCTAGTCTCTCCTTGTTCCTTGAGCTTCCCCCTGTTTCATCATCATCTCTTTCCACTTTGAATTATAGGTTTCTGCTTGTGCTATGTACAGGAGCCTTAATTGTGTAGCTCTGTAATAGCCCTTAAAATCAAGTAATCTGAAACCACCTTGTTCAATTGGATGAATAAGCTTATCCCACTTGACTGTTGCTGTCTTCCCCTCCCATATAAAATCTTACAGCTCTTTATTAATTTCTGTCCACAACTTTTCTTCTAGTTGATAAAAATATGCTTGACCTACGTATAAAACTAAAAGGACTAAAACATTTTAACTGCTTGTATCTTGCTATCCATATCCATATAACAGAGCTTCCAGTTTCTCAGTTTTTGTACTATCTTTAGTTTAATCTCTTCCCATATATCATTAGATGCCACACCAGAATCCTTTTTAATGCATACTCCTAAGCACTTCATTTTATCATGTCCCCATAAATATGGATGCTGCTGAACCAGTTTTTGTGTGGGTACATAATTTACAGCTAGTGCCTTTGTTTTAGCTTCATTCATTTTGTATACTGAAAAGTTTTGAAACTGCTTCAAAATGTTCTACAACACTGAAGTGTCCTTTTTCTGGTTTTATCAGTTATAAAATAATATCATCTGCAAATACTAACAGCTTTTCTTGACTACCATACAAATTATATCCTTGAATTTCTGAGTCTCTTATTTACTTTGACAATGGTTCTAAATATAGTGTAAAAAACAAAAGGGAAAGAGGACACCCCTGCCTAGTTCCTCTGCTCAAAAAGAAATTATCAGAGAGGAACCCCCCCACTTTCTTTTTCACCTCTGATCCCTCATATGTCCTCCTAATCAACATTTTAAATTCAGGGAATGCAAATACTTCCATTGCCCTGTTCATAAACCCTCAGCTTACTCTGTCAATTGCTTTCTCTGCATCAAGACACCAACAACAATGGTATTTTCTTACATTTAGCTTCCCTCTGGATCATCAATGTTCTGTTAATGTTGTCAAGTGTTTGCCTCTCCTCCACAAAACCACATTGATCCATATCTATCAATTATGGCATCATCTTTACCATTGTTTTAACCATTATAGATGTAAACATTTTATAATCATGGCTTAGGATTGAAATGGGCCTATATGAAGCTGGATCTGATGGATCTTTACCCTTTTTAAGTGTTACTGTTACCACCACTTTCTTCCAGGATGTTGGTACTTCTCCTCCTCTTAAAATAATGTTAAAATCTTTCAGACCTTTTATCACTTTTTCCCCTCCTAGCTTCCAACCTGCCACAGGAATACCATCTATTCCTGGGGACATTCCTGTTGATTGGTTATACATCACCATTTTCATCTAATCTCCTCCTATCCTAACTTTTAGTAATTGATTAGTTGAGTCTTATGTACCTCTAACCTTGGCATATTTAATTCTTCCATAAACATTACCATTTGTACCTTTTCTTGATCTCCATATTTCTCTTTTTTACAGACTTTCATAACATTTCCTAAATATTTCTAGTACCTCTACAGGGTCTCTCATCTTCCTTGTTATAGTTTCTCTAAGCTTGGCAAGAACTCTTTCTACTTTCTGTTGCCTGAGTCATTGCATTAAAAGTTTTTGTGCTCCAGCAATATTAGCAAAAACAGTTGCTTAAGAGCAATCTTTCTAAACTCATGCATATTATTGAGATAATCCTTTATTTTCTGCTTAGCATTCTGCAATTACTCCTCTTCTTATTTTGTGAGACTCCCCCTATTCTGCAATATTTTATCATTTGTCAATATCTCTAAATAATTATTGTTACTTTTTAACCATATCCCTCTTTAATTTCCATCCTATTTTTAACTCCACTTTAAATTTTATTATTTATTCCACTCCCTAGCTATATTTCCAGAAGAAATTTCTGTTGTTTCTAATAACTGCCAAATAATTTCCACCACGCATTCCTTAAAGTCCTCTCTTTTCAACAGATCGATGGGAAAGTGCCAGTGCCTTATATTTATTTCATTATCCTGCATTTTTATTTTAATTATTACTGGTGCATGATCTGAAATAGTTATTGGATGCATATCAAAACTTTCAATTACATGCACACGTTCCTGTAAAATGTAAGTTCTGTCTAGCCTAGCCCAGTTGTATCTTGGGGAATAATATGTACATTCACTCAGAGCTACTACTACTGAATTCACATCTTCCATGACAAATATTTTCATGAAGTTCTTCAAAAATCTACCCTCTTTTGTTATATTTTCCCTTCTGCCTCCCGACACTTCTTCACTGGTGCAAGTCAAATTCCTGTCCCTACCTATAAGTAATATTCTCTGCTGAAAATTATTAATTCTCCCAAAATTTTCTTAAGCTCCATTATAGCAGTTTTAGGTAGAATATAAATATGTGACAGTGTAATCCTCCTCCCTTGCAAGTAGCTCCTTAGTATTAAAAAATCTGCCATTATTATCTTTTCTATCTTCTTCTGTTACTAGTGGAGCACCTCTTGTAATTAATATAAAGTACGCCTCTTTTTCTTTGTCCCTGGTATTCCGCCAAATAACTGTCCTGAAAACCTTTTGTTATCAAATTCACATATTCAGGTCATTCCAAATGTGTCTCCTGTAGCATAATTATTTGCACTCTACATTTTTAATATAATTAATTGCTCTTTCTTTTTTTCTATATATCTGTGAGATCATTAAAATTTAAAGATAGTATTGAAAGGGTCATAATATTAAAAAGTTATTATTCCCACATTTTAGTTATTATAGCTTTAAGTGAGTAGTTCCAGCTTTTGTGTTACAGCAACACACTAATGTTTGGCAGGTTGATCTATTATACAGGTGTTTCTTGTCATATTCATTTGAGCTATCTCACATCTTACAAAACTTTTCATTTTGTTGAAAGCACTAAAAAAACACACCCCCAATATAACCCCCAAAACCTATCAACTTAATGTTAACACACACAACTATGCACATCTTCAAATACCAAAGTTTTACCCTTCTGATAGGAACAATTGACCCAAACTGACAGCCACACTCAGACTTGGGTTAACCTAAAAGGAAGGTTAGTCATACTGAAATGCATGGTGCAGCCTGTGCATTTACTAAGTGCTGTCTGGTTTTGTCTTATCTTTATTGCTCTTCCAGAATGGGAAAACACTTGAATACTTTCTGAAAACATTATCTTCTAGCTATTGAAAGAAAGAAGTGTTTTGTTTTTATTGCACTTTAGCTGATTGTCTACATGGAGACATGAGAACAAGATACTGAGTTGCTTCTACAAGCATTTTTTTATTTAGTTGCTACAGGAAAGCTATATTATATTCAATATATATTTTTATTTATTAGCTTTCTCTTAAAACGTGTTACTAGACCAAGCCAAAGGCCCTAATCCAATCATTCCTCTATGCAAGAATGAGAAAAAGCACATCATTTTTCTTATATCATACTCTGTTGACTATACTTTACTTCCATGTTTTTTACATTACAGTGCCTATATTTCTTAAAACTGAACAAGGAGAAAGAGAAAAGAAGGGAAAAAAACAGGGGCACCTGTTTACTTTAGTATCCCCATTACACTTGAAAATAACTGAGAAAACTTTATAGCATGCATATATCATGCACTATAAAATATTACTGTTTAGAATAAAAGTTTGTTTTACTTACAGTTAACTCTTTCCTTCCTGTTTTCCCGTCCTAAGTGTTCAGATAAACATTAATGGCATGATGTAGGGCATATGCTTTAGAGCCCCCTACAAGTTAACAAAGTCAAAAAAGTCCAATATTCCCAGGTAACTTAAATGCAGATTGATAAAGGAAAACAGAGTTGTGCATGTTTGCTCATTTGGCAGTGATACTGTGAGCTTTCACTTATTTGTGACATCATTTAGTTTCAGCTGCAAATCATGAAGCTAGCAATACATGACAGGACTGTCAACCAGCTACAGGGCAATTGAAGAAAAGCTGAGCAAAGAAGAAGGCTCATTTAAGAAGTAATTTAGTGCACTCCAGTATTTTATATTCATTGCCCCGCAATTCGTCCGAAATATATTTTAAGACCACTTCAATTTTCAGCAGACTGCGTTTTTTAGAGTTTCTCTTTATATCCTCAGCTTATTACTTCTTGCTTTTTTTTGATAGCCAGGAGGGAATACTCAGCCTCTCTCTCAGTACTCTTTTTCCAGCTTTACTCCTTCAATAACGGCATTGCTGGTATAGACACAGACCACTGTGAATGCACTCCGTCAGATGGCACAGTCAGCTGACATGAAGGAGCCCTGTTGTCCTTTCCTGATATGGCAGTATGTAATTTAGCACTGCATGTGTAACCACTAACAGAGGCTGCTGGGAAGATTACAGCATGACAGCTGCTAAACAAGTGAGAGACGAGTTGTCAGGACAACCTGGACATGCCAGCACAAGCCAACTCATGCTCCATATGCTGTCCATTGTATGCCATGCCTTCAGATAGGGTTCATTGCTGGCACTTTTGGGATGATTTTCTATGGCTGTTGAGGTTCACTGCTTCTGTTATACTGCTCTTCAGCCTCTAACATGCTCACAGCTTAAATTTTGTGCTCACAAGGAAGCAGGTAGCTCTACTTAGGATAAGATAGACTGGTGAAAGGCTGGAAAAGAGAGAGTGAGGCAAATGGTAGTGAGTATTTTTCAGACTGTCATTTTTTAAAATATTATGTTCATTGTAAATGTTCTTCTCATTGATAATGGTACAAAACATGAAACGAGGATTAGAGACTTTCCCAATTAAATGAAGAAAGTAAAATACAAAGGCCTGCTCTTAGCACTCTGTAGAAGAAAAATAGAAAATGTACTAAATAAAGGACACATTAGATACATTACAACATGTAAATATACTAGTGAAAAAAGAACAGCTGTGGTTTGTCAGCATGTGCCCGAGGGTTGCAGGTCATTCATCCTGCAAGCTGTGATTTGTCAGCATGTGCCTGAGGGTTGCAGGTCATTCCTTCTGCAATCTAAACATGTTCTTGAAACCAGCCACATTCCATAATCTTCCTTCATCTCTGGTAACTGAGTCAGTATTATGCTGATTCTGCAGTATCTGATATGTCTGAGACTCAAAAAAACTCACCATATAATCCAACATTCCATGTTTCTAAGCAGTACAGCTGCCAAGACTTACCTACTGAGTTTACTAGGGGAAATACGGGATGTCTTCTCAGGAGCACTTGTGTTATCATTTTAGCCAAACTCATTAAAACATCTAATACTGTTTTGTGCATTTCCCTATGATTTCCCATAGCACCTCCTGGTGCCATGATTTTGTTTGGAGCTGAATGGAATGAATGGAACACATGAAAGGGCAGAGTGTGAAAAATAAAATGACTCTTAAGATTGGTTGTCAGCTGTGTACTACAGTGTTGGTATTAAAAATTATTTGGCACTTGCATTGCAAATGTTCATATTTTCTTTTTCATTTTCGTAGCTGAGTGAGTTATCTAACATTGAGCAGAATCATGTATAATGTAAAGGTTGGGACTTGAGCCATACATCAGCATCTGTATGTTGAAAATAGGTCTACAACTGCCCATAACATGATGTTCTGTATAGAGGATTATGATCAGGTCACTGATCTTAACTGATTTATTATGTTTTTGAGGCATGGATGATAAGAAATTTACCTTGAGAGTGAAGCCTTATCAGTACAGACTAAAGGCAGAGCCAAATCTTTTATTCTGCTGCTCTCATTTGCTGATCAGTACTGGCATATTTTACTGTGATTCTCGGCTGGAGTGCAGGGAGTGCCATCTGTGTGGAGTCTGCATGTCCTCCACATGGTCGAGTGGCATTCCGAAAGACATGCGTGAATAGGCATGCCTTCGTTGAAGGTTGGGTGTCGAGCTGGCAACTCAGCACCGTAAAAATCTACTGCCAATCATTAGCGGACCGGAGTTCTGCTGTGGTGACCCCTAACCGGGAAAAGCCGAAAGACAAACAACAAAAACAGCTGGCATATTTTACTGTGTAGCCAAAGCAGGAGGTGCTTAACATTTGTTAATGTCAGGCCTTGTGCCACACTAGTGCTAAACTAATTTGTCTTTTACCAAATATTGGAGTGAAATCACCACTATTCATGTACCACTATAATATAATAACAGCTATAAATGAAAAAAATATTCTGAGATTTGATTTATTGTAGCCCTTTCTTCAGCCTTTGATAGGGTCACACACATACACACAGCACAGGTCAATAAATTAAACCAACTAGATATTGATGCAATGTTGATAAGATGGATAGCTGCATGGCTTAGAAATATGACATGGCAGGTATCATACAGCAATTGGACAAGTGAATTTCTAGGTTACAGTCAGGGTGCCCCATAAAGCTCTATCCTGTGCCCATACTTGTTTAGGTTATATTTTTATGAGTTATCCTTTTCTGCTGAGGTGTTCTACAGTCTGTGTACAGATGACATGAAGATGGGAAAGCTCATTAACTCTATTACATACAGAGCATGTCTGTAAAAGAACTTGACTAAATTGACAATTTTGGGACAGGAGAATAACAGGTTGATAAATTTGTTAAAAACTAAGCATATGCAGTTTGAGAGACATAGACTGAAGGGGGGACTGAAACTGTATGTGTAGATCCAGATATGTGTAGATCCAGATTTAACTTTTTCTGAACATATCAACAAATTGGTTAATGATAGTTATAAAACTACAGGCTTTATAAAAAGATTTATAAAGTCCAGGAAATAGGTGATGATGAAATTATTATAAATTATGTTAGATGCAAACTAATGTATGGAATAATAATATGGAAACTTTACAAGAAACTAACATGAGTAAATTGGGAAGAGTACAGTGGAAACAGTTTAAGTTATTATGACAAATGGGTCTCTAACCAAGTTACTCAACCAGACACCACTCCTGGGCTGAGTCTGAAAAAGGTCCATGGAGATCAGAAACAAATACAAATAAATAAATATCTTCATTTTACTACACTAGAGATGTTGTTAGCTTTTTGTTATTCTATATAAAGACATGCAGTATTTCCATATTATAGTGTTTCTAAAAGTAACTCTGGTATTTTACAGATGCACTGCATGCCTGCCCAACGTTTGCTATGTTTAATGATGATACTCTGCAGTGTAAAGTAGACATGGATATACAAATGGTGACAATCCGGGCAGCTGGCCAGATAGTTGTCCTTTGATGTTGAAATTAGAGCAAGCCAAAAAGCTGCAAGCCAACCAAAGTGGAGCAAGACAACCATTTATTTGTGCAGGTTGGCAGCAGCAATGCAGTGACTAGCAAATATCTCAAAATACTTACAGACAGCAGGTAGCACACACTGGAATTTCATGGAGAAAGCTGGCAGCTACTGGCACATAGTACTAAGTTACAGCACATTATGTACACCTGCTGTCAGGTGTCCAGCCACATAGCACTTATTGGTGCATGGAAGGGAAGGGGACTATAGGACAGTAGGAAATGGGAGAACTATAGAAAGCAGACATTTATAATGCAGTAGAGAACCATGAAGGAAAAGCAAATGGGGAAAGGAAGGGCACATTTTTTAATATACAGAGAAAGAGCGCGAGAGAAATAAATGATAATGGGAAGAGTGATGGGGAAATGGGGAAGAAAGAGGGGAAAGGTAAGCAGTGGGGAGCAGGGGCACACAAACAGAAAACAGCACAGACAAACAGGGGTGTGTATGCACATACCAGGGGGTTATATGGGTTGGACAGAGACAAACAGAGGTGGACAAATGGTAAAAGAAAGGATTGAACAACACACAAGGGGGCATTAATGGCATATTAGGATAGGGTACATCTAGCCATGAATAAGTGGGGTGCAAACAGTGTGCTGACTGCTGAATAAGTGGGGTGCAAACAGTGTGCTGACTGCTGAATAAGTGGGGTGCAAACAGTGTGCTGACTGCTGACCAACCCAAAGGAATGTCAGTTTGATAGAAAATATATTTTAAATGGACCAGGGTGGCCAGTAACAAAGGCCATATTTTGCTCTTGTGACCTGATGACAAGGAATTGCTGGTTAAGTGCATCTGCAATGTGTTCCAAAAGGGGAATGATGGTGGCTGCCAAGAGGGTCATTATGCTGTTAGCTATATGGGCTACAGCAGGCAATCAGGCTTGTCTACCTGCCTAGAAGAGACTGGAACCCCCTGCCTGGGAAACAATCAGTGCCCTTTCACATACCACAACCACAATCACAGGGGTGGGGCTAGCTGAGTCTGACACACCAATGAGTGCTCTGCATTATGACCTGCAAGAAGGAGAAACAATAGGAAGCATAATATTGGTGGAGATGTCTTACAAATGGTACAGGTAATATAGTACATGGTAGTGGGGGAATTGCAGACTAACCATGCAGTGTTGCAAGCCTTAACTACCTCCTATGGCAGCCAACATGACTGGCCTCCTGCCTGAAAGACACAAGGGACAAAATATTATTCACACACAAGTGTAGGAGACATACTTAACATCAGTGCAAAAGTACATTCCCAAATGTATGTGCATAATAGCAGAAGCCTGGAGACACTGCATTACAACTGAACAGCTATACAGTACTCTACAATATGCAGCAGTTCATAACAGCTTGACAGCTACAGAAGTAAGAGGTGCAGTTCAGAAATCATCCCATCAGTAACCTAGTTGATATATCTTGGTTTCTGTTAGAGGAATAAGCCTTTATTAGGAACACTATTCTGAATGACAGGAAAAAGTTAAAAGTGCTAGTTGAAAAACACTGAAAATTTTAAATAATATAACATTGCTATACTCCAAACTACAGCATCTGACAATTCATCACAAACTCACCTCTCTGTGAGCATCATTATATCATTGTAAGAAAAGCCAAACAGCTACCCATAAAACAAAGATCTAACCTACTTTTGGGATCCCAACTCTACAACCTCATCCAGCTCCACACAGTTATTCCCCTTGCAGCTAGATGTCACAAAAAACTCCTCATACAACCTGAGACTACACCCACAAGCCACACCAGCTCTCATCACCCCTAGAACTAAACTCTGCACTACTGCACATGCTTTCTCCTCTCAGGTGCAAGCTACCCCCATCAACATCAAGGAAATCAACACTTATTCCAAATTCAGAATGCAGCTCAAAAAGCACTTCTTCATGCAAGCCAAATGCTCCTGCTTCAACACAGGACATGTGACCTAACCTGTCTCCTTTCCAAGTCTCTTCTCCTTTCTCAAGATTCACTGAAGACTGACCCACTTTAGAAACTAACGTATATATTGCACATTACACTCTGCTTGACTGTACATCGCACTGTGCTTGTTCACTAGAATGTATATACACAGTTTTTTCTATGTAATTATTCTGAACTATTTTGTAATTGGTTACATTTCTATATTTGTTTGTTTATGAAATGTGTTGTATTTTACACAGGCTGAGCCTAAAACTGATTAATACTGATCAGTGTGCTACCCCAGTAAACAAATGTAAATACATAATCAATAAATATTCAGGCCTGTCCTGTTTAACTTCCACTTCTCACTCCTGGTGATCTTCAGGGTGCAGGCACCACCGATCATCATACCAATGTCTGCATTGCTGCATGCTCCACAGGATGCCAGTGGCCTCACTCAGTAGTTCAGAAAAGCCAAACTAGACTCCTTCCAAAATGGACCTTGATAAGATTCCAGCAGCTGCTCCCTGAACTGGCTATGGAGCAGGCAGAGCATAATCTTGCTCTGCTTAGAACACCAAGCAGGTGTTGTCCAAGGGGCTTTAATGTTGGCGGTCCTTAAGTCAGATTTCCTGTAAAACAAGATGGTGGCCTTGGATTCATGCTGTAAATAATGTGAATTCTGAATTGTGAACCACACAGCCTAGTGCCATTGTAAAGAGTGACAAGCAAATGTGCAGGCAACGTGCATGAGCCCTTTCTCATGGTGTATCACCAGCATGCTCTTGACCATTGATGTGAATTATGTCACCCATACACTTCAACAAAATATAGTGGTTCATAAACATGCAAACTGATACTTATTGCAACATAAGTGAATGTTCCACCATAGACCACACACCAAAGATGCAGTGACACCTACGCAGCATTCTGAAGCAAGTTTCTGGAAGCAGAAAAATATGTGTACTATCAGCTTATGATGTTGGGACAGTTGTTGTGGGCTGCCCATGTGTATCCCCAACATCATACAACAGGAGCTCACATGTTACTGCATTTATTTATTTCTCTTTCTTAACTGGAAAAGCCCAACTGGGCAGAGCTCATTTTCAGTGAAGGCTGGAGAGAAAAGCTCCATCACAGTACATTTATATTAATAACTGAATTTCAGACAGTTCTTAGAAAAAAAGGTTACATTTCTTGTAAAACAAACAAAAAAAAAAAAACATAATTAAAAGATAGGTATATAAAGTAAAGTATTTACACCAAAAATTATAAGTCAATACAGTTCTTATAGCTCTAAAATGTTGCAGGATGTAAATGAATTGATACCAAAGAAGGGAAAATGTAAAGAACTTTAGTGATCTTACATTTCAGTAAAGAAAGGTTTGCAAGGAGGTCAAGATACGTACTGAAATAAGATATAAAGTTATGTAGTAAGGGATTTTAGGATTGTATAAGTTTGTAAAAAGTTCAAGAGATATAATGAAGTAAGTTATTAAATTATGTAGGACAGGAGGTAAGATACTAGTAGTCTGTAGGAGGATGGTAATAACATCTGCCTGAGAGAGCATGGTGTAGGATTATGTTTATTTAGGCTGTCTGTTCCAAATCTGTGGGCCTTGAAGCTTTATGAAGTAGGTATACAGGGGATGCATGAGAGAAGTACAGTGATGGATGGGAGCAGTTATACAAAGAGAAAGATGAGAAGTGGTGCTTAACGAGGGGGTAAAATGGGTGTATTGATTCAAGTGCAGGAGAGAAAGTTGTTAGGGCTGTGATGATTCAAGTAGAGGAGGGCAAAAGGTTAGTGATAAGCAATAAGAAGTTTGTACTTTTGGGAGCGGTCTCACCCTGGTGATGAACATGAGCATAAATGGACTGGGTAGGGCATTATTTGATCTGGATTTTATAGTTTGGGAGTTTGTTAATCATTTTGCCTGTGTAGGGATGGTGTTTCAGAGTTAAGAGTATAGTGAGTCCCCCAATGAAGTATTTGCTTTAGTAGTAGTTAGTAGAAATGTATCATCAGAATAGAGGTCTCGTGTGGGGTTGTAGGGCAATAATATATTTTTTAGTGCAGTGCTGGTAGCAAATTTAGCTACTTTGTTGTAATAGGAAGCTAGTTTAGATTTTAGTGTAAAGCTTTGGTTTGTAAGGATAGGTGAAACAAGGGTTTTTCTTGCTGAGTATGTAAGGTACTGCTTTATCTTGTAAAGGCAGCCAAGTTTCTGTTGGGTCTTTTTAATTGTTTGAAGAATATTTTGATCAAATTTAAGATTGCCATCTATTACAATGCCCAGTAATTTAGTATGTGGTACTGTCTCGATTTTAGTATTATTTGCAGATGTAACCAAGAAAGATTGTTTTTGACTGAGATAATGTTTTGAGGTAAAGAGCATCAGTTTTGTTTTATTAGGCTTAAGGAATAGGTTTCAATTTTTCAGCCAGGTTTAGATTGAAGAGAAAGAACTTTGAGTGATTTACTGGAGTCTGGATATTGTAGGGGCTGTACATATTAAAGTTAATGCAGAGTTGCCCCTACCCATGTTGTCAGTGAAGTTCATCCTTTAGCTGTGTATCCCTGTATGCCCCTGTGTGAAAATCACCCCAACTGTAAACATGCATGTCTGTCTGTATCACTAGTCTGGGGTACCACTGGAGTACCTCACTGTCCATAGCATAGAATATCTGTGGCACTGATTGTACTCCTATCCCTGGCCAAACCTGTACTGTCATGTATACCTATGGCAACCTACTTGTTTGCAATTGGTACAGTCCCCTGTATTCATTGGCTTACAGCTACATCTCTTGTCCTCATAGGGATCTTCATGCCCTCCGGATGAGCCAGACAGCAGAGGTTGGACAATTTCTGCTAAGGTGTGAATGACAAACTACCTCAGGCACTCAGGACACATGGGTGTCTTTTGCTTCATAGCTAGTTACTAGGCTTGCAATCCAGGGGATTATTCAGGAGCCTAGCCCAAATTCTCAGTTGCCCCCATGCATTGTCTGGTTAAGTGACTTGTTCAAAATCAAACAGTAGGCAAATAAGGGCTGAAGGAATCAAACTCTGTACCACAGGAACTACAGCTCACAGCCTTAACCCCCTGCATGAACTGCCAGGGAAAGGGAGTACTTACTACCTCTGAGGGACAACTTCTGAGAGACAGTGATCCACAACATTAATACTATTAACGGGAAGAACTGCACAGTAAAGCAAAGACACAGGTGTGTCACCAATATGATTAGGTGGTCTTACAAGCAGACATGCAGCATAACAGCATAGAGATTAGCCACTGAAGGGTGCACCTCCTACTGCAAGCCTAATTGAGGAAGAACTACTAGTGACCCTCCAAGGAGATATGAAAGCACAGGTATCATACCTTAAAAGGACACAGGTTCTGCAATGGGTCAAAAATCAAGTGTTTTAGAGGGAGATGCACTAGGTTGGTAACCATACTGCATCTCTATATAGGAGCAGTATACTGTATGCAAGCAGGCCAGAAGTACCACTACAAATGTTTTCCATATGTATGTTAATTGTGCAACCACACAGGACAGGAAGCAGAGGTATATGTTTGTTATTAAAACAGTTTTCCTGCCTATTCTTGCTTCTTCTTCCTAATGTATTGTACTTCTGCTGGGTCTCTGCCATCTTTGTGTTTTATCAGGACCATTTTTACCTGGATGACTTCCTTAATACTGTCAATTTTCTTGAGTACATTTTTTTTCTCTTCCATTCGGTTGCAGTCTTCAAGTTCCTTGCACTGTTCATTTAAGTGTGCCACTTTATGTCTTCCTGTGCTCCTCTGAAACTGCATTCAGTTTGACATACTCTTGTCAAATTCTGAGTATTACTGCAACTTGGCTTTTCCATGCTTTAATTTACTCCATGATCTGTCCAGAATGTAAACATTTCATACTCAAGTCCTGTTGAAAAGAGACATTTTGAAGAACTGGACTTAATTCTGTGATACTTCATAGAAGAAATGACACTAATAAATTGACAGCAGATCTAAAGTTACAGACAAGAACTTAGACTTTGCAAAAGAAGATTGTTGTTTAGTTACAGCAGAATATTTATATCTTGGAAGCTCTAAATAACTTTCCATGCATGTTTCTGAGTCTGCTTCTCTGCATGTGTGTTTGTATGTACACGAGACAGAGAGAGAATGAATATCAATGGCATGGCTGATGACTTCAAAATGAAGGTGATTGCAGAGACCAAATAAATTGAGAGAACTAACTTAGCAGGATTAACTTTGAGCTTAGTTATAAGTTTCCATAAATGACTGGACATACAGTACTGTACATGATAAATAGCCTTCCAGCATCAGCTTCCTCTTCAGAATATATACAGAGCTAGTTTGAGAAGTTCACTTTAGACATATGAGGAGGTTAAACAATTCCTTTATACATGAAACCCAACACCTTTAAGCAGAGAACTACCTGGCCCTGATTGCACCAACCTATTTATTTGAGTGCATAACTGATACAAATTCATACATACTCTACTGATTTGTACACAAATTTCTTGCAATGGCAAGTGAATACAAAAAAAGGGGCAAACTCCTATACCCTTTACTTTTCTAGTCTCTAAATTTGGGAAACAGTAACCACTTGATGTGTCACTCTTTCTCTGAGACAGCGAAACTGCTGAGGAAATATAATTTACTATAAATTACTACACGAGGTATCTGTTATCAAAGCCTTTCTTCTGTATATTCTTACTTCATCTTCTTGATGTACTCTACTTCTACTAGGTTCCTCCTATCTTTGTATGTTATCATGCCCATTTTTACCTGGAAGTTTCCTTAAATATCACCAGTCTTCTTGGGAAGATCTTTTGTCTTTTCTGTCTTTTCCATTCTGTTGCAGTCTTCCATTTCTTTGCATTTTAAATATAAATATGCCACATCAGTACAACATATGTACTATACATTACATTCAACACATTTGGTTGGTTCATATGGATCACATGTTTATTATGTAACATATTTAAATGTAGTGTTTCATTATTTTTTCATTCTGATGAAGTCCAAGTGTAGAGTGGAAGAAAGCACTTAAGAAGGTTGATTGTATCTATTAATACTGTTTTGTTACCAGGTCAGTTTGTCATCATTGCAATTTTCTGTGGAGGCTTTTAGTTTTGGGTTTGATTTTTCAAGCATCTGATTCAGTTGTTTGAGGTTAGTTGATTGCTTCTGAAATGGCTAATGTGGTTGGCAACATTTGCATTCCAGGCAGTAACTTGGATTTAACAGTGCATCCAATTCCGATTCATTTTTTTAATTTGCGTAGCAACATTTCCTCTATGCTGCAGGGGATTCAGTTTTCTGTTCAAATGCTGTTGCAACAGCTAAAACACTTATCTGTTTTGCCACCAGCCTCTAACTCATTTGCTATAGCAGATTCTTCAAAGGAAGTGGAAGGTGACATTACCCTAATTGAGGAACCTGGTTATATCCCAACATCTCAGTTGTTTTCAACCCAAGATAACAATTGTGGTAAACCTTCTCTTAAATCTTTTTTTTTTTTAAATAGATGGGATAATTAATTTTGTTTCTCAGCTACAAGTTATGCATCAGTGGTATCTAAAGGGACAGATAATGATGTCATTATAAAAGACTGCCTTAAAGAATTTGAGAAGAAACTCAGAAACACCAGTCTTTAGTCTATGATAACACATATTTGGAACAGAGTTTAGCCTTAAGATTGTTCCTAAAAGGCTTTGCTTTTACAAATTTGTGATGTGGCTTAAGAAAACAGACACTTTTTATAATGAACTAGTTGAATATTTTAATACAGCTGGTTTACAACTTCTTAAGCTATTAATTAAAAATAATGAGCAATTCATTAAAACTTTAAATGGAGATTTGATTAGCTTGGATGAAAAAAATTATAATACACATGATTTCAATACATCACTGGGAGACTATGTGGCAGTCTTCAGTACTGCAGATCATTATGTTAACACCATACTTGAAAGGAAGAAAAAGAAAATCATGCAGGATCAAACTGCTTACGCTAATGGTACCACCTTCCTATCTCTGCCCACATGATGATATTCTTCAATGGCAGGATTTACGTAACACTCTACTATGACTAGTGCTGGCATAGGTACTGGGTTGGATAGCTTGGATTTTTTAGAATAAATTCCACTGCAAAGATCAGAAAGATTAGCTCAGAAACAGGAACTAACTTTGAGGCTCCAGTTCACCAGGATACACTGAAGAACTATCAAAATCCAGGCAGTTACAAACATTGTCATTGAGGCAAGGGGAAGAGGAAGGGACACATGAGCAATGAACAAGTGGCAACCTCAGTTTGGAAGAACTATGTTTTGATAAAATCAAAATACAATTTTATTTTTAATTATACAAATTAATGTTTTAATGAAGACCATATGAAATTATTTCAAATGTTTTTTTCTTTTATTCACAGTTTTAGAATGAACAAAGTTGATACATTAATTGATTTAAATTAATTTATTCGAAAACTCAATTTCAGTGTTTTATTTAAAGACAAACAAGTGGAACAGCAACTTTTGATTAAGCCTTCACTAGTTAGCACTCCATTGAACAGCACTTTACAAATGTTTCGTGATGCATGTGTGAGAGACATTAGTCATATTTGTGATAATAAGTCAAAGAATAAATATTATAAATAAACAAATGTCTTCAGTCTTCTTTCGACTTTTCCCGGTTAGGGGTCGCCACAGCGGAACTCCGGTCCGCTAATGATTGGCAGTAGATTTTTATGTGCTGGCTTGCCAGGCCTAATGCTCAACCTTCAATGAAGGAATGCCCATTCATGCATGTCGACACACAGAAGACGCTCTAACTGAAATCGAACGTGCAACGTCTAACTGTGAGGCGACAACGCTACTGCAGCACCACCACCGCAGTATTATAAACAAATAACAATCATAAATTATGCAGACAGTTGCTGAAGAAAAATCTCTATTTTATGAAAGCTGACAAGGGAGGGGGGTTTATTCTAATGTGTCCAAGTGGTTATTTACAGAGTATGGAAACATTGTTGTCTAATCGGGATGAATTTACTGAAGTACCACTAACTGATATTTACAAACAATATAAATACACTGGTTTTGTATTTGTTTACGGGGAAAGTTCACTGGACCAAGAAGAACCCATTTTCAGTGGAGGCCCTGGGAGAAAAGCTCCACAAAAAAAGAGTATAAAATTACGTAATATTGGAACAGTTTGCATTAACAGCACAGCATAGTAATAATAGGCAGTATAGATACTATAAAATGCATTTTACTATTTTTATTCTTTTGGAATTGTTATTGGAAAACAATTATTTTATTTTTAATTACAGGTATTATAAAACAAGATATAGGAGTAGTGATGGGAGCTACAGCAGCCCCATCTTTTGTCAATTTGGCTCTTGCTTGGTGGGAATATTATTTTTTATCTAAAATTTATTTATAGTCTAAAGATTAATTTTATAAAAGATTTGTAGATGATTTGATATTTTTTGGACTAGAAGTGAATGGGGGTAAACCAAAATTTAATAATATTAAAGGGATGAATTTGAAATTTTCATTACAGAAGGAAAACACCTATGTGAATTTATTTTTGACATCTAAAGTGAGTGGCACATTCGAATATAGTTTGTCATTGTTGTCAGTTTATACAAGAATATTCTTTTGTTTATATACAATCTATCATTGACAATTTCTAGCCATCTGCTTGTTAAGATTGCAATTCTATAGGTGTTGTTTATATCGTATTTGTCTGAGTTGACATGTTTTTATATAGGAATGACAACTAAGAAACTAAGTGCAAGGATTAAAGATCATAATTATGTTATGAAGATTTGTAATGATAACACCACTCTCTATAGGCACACTTGTGTCTTTAATGGTATGAGAAACAAGTTTGTATTTAGTGTATTGGATCATCAGCCATGTGATTATCATGGAGACATTATAAAAATTATTTGGCTATGACAGAAGCTAAATGGCAAATCAGGTTTAATGCTGATAAGTATGTAGGTTTAAATGACCATATTAACAGACTTACTAAAAATTAAAATTACATTTTATTTAAATTAAATTTTTATGAGCATATTGAAGTTAGTATTATTAATTATAATACATGCTTAGATGTTTAACGTATCTTTTTAAATATGCGTGTATATTTTTAAGTATCAGCATATTTGGTTCATTCATATGGATCAACTGTTTATTATGTAAACATATTTAAATGTGGTATTTCATTCTTTTTGTTCATTCTGATGAAGTCCAAGTGTATAGCGAATGAAAGCACTTAAGAAGTTTGATTGCATTGATTAATACTCTTTTGTTACCTGGTCGCAGTGTTGTCATTACAGTTTTCCCTGGATGCTTTTCGCTTAGGGTTTGATTTTTTTAAGCATCTGATTCAGTTGTTTAAAACTTACATTTATATAAATGTAACCAAACCATATTAATAAGTTCACATTTACAAACATGGGATATATAACAATATATATCATATATAATCTAAGAAACATTACATGAATTATTCAATTCCTGCCTCCTCTTAAACCTCATTCACCCTTCAAAAAAACTTTTAAGCTTGCATTGTTCTTACAATTTCCATTTTTCTATGTAATTTATGCCTAACATTTTCTAAAGATCCCATTTCCTGTTATTTTATCACTTTTACAATATTCACTACTTCAAGTATTGTTGGTTTAGATTTTTATTTCCATTTTCTAGTAATTGTTTTTTGTCAGCCACCAGAATTAATCTTAACAATCCTTTCTCTGTCTAGGAAATTTAGATCCTCTCTCTGTTCCAGTTCAAAAAATAATTTCCTTAGTTAATTTGCTCAGCCAGTATTCCTGACAGAGTACTCTGTAGGGATGTTTTAAAGTCTGCCAACTGATTATATTTCCAAACATATGCTCCCAGTTACTTCTTTCTTCTCCATCACACCTCAAACATTGGCCATCTACCTGAGGGAAATGTTTTGGAGTCTGCTTGGGGTATAAACATATGTGTGCAAATATTTCCAGGCAAAAGTCTTAAATCTTCTAGACTTGGTTGCATATTTGGTAGCCATCCATATGTTCTCTCATTGCTTCTTTGTGAATTGCCAATCTAATTTTTCTTCCCAATCTTTTCTAACCTCGTCTGATTGATTCCAATGGTTATTGTGCAATATTTTATATGCCTTTCTAATTATCCTATTTTAACAGTGGCTTCTCTTCTAGATTCAGTTAAAAGCTCAACAAGTACAAGTCTTTAATTTAAGATTCTCCTCTCATTTTCTCTTTGTCTATATTCTGATATCAGTCCCTGATAGGGAAGGTAATCACTAGTCTGCAATCAAAATGTCCTCTTGCCTCTTACCATTCTGAAAGAATTGAAAAGACTGTAGTATACTGCATTTAGCTGGAAACAACTGAAATGAGACTGGAATGAAAGTCTTTATCTGTTAATCATGCTGAACAGGTGCCGGTCTCTCCTTTATGGGTCAAGTCTTGTGTACTTTCCAGAATGAGTTCTCCAAACACTGTCGTTCATTTAATAAGGCTTTATTAGATGTTCACCATATCCAAATACTGTCTTCATTAACAGTCTGTAGAAATTCTGGGATGCTGGCTAGTCACAATATCCAAATACTGTCTTTATTAACAGTGCTGATAAATACTAGTCTGTAGAAATGCTGGAATGCTGGTTAACAGTGCTGCTAAATATACCTAAAGCTTCTGCACATACATTCTGATTGTCCTGAATAATGTAAAATGAAACAGTCTTTATTTGACCTGTCTTCTGTATTCAGGCTCGAGTGTCTGTAATGTAGCTTCCTTTATAAAATGTTGAATATTTAATATTTTCTGTATGTCAGGCCAAGCTAACTAACTGACTTCCCTAACTGTATCTGAAGTATATTTTGATAATACCAAAACCCTGTAATGCTTTACATGCCTCCTTAGCCTTGGTTACCTTCATTAACAAGCCTGTTCTCGCATATGCCTTTTTATCTAACATTCCATTGCTATGTACATTTTTCCCTTGAGAAAGGAACATTCTGTAGTCTGTAGCCTTCCCTTGGGTACTGTTATCTCTGATGCTTGACCAGCAAGGTTATTTTTCCCTTCTGCTTAACTGTCTTTTCTAAAATGTATGCATAAATGACACACAATTCTGACACTACATTTCTAGGCCTACTTTACCTTTTATTCTGCCTAATGCCTAATAACTACTTTAAAATGGAAGTCCCTAATCTAACACATTCTATTACCTTTCCTTTGCTAATTATTTTTTCCCAATAATTTGATTCCTTTACCAGCTTTCTCCAGTATGTTCCAGCACTCTCTTGTATATTCTCTGTACCCCTAATTGTAGCAATCCCTATCAACAGAATCTCCTTTATCATTTGCTGTGTTGGTTTAGTTCTTAGAATATATTTTCTGATACTTTATGAATGTAATATTCTGTAGGACTGTTTTTCTCCGTAATGATCTGTCCCCAAAATCCCATTCTTTCCTTATTTCTTGAAATACCCCCACTTCATCATCATCCCTTTCCCTTTTGAACTGTAGGTTTCTGCTTTTGCTGCATACAAGAGCCTTAACTGTGTAGCTCTAAAATACCTCTTCAGTTCTGGCAATCCTAAACCTCCTTGTTCTGTTAGGATGATCAACTTATCCCATTTGACTCTTGCCCACTTCCCCTCCAAATAAAATCCTTCAACTCTTTATTAATTACTATCTACAACTTCTCCTCTGGTTGATAAAAATATGCCTGACCATGTGAATATTGTTATTGAGGAATAATGGTCCTCTCATAGACCGAAAGAAATGCCATGTATACAGTACAGGGCTGACAAACACCAGTGCCTATTTCATCTATTCCTGGAAGTCTTTATTAAATGCTGCAGACTAAATCATATACTAACAAATCTAGAACAACAGTGGAGAACAGTCTGTATCTTATATTTAAAAAATATAACTTGATGCTTATGCACTGAAGATACATCGGATCTACATATGCACAGACAGACACACACAAAGACATATATACATATATATATATATATATATATATATATATATATATATATATATATATATATATATAAATGCACACTGATATGAACAAATATAAAAGATGATGGCCAAACCAAAAATAAATGTTTAGGAATATTTTCAGGTATTTATGTCATATTCACTAATGTTCACTAGCTACTCCAGAAAATGTTCACTGAAAACACTGACAGTTCTTAAACTATCATCATCCCATCAGAGTCCTACAGGTCATTTACCTTATTAGCTACTTAATACTCTGTGATAAACGGGAAGGAGCTTTAAGAAAGAAAACCAAACAGAAATACAGCAAGGAGTAGGTGAGATAGAAAACAGCACTACTTTACTTAGTTGGATTGTAATTGTGGGTTGCCCTAGATTCGGGATGGTATGATGTTTGCGAATAGTTTTGTTTCAGTGATGACACTTCCAGATTTCCTCAGTATTCTTTACTCTAAGCACTGATATTTAACAAGTAAAATGATTAACTAACACACATATATATATATATATATATATATATATATTGAATAGCTCATTTTTATTTATATATTTCCATCTTAAGTAAAACATATAAGTTTATAGGTTCATAGGTAAGTATTAGGCTAACTGCCCTTGCAGGCCATGTTAAGTCTAGCCAAGTTCCATTTTTGTGCTCAAATTAATATATCCCATTTGGTTAGAGATTGGCCTTACCCATCCCATGGTCTGTAATGATATATTACCCCTAATGAGAATAACTAGGATCATATCATAGATAATTTGATGGGGACCCATGCATGGGATAAAGTATTTAGCAGCTGCTTCTGTCCATTAGTAGTGCATGGGGGAGTCCTGGGGTAAGTTTTGCATTTCCCATCCATAGAGCCAAGTTGCAGTTGAATATGAACAATGATGTACTTTATTTTATGTGGATGGGGAGTCTGTTCCAGAGCAGCGATATCCTCTGTGAGATATACCTGCCCCTCTAAACCATTCTGTTGATATTTCTGAAGAGGGTAGATCATTAGACAAAGTATTTTCTAATGACATTTGACTTGCTGATGTGCAGTAAATCCATCAGTACTGGGTTGGGGGATGCCTTGTATGCCAGACACAGGTAACCTGTTAGCTGTCTGTAGGATGCTGAGTACAGGGACAAGACTTTGAGGTGGTCCATGTAGAACATGTTATTTAGGCCTTTTATCCTTTTAGTAAGTTATCTCTGTGGGTGGTGCAATTTTTGCACGTGCACAGACAGAATGGGGGAATTATATTCAGTGAATGGCTTAATGAAGGTTGAGCAAAAGGGGACAATGCCATCCCTAGATATAGATGCAATCTCTTTGTTATAAGCTGTGCAATATAGGACTTTCTTACAACAATGGACATGTGTGCCCCATTATCTACCTTACTATGTGATAGACAAGGAGTCGCATTTTTTAATTCTGTTTGGCTAAATCCTATCAGTTAATAGATTTAAATAAAATGAAGGGCAAGTGGTGGGGTGGGTCATGCCCTTCTGGTAGAGTATCTATATTGAGGTACACATAAATAGCCTCTTGAAATAATTAGCACATTCACTTTGCTATAAAGAGTTCCATTTGTGACCCAGGTATTCATGTGACCACAGGCATTAGTTTTGATCTGGACAATGGAATCCATTCTACAGCAGCATTCCAATCTATTGTTAATTAATTCAAGTTTATGCTACTTTTTATGTTTATCCTTCATAGCAAAGTACTTTTTTCTTAGTCTAGTCCTGTCAAAATTATTGGTTATTGCAGCAAAGTTAGTGAATGATCCTAAGAAGGCAGATAAATCACCCTGTTAGATCACAGCTGTATGTTCCTAAACTTACCTTAGCAGTTGAAGAGCTTGCTATGAATTTGATGTCAATGTGAAATATCCCAAGGATTTTTTTTATTTATTTGCATGTGTTATCCAGGTCAGAGTATTGACCCATGTCCTACTTTAAAAACAGACCACTTTTTTTAATTTTATTTGGAACTTGTGCATGTCTAGGATAAGCTGTGATGTGTGAGATTCTGTTTTTGATGCTGTAACTCATGAATGAAAACTATCATATATTTTAATTTAAATTAAATACATAAAATATATTTTAACAAAATAGCAACTTAGTGGCTCAGTAGCATGAGGTACACCTGGAGATGGTGACTGCCTATGTACTCTCAGACAACTATCCTGGATTGTCCTGTCTGCTGAGAGGCAACAACCTTGGAGATGATTATATTTGGACATGGGTTACTTTAGCAGTGTCAGAAAACTAGTTTTTAGTATCACAGTATGGACTATTAGCTTATTCATTCTGTTGCAAGCGCATTAATCACTGACCTGTTCTGAGAGTTTTTCATGGGTTTTTAATAGTACAGGATAAAAGCTTTCTGTTTAGCTCCTTTTGTCTACACAGACTGACCAGTTCTCTTGAAAGCTAGAGTCTGTTTCTATATAATGATACACTAGGCTGTTTCTTTACTTTTTTTTTCTTCTTTATTTTTAATTACCATCACACTGCTATAGAATGTCAGTTCCTTCATTGAGCTGTGAAGAAATTAATAAATAACCCCTTGTCGAATTTTCCTATGTGCATTTAAAAGTGAATGGTGAGACCCTTTTTAGCCAATTTGTCTCCATTTTTCAGTACCTGGGGTTCTTAGATGGTAGAGGCTCCTGATAGGTTGGGGAGGATCTGTATCTATATACGGAACATTAGTCTAGAGTGTATGAGCTAATGGCATACAAGTGAGTGTCTACATCACACAGAAGCAGAAATGTTGGGTTGTCTGTGTTCCATGGTATTATTTAAAATGTTTATTTATATGATGAATGTTTTTCTACTTAATGTGTTAAACACACAGAGTCTACATACTAAAGAGTCATCTTTTTTCCTTGTTTTGAAAGCCACACTTTGATTGTACTCAACCGAACCTTAGTTTTCTAATTTTTAAGTTATCCAATGGCTTTTACTCTATGATAACAGATAGTACTAGAAGGAGCAGAATAGACAGAGTAAGTTCTAGATTTAGCAATACAAGGTCTGCTAGTGAAATATATTAATTTCAGTCTTAATGCAAATCATATTAATATGATTTTTCTTGGTTTATCAATTAATGATTTTAGTATGCTTCTTTTTATTTTGTATTTGCCATTGAATTCATTTGATACTTGTTACGATTATATGGAGTACATAAGCAAGCAGGTTAAACCCAATAAAATCTGAGTAGTAACACGAGATTTTAACAGCAGCTGGATATATTTTATCTTTGACCTGCTTGCTGACATAGTACAAATTGAGTTATTTCAGTTAGGGAAAAAGCTATTAAGTATGTCAATTCTGGGTATATGTTTTATTAGGCTGGGGCATTAGCTAGTAATGACTATTATATTTAAATTGTGATAAGTCTTATTCAAAACTATTAATGATCACCTCCCTCTCCAGACTTTTTTAAAAATATGCATTAAATATTATACACAAAATCCGTGTTGTATGAGGACATTTTTTCTAGTACTGACTCAAATATACTGATTCAATTAAAGAAAAAAATGTGTTGTCTTTCAGCTTCTTCCAGGTTAGGGGTTGCCACAGCGGAACTTCGGTCCGCTAATGATTGGCAGTAGATTTTCACAGTGCCGAGTTGCCAGCTTAACGCCCAATCTTCAATGAAGGCCCGCCCATTCACGCATTTGTTTTGGAACGCCACTCGACCCATGGGGAGAACATGCAGACTCCACACAGAAGGCACTCCCCACACAATAGCCGAGAATAGAACGGGAGAACCTCTTTCTGTGAGGCAACAACGCTACCGCTGCACCACCTCGGTATAAAGAAAAAAATGCTTCTATAAAATATATGCCAATTGTTTTACTGAATCAAATTAAGATTCCTTTAGGTCTGTTTGTAACATATTTGATACACTGTGCAAAGAAATAAGGAAGGCTTCAGTGATTAAGCAGATTTCAAGCTAATAAGGGTAATTGTAAGTCCTGGAAAACTGCTTTGGAGCTTATGAGTCAGGAGACAAAGTTTCTTACTAATGATAAGAAAAATGACACTGGGGATATGGTAAGTGCTCCCAAAGACATGGTTCAGAAATTCAATAATTTATTTAATAAAAATAACTATAACAGACATACTATGATTTCTGTTGATCTGAATATGATTTATGCCTTTTTTTATTATTAAATTTTTAATAAACCTGTTTGGTGATTATGTCCAGCAAACTAGGCCATTAACAGGTCATTGGAAACACATAAACATTGTACTTTTTATATATAAAGAATTATAAATTCAAAAATAAAGAACTCTCTCCCAAACAAGGTAAAAAATTATTCTTATTTTTCATTGATATTTTTCATTGTTATTTTAAACTAATAATATAATTTAATAACATGAAGCAACATAACTTTATTTATCACATTTAGCATAGGCTGCAAGGTACTTACAAATGCCTAGTTGTTATTCTCAATCATTTCAACTAGTTAAACTTCATTTTGATATTTTTATCAACACATAAGAAGTGAACATATATAAAAAAGATCAAAAAAATATGGTTGACATGATGTGTTAGGATTTGTATGAATGCAGTGTCTCACTCATGGAATTTGGTTACAGCATGCTATGTTTTACATCTATGAAAACCATATAACCTCCTAAAAGGTTCTGCTTCTGTTGTTTAACTGAGTACTAAAAACATATTAATCTAATGAAACATGGTATGACAGATTCTCTATTAATAAGTTTTAGGGTAGAACTTGTATTTTGTGCTTGTTTTTAAACTGTCTAGAGCTCCATGTCTTCAAATTGCTTTTTTTTTTGTTTTTTGCAATATAAAAGCTTCACAAGATAAATGTGGACTTTACAGCATTTATGCAAGCATTTTCTAGTCATAGAATGCATGTTAAGTATAATTCCCGCATTCTTACCTAAATAGTTTTGAAATTAAGGTTTTGGAAAGCAGCTTGAGCCTGTAATTCATCTCTTATTTTTCATTGATATTTTTCATTGTTATTTTAAACTAATAATATAATTTAATAACGCAAAGAAACATAACTTTATTTATCACATTTAGCATAGGCTCACAAGCTCCATTTCTTCACAGAAACAGCCGCAACATCTAACAGGAACTGAATAATTGACCTCTGAACCTGCAGTTCCTCTCTGAGACCAACAGACCAACTGGAACACTGGGAAAATGGCAAAGCAATTCAAAAGACAAAATGAGCTGTTTTTCATAACATTTAACAAATAAAAAATACTGTTTATATGTTTTATAAAGTTTAAAACACTATTTAAATAAGAATATATTGAAAAAAGCAGTACAACCACTCAGTCCTGCTTTTATACATAGAAATGATTCTTAAAGGGGAAGGGGAAAGAAAAAAGATTGCTTGTGTTAAGAAGTATGACTCACATTGCCAAAGAATTTTGTGATATGTGACATTCAGAGTGCTTTTTGTGATTAGAACAGATACAGGAGAAGTTGGCAAGGACCATAAAATATAGACAATAGGTACCACAGCATTAAATACAAAAAACTTTCTACACCAATTGGTTATAATGATATGACTGCTAGGGAAACTACTTCACCTACTCTCATATATAGCTACATCTGTGCTAGAAAAATAAATGTCTGTGACCTTAAAATTACATTTGTAAAGCATTTTTCTATTTGATAAAATCTGAATCATACCCTCAGAAAGTTTTCATATTTAAAAGTAATCTTTCAAAGATGTAAATTTTTTGTTTCAGTCTCTGAGACTATGGAATTACTCTTTCCCATACATGTCAGAGGCAGACTTGCTATTTCTTCCATAAAATGCATTTTTTGAACGGGGGTTGTGGGCAGTGGTGGTGCATAAATACATTACATATTAGATAGGTAATGGTTAAATATGTCAATGTTAAAATATTTCATTTTCAGGTTTTGCACTGTTTTCATTACTTTTATAATGGAGCTTACTCTATATATGTTACAGGATACTTATGATATACCTGCATTCCTATAATTAAGCAATGCTTCTAAACTCTTAGACACTGTTTTACAGACGTTTAACTGAGAAGGCAGTATATGAAATCTCCATATATATTAAAATAATCCTTGCTAATACAGTCATTGTCTTTCTGCTCAGCTGCCTTGTGAAATTTAGCTAAAGTAAATCAAATACTGATCCTAACAATCCCATACATAGATGTATATACTGACCCTGATAATTACATGTTTTACATCATATACTTTAATTATACTTTTACTTATTCCTTCCTTTATATGTTAGTAGCCTAGTCACTGTCTAGGCAATAATAACACAAACAGCAGATAATTACTAGTGAAACAATTTTACAGGGAAATGTGTTATACTATGGAAATTATAAAAATGTATTTAACAGCACACATGATTACAGAAGATATAATATAACTACATAGATTTGATACATCTATCAGAATCAAATAAATCACAATTTTAATACTGCTGTGAGAAATCTATGCCTATATATATATATATATATATATATATATATATATATATATATATACATACATCATATGAACACACAAAGAGATACTGTGTTGTACTGTTGACATACTCTGTTAACTCCATGATATGATAAAGTTTGACTTAGAATTCATTATATTTTTTCTTTTGATTCTAATGCCTTGCAAGCATCATTCTGAGTAAATACAGAGATTAACCAAATACTAAATGTCAAGATAATATAGGTGAAGGACAAAATATATGTATTATTACGCATCACTATTCTTACAATTACTCAACCAACTTGTCTTGACATCTTATGACATATAACATTTGTAGTAACTTACTGAATTTTATAAATGTCTATATGATATAGTTTGTTAAATAGTCTTTGAGTTTTTGGAAAACATTTAGGTTGCAATAAGACATATACTTCAGTTTGTTATTTTCTTCAAATGTTTGACCATAAGAATCTTAAGTTATTATGCATTACTTACATATAATCTTAACTAAAATGCTAGTTTATATAGACTCTATAATATATAACCCTCCCTTCCTTTTTTGGATATTAATAAAGTATGCAGTTGCAGTGACACACTTTCAAGTGACATGAGTTGGCAGATCTGTGGCTTATATGTAAAACATATTAAGCTAGGAACACTAGGTTCCATGAAGAATGATGTTATTGTAAATACTATTTTACCTTCTTTATTTGTTACAGAAACCTAGTTGATAACAAATTTTGTTATAACCTGCACTGTAAACCCACTAGGAAATCACTATGATTATTTTGAACTATTATATATTCTAAATGGTCTTAACATATAAATGTTTATCATTGAATGCAAATGGGCTAAATAACCATATTGAAAGAGTGAGTATTAATAAGTATCTTTCCTTACATAACACAGATATAGTATTTCTTCAAGAGACACATTTAATATCCCAAGATTTAAATAAGCTCACACTAAAATATTATAAAATATTGACTAGCTCCAAATACAACCACAAAAGAAGAGGTGTACTAATTCTTTGGAAAAAAAAGTCTAAGACTCCCTGATATTGTAAACTCATATATAGACAAAGATGGTATGTTAACATTAGCAGTAATTAAACTTGAAAGAAAATACTATATACTTATAAATTCTTACTGGATCCCCGGAATTGGTACAAAGTCAGTAAAGAAATACTTAGACATTATAACCTTACACTCTGGAGGAGAGATGATAATTGCAGGAGATTTTAATTGTATTCTTTCCTCTAATGAAACAACAAATCCTAAACCCTTTAAGATCTCTCCTGTAGCAAAACACTTACATAATTATATCAATACAAGAAATCTAAAAGACATATACCATATAAAACATCCCTCCTCCCTAACGTTTTCTCATTACTCATATAGGTTTGGGACACAAACTAACATAGATAAACCCTTAGTGTAGAATTCTTTACAATCAAAAATAGATAATGTATTACTAATATCCTGTCCCCTTTCTGACCATAATCCCATTACTTTTAATATAACTTTTCACACTGAACCCTTAATACATTGTCAAAGAATACCACTTATATTATGAAAATAAAAGGCTTTCAAAAATGGATGTTATCAGAAATTAATCAGTTTTTAGAAACAAATAACAATGGAGAAGTATCAGATACAATTCTATGGGACACCCTAAAAGTTGTACTGTATGGAAAAGTTAAAATTTGCTATACACAAAAATGAAAAGAATGGGATAAAAGTCTATACGATATCCAAACAGAATTAGATAACTTAAAACACAATCTTATAGCAAACAATAAAGTCTTGGATAATATAAATAAATTAAACAAAGAATATCAAATTGTTTTGCAACACAAAATATCTATACATTTAGAGAAAATCAAATTATGCTCATAATCAATCCTAAAAGTCTACATAAAATTGCAGCATGATCAAAATACTTAAATGAAAGAAATTACATAAAAGAAATTATATATGTTGAAAAAAGAAGAAAATAAAAACTACTAATTTAAACTGCATACTACAAGGTTTCAAGAAACATTATGAGAATATAAACCAATAAACGAAAACAGAAATATAGACAAATTCTTAACTGATAATATTCCAAAGACCTTGTCTCCTGGAAATATTGCCAACATTGATAGATCTTTCACATTTAAAGAACTAAAAGATCAAATAAACAATTTAAAAACTAATAAAGCACCAGGGTTAGATGGTCTGATTCCTGAAATATATAAAATTTTCCCTGACAATATCTTAAAAATATTACTAAATACATTTCATGAAATTAAAAATACATTTAATATCCCACCATCATGGAAATATTCACTCATCTCACCCATTCTTAAAGCTGATAAAGATCCTACCTCTTGTTCCTCCCATATACCTATCTCACTATTAAACACAGATTACAAGATTTTCATGAGCATAATATTAAACAGAATTGATTCCATTATACCTAGCATAATAGAAGAAAATTAGACAGGTTTTATTAAACATAAGAAAATCCAAGAGAATATAATAAGACTGCTGACCCTAGTAGAATTAGCAAAAAAATAAAATAAAATAAAAACGAATTAACAATAATGAGTCTTGAAATAAATAGAGCATTTGGCTCACTTAGTTGGTCTTATTTATTTAAAACACTACAACAATATAAATTTTCCCCAAACTTCATAAAATTAATTAGAAACCTTTATGAAGACTGTGTTTCTTTCGTAAAGATAGGTTCTCTCTTATCTCCTTCCTTTAAACTTACAAAAGGTACAAAACAAGGTTACCCTCTTTCCCTTTAATTTTTGCTCTAGCTGTAGCACCACTAGCTAATTATATTAGGAATAATGTCTACATTAAAGGTTATAATTTAAATAGTGACTTATTTCCAAAGATTCAGTTATTTGATGATGATTTATTATTAACTAGTGGAGACATTGAAACATCTTTGGATCAACTACTCAACACTTTAGATTTATTTGAAGACTTGTCAGGACTAAAATGTAATCATAACAAAATGTATAAAACCAAACGAAAAAGCAAACTGAGAAAATAAAAAATGGTCACAGCACAAAAACAAGAAAGAACCTGCATGATGGTCACTAAAACGAACTGTTATTTATTGAAGTGCTTTTCGTGTACTCAATGAGCACACTTCATCAGAAAACAGTTTTCTTAAAATCTTTCTCATTTATTAATCTAATAATGGCAAATTTCATGAAAATCACCCAATCTAACCAGTTAATTAAAAACATATTATCAATGTTTCCTATTACTTATACAAATGAGTGTTTAATCTCCTTTGATAAAAATAAAATGCTTTAATTTAAGAATAACAACTTAGTATACTGGAACCAATTTTTATCCATCAGTAGAATTCACCCAGCTAACCATCTATTTACTAGATACAGTTTACACAATAACTAGTGGATAGATATACAAACTTGCAGAAAATTTATACATAACAAAACTATATATTATTTTCAAACCCACAGAATCAACATACCAAAAACATTACAATTACTAACCAATATAATTAATGGTTCTTTGAAAGACACTATATTTATATTAATATATAAAGCTATTAGATCTGATTGTAGTTTTACAAATGCTTCTTTTTGGGAATACTCCACCAAAATAAATAACAGAGAATTTACTACTAACAACAAGAAACTCCTGAAATCAATACAAAAAAAAAAAACAACAATCTCTTCTTACTGGAAAATATGCACCTGGAAATACCTTCATATAAGCTATTATACACCTCAAAAAATTGCAAGTATGTACAAAAAAAATGATATGAAATGTTGGAGGTGTAAAGCACCAGAAGCCGATTGGTTCCATATGACTGTTGAATGTACTATGTTATATCAATTTTGGAAGGAATTTGAATGTTTTTGTAAGGCCTTATGGAATGATAATTATGAATTTTCAAATTATCTCATTTTATTCAATGTACCAATACCAGAAGTCATACCCAGATATCAAACACACCTTCTTTGATCAATACTTGCAGTTGCAAGAAAAGTTGTGACAAAAAAATTGGAAAACTAACTCTCCTATATCTTTTAGGAATTAATTTATTTATTTAGCAACAAATCTATGTGAAAAAGAAATATCTAGTTTAAAAATTAAAACAAAGAATTTAACACACAAATTAATTGTTTGGGAAAAGCTACAATCATTACTGAAAACGTTTTAGATGATTTCCTGAATATATATGGAAGTATATTCTTGTTATGGACTTTGTAAATAGTCTGTTTCAATTTTTGATTGTAAGTATGTCATTACTGCTATTGCTCTTGTTAAAAAATAAACATTTTTGAAAAAAAAAAACTATCTCCTAGTCACATTGGAGACAGCACATTTAAAGATATATGAAAAAATGCTGTACACATTTCTGTAAATGTCAGTCTCTCTGTTTTTAAGACGTAACTCAAGATGTATTTTTGTTTGAGACTCCTGTTTGTTTGGTGTGAATAGTTTATTGTCTTATAAGCTTGGACTCATAAAAATAATGTTAAGGTTACTGCTGTTGTTTGCAAGGATAACTTAAATGAAATATTCAGCACAGACTTGTTTGATTCAGTACTTCTATAGGAACTTAGGAACTCAGCTTAGAATGCTTTTCTGCTTTCAGTGTTCTAGCGCAGGAACTTGATCAACTATAATGTCATCTTAAAGTGTTTGGTGACATTATTTGGAAAACGTCATTCATTTCATGGAACAATGGCATGAGTTACTAGTGTTCTTTTTGATCTGTAAATCTGTGACCATCAATATAGTTGTTGTTGTTGTGACTTTCGGCTTTTTCCAGTTAGGGGTTACCACAGTGGAACTCTGGTCTGCTAATGATTGGCAGTTGATTTTTACCTACCGAGTTGCCAGCCCTGATGCACAACCTTCAACGAAGGTATGCCCATTCACGCATGTCTCCATGCAGAAGACGTTCTAACTGAGAGTCGAACCGGACAGCGTCTTACTGTGAGGCGAAAATGATACTGCAGCACCAAGTATGAAACTGAAATATTCCAGAAAATCTATCCATCTCTATATCTATCTATGTATATCTATCCATCTATTTCATATCTCTCTCTCTCTCTCTATATATATATATATATATATATATATATATATTTATGGATCTACTTCTAAAGACCGAACCGACGATTCCCCGACACGCGGAAAACGAAGACCAAACGACCGACAGGTAAGTTTACCGACAGGGTGATTTGCCGACAGCGGAAAGACCAACAAGGGTAATGTGCGATCGCGACTCGGTAAGTGTGCGACAGTGACAGCGTTAGGAGCGGTGAGGTAAGTGTGCGATATTGTGGGATTTTGGGTTAGGCTGTGGGAAAGGTGAGTGTGTGTAAGTGTCGGAGTTAGGGTTCGTGTAAGGTAAGTGTGTGATAGTGAGGGACTGTAGTTTAGGGACAGGTTACATGAGTTAGGGTTAGGGTGCAGGTAGGTGAAGTGTGCGATAGTGTCGGACCTTGGGCTAGGGGTGGGTTAAGTGAGTTAGGGTTAGGGTGCAGGTAGGTGAAGTGTGCGATAGTGTCGGACCTTGGGGTTAGGTGGGTTAAGTGAGTTAGGGTTAGGGTGCAGGTAGGGTGAGTGTGCAATAGTGTCGGACCTTAGGGTTAGGGTTTGGGTTAGGGCTAGTGGGTATGTTATGTAGTGTGGTGTGTTGTTTACGTTCGGTGTGTCGGTGTTATGGTGTTCGGTGTTTTGCGTTGTCGGTTTTGTGCGTTGTCGGTTATCTGGCGTCGGTGATTTTTGTGTCGGCGAAGTAGCGTTTCGGGCTTTTAAAGTAGACCCATATATATATATATATATATATATATATATATATATATATATATATATATTTGTATATGTTTATATATATATATATATATATATATATATATATATGCATAATATAACTTTACTATTGATATTCCGAAACTGCATACATCAACCAGTCATATGGTTGACCTGAAATGTGGGATACGGAACAGTGAAAAAGCAGCCAAGTTAAAACTGAATACATTGACACCCATAGTTTGATGTATTCAACATAGCACGAGGTAACTTCAATCACCCTGAAGCCTATGGTACCATGACATTCCACAGTCAATGGTATGTGTATTTTACTATTTTGCAGGACCGCAAGCTCCCCTGCTCCCCTCATGTGGGGGGTTTGATGTGCTTAACTTCTATAAACCTTTTTGAACTAGACATTTTTTCTCAGCCATTTGCATATCAAACTAAAGCAGTTTAGAATAAAGTTACTAGACCAAGATATATGAATATATATACATAAATGCATTATGGATTCAATAAACATATCGGTTTGGTGTCTAGAACTACCATGCATGTATGTGTGTGTGCGTGTGTGTGTGTGTGTGTGTGTGTGTGTGTGTGTGTTTATATATGTATATATATATATATATATATATATATATATATATATATATATATATATATATATATATGATATATTTAAGTAGCATGGGGTGTGGGGGTGCTTATAGTTGGAGAAGTGTAATATGGTTTGTTTTTTATTTGTTTTTGTATGTAGTTGTGCTAGCATTTATTAAATATTGGTTTCCTATGTATTTTCATTGTTATGGAATTCAATGTTTTGAGTTTTCAGTGTTTTGAATTTTCAAGATTTTGGTCTCAATGTTTTGAATTTCAAGGTTATGGGCTTTTGATGTTCTAAAGTGACTGGTGGGGGATGCTGGCTATGCA
This sequence comes from Protopterus annectens, assembly GCF_019279795.1. Classification (NCBI taxonomy): domain Eukaryota; kingdom Metazoa; phylum Chordata; order Ceratodontiformes; family Protopteridae; genus Protopterus; species Protopterus annectens. Next base: position 15,200,730 of record NC_056731.1, read on the forward strand.
CTAGAACTGTGGATGATGACACCCATCAGAAACTTACACACAGCCACACAAGAACATCATAATGAGGCACACGCAGAAACCAGAATCATCATAGAGCGCGTGTTTGGGATGCTGAAATCACGGTTCTGTTGCTTGGACATATCTGGTGGAGCCTTGCAGTACTCTCCAGGAACGTGTGCCCACATCTTCATAGTACATGCCATGCTACACAATATGATCCTGCGGAAACAGCTGCAGCAGGGTCAGAATGGTGAAAGCCCTCACAGCCCACCACCATTGCCAAGGGACCCACAGGCACAGGGGGGCTCAGACCATGAACACCCTGTGCCAGCCCCAGTAGGCAGACAGAGGCGTGCCCAGTATGCCCATGCCTTGGCAAAGAGGGAACGTATAGCACACACACTGACAGTGTAGGCACTCATGGACTGACACCCTTCTCCACCTGTACACACAGCAAACATGGATGCCACACACACACGACCACCTGTAAATTGTCATGTATAGGTGGTCTACTGTGTGCATCCTACATAGGTAGCCCTCAACTATTGTACACACAACTGCCATTGGCACAAGGTAAGTCAATACCTGAACAGTATATTAAGCTATCATACTGTATGTACAGGTTCATAGATACATAGGTAGGTACATGCCCAACCACCGAGACCACTCATAAGCATAGGCAAAACGCCTCTGCTGTCACCACCCCATCGATCAACTAACTGTCCCTCTGTGGAGCAGTGCCACTTGCGGGATCCCTGGGGTGTAGCTACTGTTCACCACCCACTCTGCAAGGATTCCCCGGAGTGTTAGTGAGGGGTTTTGTATAATGTAATCAGGGATGTAGTTCCAAATAATGGGGAGTATCCCTGACAGGAATCTTCACAGATGTGTACATATTACATAGTATACCTTAAACATAGCTTGCATATATAGGTAGTTCTCCACAGAATAATAAACATGTAGAACACACAACCGCTGAAATGTGCGTTCATCACCCTTGCACTACCAGTGCCTGCTCTGAGAGGAAAGATATCACTGCCAGGATTAGAACATGCAACCATGTACACATTCATCACAATAACATACCACTAAGCTACCTGAGATGTACCAATGGCAGTCGTGTATACTGACAGGATAAAACACAAAAGGTAGGAATGTGTTGAAATAGGACAAACCGGCATGTACACAATGAAAGGCATATGTTTTATATATATATATATATATATATATATATATATATATACATATATGTATATATATATATATATATATATATATATATATATATATATACATATATATATATATATATATATATATATATATATGTATACACATCAGCATATATACATATATATATATAGAGAGAGAGGGGGAGAGAGAGAGATATGTTGATATATGGGGATATACATATATATGTAGATATATAGATAGGTTAACAAAATCTACATAACCATGGAGGTACATATAAACGGGATACCTACCACATACTGACTGCTTTACATACCGACGCACATAATCTCGAGGCTTAAGGTCTGAAAGAACACAGTACCGAAACACCAGATGTGCGAGGTGTAATCTCACGATGTTAATGGACAGTTAGTCAGTGCTTCTGGTGTTGTGGTTTGGGTAGGTTACTATGTGTACGTGTGTATCTTAGGGCTGTAGTGTGTGTAATTGTGTGTTCTGTCTGTGGTGTATGTTGTTGGGGGACTGTAATGTGTGGTTGTGGGTTAGCTTTGTGCATCTGTTTGCGCAACCTAGGATGTAGAATATTCAAGTAGGGGGTGGTGTGTAGGGCGCAGACACCTACATGGGGTGTGTAGGGGGTCTTGGCCACTTGCTCATACGTAGTGTAGGATGGTTTGTTTGGATGTGTTGGGTAGCAGTGTGTCTGTGTGTGCATGTGTGTATCCCATGTTTGTGTTACCTTCGTGAGTTACTGTCGATGTCGGTAATGTGGGGTATGGGAGTCTGTTCCCGGGACTGTGTGCGTTGGAACACTGTGGTTTTGGAATTCTGTAGGTCTCCCGTATACAGCGGTTGACATGTTCACATATGTGTATAACATAGACCATAGCAATCACACATTCTGCCACTACCAACCTTTATGAGCAAAGGATATGGAGAGTATATGCCTATACACCATTACAAATATGTGCTATGGACATGAGCCAATGATAGTGTTACCACTTGTTCCACTTTGCCAGGGACACTCCCTCTTTTGGCGGTTGTATCCTGACCAAATATATTAGTGGCAAATGTCCTGGGATTGTAGGACATAATTATGTCCCATATGTACTGTAATAGTTGCATACAATAGTTATTTCTGTATCAAAAGTACCTACATGGTAAATGAAACAGGATAAGCTACTAAACTGCTAGAAAAATAAGCTTATAATTAGGCAAGAAAGGAAAGTTCTATCCCTTGCACTGACCGTGGGTTTGTGTCGGCCTGTAAAATCAAATGTTTGTCCTGAAAAGGACCCACTATGGACATATGAAAAGGTGGCAACCCTAGCCAAAGAGGGTCAGTCACCAACACAACTACGATGACTGCAAATACCTATGACAGAAATACACAGCTATCATGTAGCAACACATTATTACATTCAGATGTATTACCGAAGGGATTCAAGGACTAACATCACCTGCGTGCTCTACAGGAACCACATAGCAGTGACTTAATGAATCAGCTTGCAAATACCATTGTATTAGTCCACAAAAGGATAGGTGTTCAAATAGGGAAGGAACCCTCACGCACATAGCGATTATGTATAAAAGCAGTTCCTACACACCTGCATTTGCTAAGCACACCCACCAACATCATCCCCACACCCAGACATATTACAATACAAACTATAATAACATCACAAATCATTCACACACTCTACGACATCTGCAGAAGCCTTAACATACCTTCTCAGAGACACACTAACATGACCCTAAGTGAAATAACAGCTGTTATACAACGGAACAGCTGCTGATGTAATAGGGTTTGTTTGCACTAATCCCATTTCAGAAGGTTGTGTGTACACCAGGATGTGTTAGCAATTAGTGAGTAACAGCACAGTATGCTACACTTGTACACCAAATCAAGGATGTCTGGTGAGCACACTGTACACCACATAACAGTTCATGCATAGCCATACGTCCTTGAACTGGACAAACATCCTTGCTAGACTTAAACATCTGCAGAAGTATCAGGTACAAACAAACCCTGCATAAGTAGCACTGTTCCGAAATATAACAGCTGTACTCAAATGTAGAACTAAATTGTCTAGCCATTACACACAGTCCACGGGAGTTATGAAGCTAATATATCTCTGTGTGTCTCTATATAGCTGTTGAAATATATCACTATAACACATCTAGGCCGTCTCCCTCGAAAGTAAGGCAAATGGACAACACCCAAAAGGAGTACTCACATATACACCACTGTTGCCATGGTATCGGCTAATGGAGTAGCTGCACAGCTGATGTACATCCAATTAACTACTTTGGAACAGCAATTGGTGAACAGGATACCACATGTTACCAATATGTAATTAGAAAAGGATGTGTTATCACACATTCAAACCATCCGTATATACCAGCGGAACATTACAAATAACATTGAAACACAAACCGAAAATGATTGAATCAACTGTTAATGATACGTCGGGTTACTAATAAGGTATGTAGAACAGTCAGTATGTCTGTGTATGTAGTACTATTCTGTAGTATTTAAAGTGCACACAATCTATATAATGGAAACAGTTATCTTGTAGTGATGTATTGTTGAGCATAGTCACGCTTGTAGTATTTGTGTGTACTGCTGTAGGTCACAAGGCAAACACCGCATACACCACAAGGATGCTATATAAGGGCTTTGAACAGAAATACTCCTTACTAGTCGACGTCAATGGCAGAGTTGGTCCAACAAGTATGTGCTATAACAGGGGATAGTATATGTTGATATATTGTAACTGTAGCCATATGTATGGGTGTAATACAGAGAATAACATGTGGAAGGTTGGGCTACTGTGCAAGTATGTTTTGTATTGTGGGATACTGTGCCAATAACTGTGTAATGTACAGTATTGTAGGCAGATATGTATTACAAGCTACATAGCATTACTGTAATGGTAGGCAAATATTAGTTATGTCAATTGGCATTTACAATACACAATAACAGGATACATATGTCTTTTAGTGAGCCAGCAGTTTATCAGCATGATAGCAAAGTAAAATGGAAGAGCTATTTAACTATCCATGCACATAAGACATGTAATATGTGCAAAGGTAGGTACTAGGCTGCTTTACCAAGGGTATCTGTAAGCCTAGCTAGCGTGTGTTGTCTTTCGCCACCCTCATAGGTTGGTTCCCTGCACCTCTGAACGGCAGATCCAATTGTACCTCTGTCCAGCAGAGCCACTGCAGTGATCCCCAGGCACATGTCTGTCTCCATCCACACGGCAAGGTTTCCCTTGAAGAGTGCTCATGAGGGGCCCTGCCTGATTTACATTGGAATCAGGTTCCAAAGCATAGGGAGTGTCTGGGTCAGGAATCTATCCGTTCAGCACGTCCTACTCATCATTGTGGTTAGGTGTATATCCCTAGAGCATGTGGCTCTCAGGAGCTTCTGTTTAGGTGGAGCATATCCAGCAATACAGGGTTGGACATGGGCCTTGTATGTCAAGCAGAGATCACCTGTGAGTATGCGGTATGCAACTGAGTACAGCTGGAGTTTCATAGGTTGGGCTGCATAGGTCATCTGTTTGAGGTCAGTAATCCTCTTGGTGAGGTACTGGTGTGGTCTTCCAAGCTGTTGCAGTTGTCTTGTAAGGTATATCCCAAATAGGGTGTTGTATCCTTTAATGGGTCTGATATGACGTGTAGAGTCACAATGGCCTCTCTGATCTGGATGCAAACACATTAGAGATTAGGGGAGCCATGTAGAAGGGTATTCTAACCACCTTGTCATTATGGGTATCAAAGGAGAGATTGCTATCTACTGGTGTTTCCTGATCCTGTATTACCATTTTTGTATGCAGGGGACTAGCACCTATGTGGTAGTCTGCAGGTAATTAGTTATATCCAAAGGGGATAACTATGCACTTTTAGGCATTCAACTTGACACCATGATATTAACACCAGGTATCCGTCTCAGTGCAACGCTTCCAGAGGGTGTCTGTAACAGCTGGGGAAACAATTATGTCCCCTAGTTTGCAGTTGTCTGCAAACCTTTTCATCCAAAACCCTCCTGTGCTGTCTGTACGTCAGAGAATTATATACTGAAAATGAGGGGTCTTAGGACTGAGCCCTGGGGGACGGCAGTTGTAACTGGTATACAGTCAGACTTAGGGTATGCAACTCCTACTGTGTGTGCTCTGTCCGTGAGCCACTTTGCAAACCATCATATGACGTAGGGGTTAATGTTCAGGCAGATGGGTATGTTGATAATACCAGAAGAAGGAATGGTGTTGAAAGCCTATGAGAGATCTAGGTAGGCTGTGTGGACCTCCTTACCCTCATCTAAAGCCTTGGTAACTGTCTTTAAGAAGCCCGCCAGATTTAGGAGGCATGGTCTGGCCTTAACAATGCCAAACAGGGAGGGGTCAAAGGTTGGGAGGTACCCAATGTCTCTGTGACTGTGTTCTATGATGTGCACCATAGCCTTGTAGACAAGGCTAGTCAGGCCTCTAGGGAAATAGGTCCCATGGTCCATTGTGGTGCCACCTTTGTGGAGTTGGATAACTGTTGCTGTGCACCATTCAGGGGGCACTATGCCTGATGTGAGGCTATTACTGAACATGGTGCGTAGGTGAGGAGACAGAATGATCCGAAGTTCGTGTAAAACACAGCCTGGGATGTTGTCCGGTCCCATGGATGCTGTGATATTGCCTCCAGAGTGTGCAGCTTTGAGAGGGATTGGCCAGGATGTTGCCAATATCAATTGTTTCTGTAATGTTCATGCCTTTGTGCTGTAACTCAGATCTGGTTGTTGACATCAAGGTTCTGTGGTTGTTGTTGGTATTAGTTGCATTATAGTTTTTGTAGCTAGCTTTGGAGGATCGTATAAGGGATCTCACCTTCTTACTGAGGCTGGTCAGGGATCTCCTCCATGCATGGTATTGTACTCTCGTTTGCAACAGTGTCTTCCTCCTGTAGTACAATATGTTTATGGCAGGGGACCACCAGATTGGTTTAGTTAATTATGAGTATAGTGTCCTGGTTCTGTTTGGGATAGAACAAGCCATGCACTCCTGTAAGTGCTTATACAGTGCATTTGTGTAGGATTCAGCAGTTGTAATAGTACTGTCCATCTGCATGGGTGTCATGACGTCCACCACGTCTGCCTTAAAAAGAATGTAGTTGACCTTGTAGACATATTATACTGTGGTTCGCTTAATGGGGGGTAGGTGCGGGATGTGGATATCAATGGTGTTCAGCACATAGTCTGATTGGACCAATGAGGAGTCGGCTTCATGTGTTACATGGAGTGGTGAGGTAAGAGAGTGGTCTAGCTGATTACAAGGGTAGAGGCCACTGGGAAGTGTGATGCCTCAATGGGAATCAGTAATACACGTTCCCATGACTGGCTGCCAACACACAACTGCACCCACAAACTCAGGTATTGACACACATGTATTCAGTGACACTGTAACACACACACTCACGGCTTCACTGACACAGTAACACACACTCGCACACGTTGCTACTGGTGGGATGAGGACCGCTGCCTATGTGCAAATCATCATTACAGTACTGTGCACCTACATGACGCGCCACAGAAAATACACATGTACAGGTAGTCAGTACGGCCTAAGATCGGGGACATCAACATGGATAGTTGAATGCATCGCCTGGATGGTGGGAGGGGTCCTATTTGTTTGGTATGGTAACATACATCCTCACCCCAGGGACCACTCAGCCCTACATACACACACTGTGGCATTCAGTAATTAATACACCTATGTCATGCACATACAGATACCTCACGTGTGAGATACATGCCCCTGACTATGTCCTGCTTTATACATTGCAGTCTGTACAGATGTGTACACTAGTGTACAGGAGAGTGAGTAACAATTGAGATGTATTCCCCACAATGCGTGACAAATATGGACACACACACAACCACAAATGCCAGTACTGTGAATCTCAGACCCACCTAGCTCATGTTATGTATGTCAGACGCACAGCAGTATTGCACGTGTTACAAACTGTACTGACGCTTCCTGTGCCAACAGTGCTGATATATGCACTAGGGACATCATATCTATTAACAGGTGTCAAGTGATTTACCTTTGCTATCACCCTGACCGCTGTCTACGTTGTGTGTTATGTCCTTCAGTTAACAAAACCATTGCTTACTGGTTATGCAGGGTATTGTAGGACCGCTTGTGACAAACCTGTGAGATGTCCACAGCAAACATCCATCTGCAAAGATGCCCCACCACTTAATTATTTCAACACATCTATCCATACCTGAGGTACATCTTTCTGTACATTCAGCATGTCTCCATATACAGTTGGCAATGTTGAGGCTACATTGCAGCTGCATGATGTACTAGGATATATGCCACCTGCATACATCAGCAACTGCACACGCATGTTATCTGAACACACAACACTACGTGTACAGGTTTATAGGTCCTACAATCCTGACATTTGGTCATGTTTGTAGACATTGCAATTGGCGGATATGTGTAATAACATACATGACACATGGACTGTTGTATGATATGATGGGTGACCAGTACAGAGGGGATGTTACCTCTGTCAACATTGATATCACACGTTATGTACTGTTAGCATTCAGCAGCCATGGACCTACATTCCATGTGCATGTGTGTAATGGCTGTAGCCACTTGTTTGCATAAAGGACTACAACAGCTATGCTATTTACAGGTATGTTGTGTGTGTGGCATGTACATACCCAGGGCAGGTACATGTATGTCATATCCATACATGAGGGTGTGTACTGGTGTACAGCAACAGACATCTGCTAATGGTGGACAGTACTGAGGGCCCTTGGTATGTGTACAGCTGACCTGGTCACAGACAGTGGTATCATTGCATTGCATAACACATGATGCAACTGTGTCAGTACATGTGTACTGTCTACAGTTGATGTAGAGCTTAGTACAGTACACAAGTCAAGGGTCACATGGTGGTGTACTCGTCTGTCATACAACATGTATGGTTGCATGGTAGTGGCCCGAGGGCATGGTGGTGTCTGCAGTTTACATCCTAGAATGCAGCATGTGACACTGTCCTGCACATGGCTTATCTGTGATGCCTTTCATGGGGGCACCAGTCAGTACATGTGAGTGGCCTTTATGTATGTGGGTACACCACCTGGAGCGGTCCGTACCTGTGCTATGGCCCACGTTTGGTTCTGAGGTATATGATGGTAGTGCTAGGTTCTGAGGTATATGGTGGTATTGCTATTGTGCACTACAGAGACATCAGCCAGGTGTTCCTCACTGCACAGATGTCAGTACTCCCCATTGTTGGATCTACAGTGGCCAGCTGTGAATATGGATGCTACACATCTAGCACTGGTTAGCATAAGAAAACAATGCAGTTGTCCTGTAGGTGTATGGGAGTTATCCTGTGTTTAGGACATTTGCCTTGGAATTGCACTGTGTGGGTGGAGGCGACTTGAGTAATATCCACACTCCCTTGTATCATGGATGCATGTGATATGTGAGAAAAGCCTGCCTACTGTCAACCATGTCATCCCAGAATGACAGCTGATTTGTTAAAGACTGGTGTGAAATATATGTAGAGTAGCGTGCCCACTAACAATGACAACTACCAACACCAGAGCCCATTACAATGTGTTATTTACGTCTACCTGTAATAGCATGGCCACTGTGGCCCTCCGTGTTTAGCATCAGAGTGTATCCCAGTCAGCCCTGTGCTACTAGGAGTATGAGCATGCCCAGTATATCCTTGTGTAGATGGACACATAGTAGTGCATTCCGACCAGCCCTGTGCTACTAAGTGTGTGAGCATGCCCCCTGTGCTACTAAGTGTATGAGCCTGCCCAGCATATCCTTGTGTAGATGGACACAGTGCATTCCGAACAGCCCTGTGCTATAAGTGTGTGAGCATGCCCAGTAACACCTTGTATTGGTTATGTGCCTCTGTGTATGGGCATGGCCATTGTAACCCTGTATAGTGGTAGTAGTTGTCCATTCCACAGATGGGCATACTTCATGTCAGGATGGATTCATACTTTAAACACACAGGTTCACAGGTATGTACATCTTAACTGCCAGCATCCCTGTTGATGGCCGCATTCCCAGACGGTCATAATGACAGCCTTGACATGTGTAGTCTGTGTGGCATGATTCGTATACATGTAGTATTGTAACAGTAATCTGTAAATGGGCAGGTGTTCTGTACCCGACACTGGCGTGTGTGTGTACGTCTGTCCCCATTTGCTGGTGGACTCTAAATTGCTTTTAGACTGGCCACACTCCATACATTTCTTATACCCACTGTTAGCAAGGCCGATGATGTCACCCATCTACAAATACTCCTCTGGGAGGGGTGTATCTCAATAATCTTGGTAGCACGTTCTGTAACTGCATAATGCTGTAGTGTAATAAAGTAGTTAGGTGGGTGTTCTAGTCCCACACTTGCTGTGTGTGTGTGTCTTCCCGTTTGCCTGAGGACTGAGTAATACCTTTATACTGCTCACACTCCATACATTTTTTATACCCACCGTTAGCAAGGTTGATTATATCACCCATCTACAAATACACCTCTGGGAGTGCTGTGTCTCAGTAATCTTGGTAGCGTGTTCTGTAACTGTGTAATGCTGTAGTGTAATAAAGTAGTTAGGTTGGTGTTCTACTCCCACACTTGTTGTTTGTGTGTGTGTGTGTGTGTGTGTGTGTGTGTGTGAGTGTGTGTGTGTCTTCCCGTTTGCCTGAGGACTGAGTAATACCTTTATACTGCTCACACTCCATACATTTCTTATACCCACTGTTAGCAAGGCCGATGATATCACCCATCTACAAATACACATCTGAGAGTGTTGTATCCCAGTAATCTCGGTAGCATGTTCTGTAACTGTGTAATTCTGTAGTGTAATAAAGTACTTAGGTTGGTGTTCTACTCCCCACACTTGGCGTGTGTGTGTGTGTGTGTGTGTGTGTGTGTGTGTGTGTGTGTGTGTGTGTGTGTGTGTGTGTGTGTGTGTGTCTCCCCATTTGCCTGAGGACTGAGTAATACCTTTATACTGCTCACACTCCATACATTTCTTATACCCACCGTTAGTAAGGCCGATGATTTCACCCATCTACAAAAACACCTCTGGGAGTGTTGTGTCCCAGTAATCTTGGTAGCGCGTTTTGTAACTGTGTAATGCTGTAGTGTAATAAAGTAGTTAGGTTGGTGTTCTACTCCCACACTTGCTGTTTATGTGTGTGTGTGTGCCTCCCTGTTTGCCTGAGGACTGAGTAATACCTTTATACTGCTCACACTCCATACATTTCTTATACCCACCATTAGCAAGGCCGATGATGTCACCCATCTACAAAACACCTCTGGGAGTGCTGTGTCCCAGTAATCTCAGTAGCTCATTCTGTAACTGCGTAATGCTGTAGTAATAAAGTAGTTAGGTTGGTGTTCTACTACCACACTTGCTGTGTGTTTGTGTATGTGTGTGTGTGTGTGTGTGTGTGTGTGTGTGTGTGTGTGTGTGTGTGTCTCCCCATTTGTCTGAGGACTGAGTAATACCTTTATACTGCTCACACTCCATACATTTCTTATACCCACCGTTAGCAAGGCTGATGATGTCACCCATCTACAAATAAACCTCTGGGAGTGTTGTGTCCCAGTAATCTCAGTAGCGTGTTCTGTAACTACGTAATGCTGTAGTGTGATAAAGTAGTTAGGTTGGTGTTCTAGTCCCACACTTGGCATGTGTGTGTGTGTGTGTGTGTGTGTGTGTGTGTGTGTGTGTCTCCCGAGGACTGAGTAATACCTTTATACTGCTCACACTCCATACATTTCTTATACTCACCGTTAGTAAGGCCGATGATGTCACTCATCTACAAATACACATCTGGGAGTGCTGTGTCCCAGTAATCTCGGTAGCACATTCTGTAACTGCGTAATGCTGTAGTGTAATAAAGTAGTTAGGTCCATTTTCTAGTCCCACACTTGGCGTGTGTGTGTGTGTGTGTGTGTGTGTGTGTGTGTGTGTGTGTGTGTGTGTGTGTGTGTGTGTGTGTGTGTCTCCCTGTTTGCCCGAGGACTGAACAATACCTTTATACTGCTCACCCTCCATCCATTTCTTATACTTACCGTTAGCAAGGCCGGTGATGTCACCAATCTACAAATACACCTCTGGGAGGGCTGTGTCCCAGTAATCTCGGTAGTGCGTTCTGTAACTGCGTAATGCTGTAGTGCAATAAAGTAGTTAGGTCGGTGGTCTACTCCCACACTTGCCGTGTGTGTATGTGTGTCTCCCCCTTTGCCTGAGGACTGAGCAATACCTTTATACTGCTCACACTCCATACATTTCTTATACTCACCGTTAGCAAGGCCGATGATGTCACCCATTTACAAATACACCTCTGGGAGTGCTGTGTCCCAGTAATCTCAGTAGCGTGTTCTGTAACTGCGTAATGCTGTAGTGTAGTAAAGTAGTTAGGTAGGTGTTCTAATCCTAGACATACCAAGTGTGTGTGTGTCTGCCTGCATGAGACAAGTACAGTGCTTTGTAGTATTTGCTGTAGGGCGTGCCCTAAACGCGTGTTGCTGCAGTGTGATACGATAGGGGTTTGTATACAGGACATGGCAAGGGTATGATTGTCTGTCAGAGCCTGTGTAGAGGTGGCCATGATTGTCTTACCATTGGACATGTTTGGGAGCAGGTTTTGGAGTTTTCCTATATAGTATCCATCTTATGACACATTGGCCACCTCATGAGGAGTACAGCTGTCAGTCAGCCATGGCACTGAGTTGGCAAGCCATACCCATACATCTGGCAAAAGGGCTGGTGAACTAAGTATGCAGCCCTACTAGTACCCGGTATATGTCCCGCACCCATGTGCCATGCACATACAACCTTGCCTAGGATATCTCACTATGTTGCTAGTAACATGCACATTGAGGACAGATAGTAGGCATGGTGAGACCGCAGTGGCCTGCAGAGGACATGGCACCCTGTACAACATTACAATTGGCACATATATGCGGACATTGTGCCTTCACTATGTTCCACACTGAATGGCTGCAACATATGTGGTGCCATTATATGTGATCCACTAAGGCCAGACAATGTTGTGCATATGTGCCCTGTATGGACCCATGCCACTGACACCACGGAATACCTGTCCATTCTATACATGCAGGTGCAGGGCCGACCTGCTCACTGTAAGCAGGTTTTGCCACACCAGGCCAGTAGTGGCATATTGGGGTATAACAGGCTGTGTTCACTACATGTGTCTGCCAAACCAGGTACACCTGTACATATCACTGTACAGTATTGTGGGTCATTGCACATCCCAGGCAATGTCCATGTGAATGACTATCAAATACAGACTTGGCATGCATTGCAAAGCTATGGCCCTACACATTGGTAACCAGAATGTCAGGCCAGATATTGCAGTACCCATCTATGTGGGAAACTGCAGACATTACACCCCTGCACTGCACACCATTGTTAGGTGATGCAATGGCAAGGATTACCCCTCACCCAGCCTTGTACAGCCATCTTACACAGCCAATCACTACACACCCATGGAACAATGCATACCTGCATGACAGTACTGGCACCCTGTGTCTGCGTGTGGGTTGTGATGCTCCCAACCACAGTCACTCCCAGTATAAACCTCGTTGGCATACCAACAGTTGTCAAGCACTTTCACATGGCCTAGCCCATTGAACCTCTAGATATCCCCTGTGGTGCATGTGGTCCTGTGAATTACTGCGGTGTGGCAAACTAAGTAGTTACATTGTGTATTTGCCACCCTGGCAAAGGTGTCAATGCGTGTCCATTAGAGTGTGGTTGTGGTGACAATGGCATCCATTCACGTGGACTGACATGTGTACCACATCTAATGTATGTCTACTATATCTGTTGCAGATGGCACTCACTCACCTACATACATGTTCTTACAGCACTGCAACATGGCACCTCTCTGGCACATGTAGTAACGTCATGCACATGTAATAGTAATGAGTAGTCAGGGGTTTGACCCTGTACTATTCAGCATGTGGCAGATTATGGTGAAGTCTACAAGCCCTTCCCTGGTGTACATTGCCTGTCCCACACACACACTCTCTGGTGGATGTGAAGGTGTACACCTGCAGAGCAGCAGCATGTGTATTGTAACAGATGGAAATGGTCAGGTGATGTCCTCTGCACCTATTGCAGTCCTCCTCTAGCTGATTGCATGTGTTATAGCTGTGATGGTGTTCCCATAGCCATCCGCATGATAAAGACAGTACACTATCTAGGGAAAGATGTTATTATCTGGCCATGACAGTCACTGTGAGTGGTACCTGGATGTGGTGTTCTGACATGGCATCGCAGATGATATCTGGATGTACCTCAATCATTTTCAGCAGTGAGAAATAGCCGAATGACAGGAGGGTGATGTGCCACACAACTACAGCATGTAAGTGTAGCTATGCTGCATTGAGACTACTGCCTGTTTAACATGTGTGTGGTAATGGCTATTCTGCATGTTAAAATACAGACATGACAGTACTCTGTTCATGGAGGAACCCTATCTGTAGGGCCATCTGTGAACAGGTCAGTGTGTACATCTATTTTTCTCCTGTGTTACACACTGAACACACTTCTGTGCACAGCAGAAGCATGGTGTGGGGATTGCAGAGAGTACATGATGATAGGGATGTGTTACTGCCATTGCACCCCTGACAGGACATGTGTCCCATGAAACAGTGGTATGACTGACACTGTGTGGGATTCCCAGTGACAAGCCAATGATGGGCAACTGTTCACAGCTGCGGTCACACGTCTACTACACATTGTACAGTTGTCATGCGGTATATATGCATGTGTTGTGCTCCCTCTGCAAATGTATACAATCTGTTGGGTTGCTGGTGATATCTATGCATACTGTCGTAGGTAATCATGTATGCTATTGTCTATCAGTAAGCCATATGTGGGTTTAAAATGCAACACCATAGGCCGAATGGGTTGGTAGGTCCCGGCAGATCCTCCTGTCCCACTTCAGCTGACCATGGCACCAGGCACTAGCACATCTGGGGCCCAGCCATTAACATCAACCTCTGTTGGCTATGCACCACCTTCTGGTGGCTCCACCACTGAGGAACCGGACCAGACAGGTACATATCTGCTGTTGTGCTGTCCCGGACATGTTTCGTAGGTGGCTTCCTAAGGGGTTACAAAGCCAGATATGCCAGTTCAAGGGCGGAGTGTCACATTCACAGGGTGATACTGCCTGTCCTGGACAGCCCACAGCACTGCCTCCTTTGCAGCTGTGTAGGTGCAGTGGCAGTTGCCCATGGCTGGAGACCTCTGTCCCACTGTTCCCATGGACTTTTGAATGCCGAAGACCCATCCCCGTCCAGGGTGTATCCCCCCCCCACATGTGTCATATACCAACCCTGTATGCTGTCATTTCTGTGCTCCTACCTATCCTCCACGGACATACCTACACTCCTTCCCCAACATCTGACCCTCATCTACGGACACATAAGGCCATTCAGCTCCTAGGACACCATCTGCCCTATACATAGCTGTCCATTACACACACGTGCCCACTGGACACATGAAACCCTTGTCATATGCATCATAACATACTACTGTTATCCTCATCACTGTCCCTCTGGTGCACAGTCCTGGTGTGCACATCACTCCTACATGGTTCAGGTGCACGTGAGGAGGACAACCCCACTGTACACATAACACTATCGGTCCCTCTATGGTTACCCCATTTACCTTTATCATGGTGATGATGTTGCACATTGCAGGGGTACTGTTCACATATAATGACTGGACAGGTACTGTTGTGTTATTGTACATTACATGCACAGAGTGATGTATACGGCCAGTGTACAACTATTGTCTGTCTGAGGGAGTCTTGTGATCACATAGAGCAACACCACTACATAATACAGGTGTCGCTGGTATTTCCTGTTTCATTTATTTGTAATGCTTTGTTGCCACATGGCATGTCCCTGATACATCTATATATATGTATGTAGCTATATGCTGGATATAAACACTCACATGTACTTCTACATGATGAGATACATTCCTATACTGTTGAATGACCACGCTGTATGATATCATCTGGTTATGGCCTCTTATGCTCGATTAGCCTTTACATTGCTTAACCAATCCAGTACTTGCATACTGGTACCCAAACACGCTTACACCCGCTCGTTCATGCACTTGCTAATGCACCGGCATTGGTGCTTGCATGTGTCACTCACACCCCTGGCTGTGAGCGAGGACCACAATATTACCTTGTGATGCCTATTACATCATACTACATGACTCCAGTATCAGGATTGGCCACCCATTCGGCGACGGCATCGCGTTCGGCTGTATGGAATCTGCGGCCTGTCCAGTGACACAATCATATGTGTGTGTACCTCATACAATGTGCTCCCATCTTGTGATGCCTATTACATCAGAATACATGAATACAGTATTGGAAACGGCTGCCTATTAGGCGATGGTAAGGTGTTCGTTTGTACAGAATCAGTGGCCTGTCCGGAGATTCATTCATATTCATGTGTTCCTCTTAGGCATACCTTGTGATGCCTATCACATTGGACTACATGACTACAGTCATAGCTGGCCTTAGGCATAGGCCAACTAAGCATCTGCCTAGGGCACCACTTTAGTGGGTGCACTTTACCAGTATTTATTTGGTGTAGGTAGACCAGGATGGAGGCACTGGGTGGTGTGGTGGGGTGTGCCATTGTGCCCTCTGCCTAGGGCACCAGTTGACCTAAGGCCACTCCTGACTAAAGTATCGGGAATGGCTGCCCATTAGGTGACCACATGGTGTTCAAATGTATAGAATCAGCAGCCTGTCCGGTGAATCATTCATAATTGTCTGTTCCTCTTACAATCTGCTCCCACCTTGTAATGCCTATCACATCGGACTACATGACTACAGTATCGGGAATGGCTGCCCATTAGGCGATGGCATGGCATTCGACTGTACGGAATCAGCGGCCTGTCCAGTGAATTAATCATATTTGAGTGTTCCGCATACACTCTGCTCCCATCTGGCTGATACATGGGAACGGAGACCCTGCATTACAAATGAGTAGTTGGGCTGTGGTATCCACATCCATCAGACGGGTCATGCTACTGCATACCTATTATAGGTTTGCCACCTTCTCAATTGGCCAAGGTAGGACTTTAGGGTAACCACCTGTCTCACTTTGTGAGGGACAGTGCAAAAATAATCAAGACATAGCTCATGCCCAGATTACAGGACATTATTATATTCTACATTTCATTAATGATTGCATACAACAGTTATTTTATATATGACACTTCTATATGTTATGTGAAGTAGCATAAGCAATTCACATGCAACTAGATGAAGCTTTTATTTGTGCACATAAGTGTAATCCTGTACTATGCATGGCTGTAGGTATGTTTAGCCCTGGAATGTCTGACATTTCTACAGAATATGTCCCACTCTAGCCATTTGGAAAGGTGGCAACCCAATAGGACCTGTATGTACAGACGTCAGACTTTGCAGGGCAACACACTCACAGCCAGTAGAAAGGGGTGTACTTCACTGTTTCGCCTAAATAAAAGGATACTCTTGTAGCATTATAGTTGCTTATACTGTTACCTATAACATTTCGGTGTTTCAGAGGAACATAATTGTTTTATGCTACTACTATAGACAATATAGGTAGTCTTTGCCCTAAATCACAGGACATTTGCCGTAATTACAGTTATTATGCAGGACACAACAACCCACAGGGGAGTGTCCCTTGCAAAGGTGGACAGGTGGTAACCCAATACCTTTTATTCTATCAATCTTCTAAGGTAGTCGGTGGAACATGCGCTTTCTCTCACTATCAGACCTCACATACGAATGGGGAAGAATAAACACTGAATCAGGGACACTGCATAATGACCTCAGAGACACATTTAGAAGGTTGGTGCTATTAACCTGACACATTGACGGACACAGAGCACATATGTATTCATACACATTTTCTGAGGTGCATGCAGTTTATGACTCTTACATGTTGTCATTATTCATTACGTGTATTCCGCCACCTTTCCTCCTAATATCACTAGTTCTAGGATGGTTTAGTTGAGACTGTTTTAGGAAAGCCACAAAACTCTGGGCTAGGCTTATAAATGCCCTTGGGCAGATAGCCTAGTATAAACCTATGAACCTATGAACCTATGAACCTATGATCTGTAGTCATGGACGTCCCTGATAATCGGGAACAGTTCAATGATATGGTCCCTATGTATTCCCCCAATGGTTTACAGACTGTCCAGTAGATGTGCTCTTATAGTTTGGGAGGTATGTGCGTCTGCTATACCCACATTGGAATATTACTTACACCCACGGGGCAGTCCTAATACGTGTCTGACAGCCAACACATGCACACCTAGCCCCATAATCGCATACCCATAGTTCCCTCACCTGCCACTACTCTACAGCACTCATCCTTACTGTGGGCGCAGGTGGACGCAGGTGGGATATGAACACAACCCTACACACTGCCCACTCTCTCCGTGTCGGGACACATGTTGTACGTTGTGTCAACCCATGTGTTATCAGGCTTGCACAACCTACTGTTCCGTGTACAGCTACATCCTGGTCGTAATGGTGTTCCTCCATTGGTTGAAAGGTACCAAATTTTTGGTGTCCCGCAAGGGATGTCGCTGTCCATGTTTAAAGTGGAGACCTTGTAGATCTCTCCCACTGGTAGTTTCCTGCCGGTGGTCTGGGAGCCAGTGTTGTATTTACCTCTATTGCGTGTCTGTATGTCTCATTCGCCTAGCTGGGGTGGGTGATAAGTAGACGTTTGTTGAGTGGACCTCCCACCAACATATGCCTGGTCTAAACATGTTACCCATAGCTGCTGTAACATAACCTAGGTATATGTTGTTGTTGTTGTGTCTTTCGGCTTTTCCCAGTTAGGGGCCGCCACAGCAGAACTCCGGTCCACTAATGATTTGCAGTAGATTTTTACATGCCCAGTCGCCAGCCCTGACGCACAACCTTCAATGAAGGTACGCCCATTCACGCATGTCTCCACACAGAAGATGCTCTAGCTGAGAATCGAACAGGACAATGTCTTACTGTGAGGCGACAATGCTACCGCAGCACCACCACCGCAGTTAACCTATACATGTGTATATTTACTGTAACATAAATATATATATATATATATATATATATATATATATATATATATATATTGACATTAATATATATATATATATATATATAGACATATTTGCATATGTATTCATACATGTATATTAATATCTTGCTGTTTTATATATATATATATATATATATATATATGTATGTATATATATATATATATATATATATATATATATATATATATATATATATATATATATATATATATATATATATATATATATATATATATATATATGGGTCTACTTTATTTGTCCGAACTTTCATTTGCCCGACACCCATTTGCTCGAACCCAAATGACCGAAATTTCATTTGACCGACACTTCATTTGACCGACAAGTATTATTGGCAAGAAAATGGGATATGCCCCCTTCCCCACTGCAGTGCGACCCTGGAGTTAGAATATATAGTTAGGGGGGTGTGGGGGGCACA